>NC_089492.1:298143107-298450746 GCF_036850765.1 Saccopteryx bilineata
TGTCTGACTGCCTCCCCGTTTCCAGATTCAGAAAAAAAAAATACAAAAAAAAAAATCAATTTTTCTGTCAATGTCTCCCTCTCTCCTCCCATTTCTCTTTTAATATATAAATAACAACAAAAAAAATTGTGGCAGGTTAGTTCTGTCCACATTAATATCCTTTATTCTCAGCACTCTTCTTAAATTTCTGAGGCTTTCATTAGGTTCACATCACCAAAATCACACCTTCCATATCTTACCAGTATTGTTTTAGAGAAGAAATCTTCATTTCCTGGATTTTGTAACAAGGTCTGGTTGTCTTCAGATGGCATAGATGAAAGATACAAAACATGACAATTATGACACAAGGTAAATGGATATACTAGCAAGTATTGACAAAATTACATTTTAAGTACACGAAAGGCAGGTTAAGAATTCAAGGCAAAACCAAGAAACGTAAAAATAAAAAAAGTCACAACAGACAGGAATAAAAACATTTATTACCGACAATATCTGCGGAAACACTGAAGCACACACGGGCAATAGGAAAAGAACATTTTTAATTATCAGTTACTTCTTAAGAAACAGAAATGACAGTAATGTATGTTCCATGAACTGGTTGCTTCACTGCTTCCTGAAAAATCATTCTGTTTTCCATGACACAGTGTGAAGAGAAAGGCAGTACATGGTGAATGTACTGTAAAGGCAATTTTTTAAAAATTGTTCAAGCACAGAGACTGCAGTACTGAGGACAGATATCAAAAACAGAAACAGCATGCTTGGTGGACCAGTAAATAAATTTTCAACCTAGGACACTGAAGTACCAGGTCTCAATCCCTGAGGTCTCTGTCCTGAGCATGACATTTGTCTTGAGTGCAAACTCCAAAGTTTAAGAGCAAGGACACTCGGCCTGACCAGGTGGTGGCACAATTAATTGTCAGCTGAGATGTTGAGGAACCTGGTCCAAAACCCCAAGGTTACTGGCTAAAGTGTGGGCAAACCAGATGAATAGTGGGGCCACTGACGTAGGAATATCGATGTCCAGTATGTCACTGGCATAGATATGAACACATTGTCACTGGCCAGAAACTCAAGGTCACTGGCTTGAGTAAAGAGTGAATGGCTTAGGTGGAGCTCCCCATCAAGGCCCATATAAAAAAGTAATAAATGAACAACTAACATTCCCCAACTATGAAGTTAATGCTTTTCTTTGGACTCTCTGATTGTCCTTCTCTCTCACACACAAAAAAATAGAAGACAGAGAAAGAAATATAATATCAAGGTCACCAGTTGAAGCATGGGATTGTCATAATTGTATGCTTACAAGCTTGATTGTAAGCTTGACAGCTTCAGCAAGGCATCACTGCCTCAGCTGAAGACCCTCAGTCAAGGCAAATATAAGAAGTAGGCACTGAACAACTAACTAAAATGACTCAAATATGAGTTGAAGCCTTTTACCTGTCTCGCTTGATCACTCTCACTCTCAGTAAAAAAAGAGAGAGGGTCATCTTAAAATGAAAAAAGGATCAGGGTCATTGTACAGTAAAAAAATATATCAATAATGTGAATATAAATGTTAAGAAATAAAACAATGAGCCTGACCAGGCAGTGGCGCAGTGGATACAGTATCAGACTGGGATGTGTAGGACCCAGGTTTGAGACCCTAAGGTCACCAGCTTGAACGTGGGCTCATCTGGTTTGAGCAAGGCTCACCAGCGTGAGCCCAAGGTTGTTGCCTTGAGCAAGGGGACACTCGATCAGCTGTAGCCCCCTTATCAAGGCACATATGAGAAACCAATCCAAAAACAACTAAGAAACCGCAACAAAAAATTGATGTTTCTCATCTCTCTCCCTTCCTGTCTATCCCTATCTGTCCCTCTCCCTGACTCTGTCTCCGCCACTAAAAAAAATAAAATAAAATAAAATAAAATGATGATAAAAAAGAATGAATCTTTAGCATTTGCATAAATATGGACACACATAGAAGGTATTATGTTAGGGAAGTGGTTGGCAAACTCATTAGTCAACAGAGCCAAATAACAGTACAACAACTAAAATTTCTTTTGAGAGCCAAATTTTTTAAACTTAAACTATATAGGTAGGTACATTTCTTATCGAGGTAGCGTCCAAAACGTGGTATTTTGTGGAAGAGCCACACTCAAGGGGATCAAGCTGCATGTGGCTCGTGAGGCGCAGTTTGCCGTCCACTGTAAGGGAAATAGAGTTGACACAGAAACACATGTACCATTCGATGTCAGTTATATTTGTAATCTAAAGAACAATATAAATGAATAAACAACCAGAAAGACACTCACAGGTACAGTGAACAGAGTGATGGCTGCCAGAGGAGATGAAAGACTGGGACTAAAATTTGAAACACTTCAGAAGAACACACTGGTAGTTACAGACGGTCGTGGGATGTAAAGTGCACCATGGGGACTATAGTAAATAATACTGTGTTAACTATGCTGGGTCCTCGAAATATCACGAGGAATACTTCTAGTTTTTATAAAGTACATAAAGATTTAACCATTATCATGTACAACCGAAAGGAGATCAAACTAATACTGAGTGAAAAAGAAAATGCAAACAAAGAACAGAAAATTAATCTGCAGAATTTTGAAAATTATATAAACATTTCACTGATCAAAAATCCTTCTATATTAACTATAATTTATAACTGTACCCTCAAACGACAAAATGTTTGCATCATGACATTATACAGTAGAAAAAATTCTTAGACAATGCATTCAAGTCATTCAAAAATAATATCAAGTATAATTGGAATGAAGATATTTAAATGACATGAAAAAGTTTTTCTCGTTTGCTGTATTTCAACTACACTTAAATCCACCTAAAAAATAACCTTCATTTCTAAATAAAAAAAGCATTACAAAGTTCTGAAATATGGACAGACTACTCTAGTCTTTAAACATTTCAGATTAAGCACACAAGAAGGAAACATACTAAGAAAGCACACAAAAAAAATCACTGCTTTTGCCTAAAATAAACTTGAATTAAGGAACAACGCAGTTCTTAAATATAAAGTACCCAATAATGCTGTATCACACTTCTTACCAAAGGAGAACAATTCTGCACGTTGTACCAGGGCTTGCGAATCCAAAAGCACAAATATGACAAAAATTTCATCAATGAGTGAAAACAGAAAAAATCACAATCTCAGGCAGCTCTGAACTTCACAAGAAAAAATTACAGAATGACAGTGATGATGAAAGCAGATAACAGTGGACACTTTCCTACCTGCTGTGCAATAATAAACTAAGGTCTCCTATGACAGTAAGTATTGAAGGACTCTATGAGATACACAGAAACATGAAATTACTCTTATGTAGACAATTAAAAAATACAGACTGGAAATATTTCTTCATTTTCAAGTTAAAGAAAGATAAACCCATGCATGCACCTCGATCTGATGCATATGAAACCCCATCTGGGCCTGTTGTTTTACCCATCTGGGGACAAGGTCCCAGCTGAGCTATTTTTAGTGCTGGAGGTAGAGAAACCACACAACCATCGTCAGTGCCCAGGGATAATACACTGGAACCAAACAAGATATGGCTTCAGGAAAAAAGAGAGAGAGTGTGAAAGAAAGAAGAAAGAGATAGGGGAAGAATGGAGAAGCAGATGGTCACTAACCCTGTACGCCCAAGTAGAACTGATCCCAGGACATGTACATGCCAAGCTGATGCTCTCCCACTGAAACAAAGTGCTAGGGCCCAGACCAGAAATTTGTAACAATAATTCATACTAAGCAAAGGAACATTTTGAATTGAAACAATTAAATCTTCATACATTGGGGAGATGCTTTGTGTTGTGATGAAATCAGAGTCTACACTCTATATGGTCTTGTAGGAAATGCCCATAGGATTAGAAATAATAAATCTGAGTTGATCAGGCAGTGGCAAAGTGAATAGACGTCAAATGGGGACACAGAGGACCCACTTTTAACACCCGAAGGTTGCAGCTTGAGCGAGGGATCACCAGTTTGGGCACGGGATTGCTACCTTCAGCAGAAGTTCATGGACATGAATGACCCCATGGTCGCTGGCGTGAGCAAGAAATTACTCTCTCCGCGGTAGCCCCCCAATCAAGGCACATAAAAGAAAGCAACAAATGACCATATAAGGTGCAACAACCAAAAACTGATAATTCTTTCCCCTCTTCCTTCGTGTCTCTCTGTCGCTGTCTACGTGTCTGTCACAAAAACAAACAAAACACTTGAAATGAGAAAAAAGCATAACATAATTCCTCAGGAACGTAAAAACGTCTTCTGTGGTGCGCAAATCCATTGAAAAGGAGTTATCATGGCAGCTCTCAGTCCAAGGGGAAGACTTAGACCCGACTGCTAATGTAATGATGGAGGTCACTAGGGCAAAATCAGACTCCTCAGAGGATGCCAGAACACAGAATGTGTTAGAGACAAACTGTCCCTCTCTGACAGAAACCAGAATACACCTGGGCCTCTCACAGCTCTTTCCACTGCAGCAGCTTCCCAACCACACTGTAAGGTCTGGCCTCCTCCGTGACCTTTAGATCTCTCACCTGTGTCATCTGCCTCCTCATCCCACCTATCTGGGTGCAAGGATACTCTCACTTTCTTTCACAGCACAAATTTCTACTTCACTTTGAGCCCACATGAGAGAACATGGTACAGTATTATAATTTTCTAGAAAATAACTTTCCAAAACATTGTTTTCTGAAAACGTCTTAAACATTCTAGAATCATGTAAGTTTTCACAAACTGAGATCTAATCAATGTGCATCATGAAGCCTTTGTTTCTACACCACCAAACCCCCATATCTATTCCTGGATGGCAGAACCATAAAATTACCCTGCACGGAAGAAGCTCCCACGTTATGTTCCCCCCAGTGAAGGAAACAAAAGCTGCAGGGACAGAATAAGCTCAAGAAGAACATCATCCTCACCCAGGGAGACCAGGTTCCAGTAGTTCTCCAACATCACATCCACGTACAGTTTCTGCTGAGCTGGGTCCAGGCTTTCCCACTCCTCCTGAGAGAAATCTACAGCCACATCCCTGTATGTCAATAGTTTCTGGAAGAAAAGAAACATTAACAGAGGTCCGCAGACTGAGTTCATAATGGCATCCAACATGACGGGTTAGAATTGGTTTTGTCCTAATACAAAGTGATCCAGTAAGATCATTTTCAGCCAAAAATATATGTATTTTCTGAGTGTGTGTGAGAAAGAGGGTCACACAAACTGGATTGAGTTGAGAAACATCAACTTAAGTTATGAGACTTTTAGTTGTTCATTGCTTTCTAATATGTGCCTTGACCAGGTGGCTCTAGCCAAGCCACTGACCCGTTGCTCAAGCCAGAAACCTTTGGACTCATGCCAGCATCCAGGGGGTACTGTCTATAACCCCATGCTCAAGCCAGAGAGCCTGGGTCTAAGTCAGTGACCTCAGAGCTTTGAAGCTGGATCCTCAGTGTCCCAGGTCAGTGCCTTAATTAACTACTGTGCCACTACCTGGTCAGACAGCAATAATCTTTCCATAAAATATTTTGTCTTTTGTTTCCTTAATCTTTCACACAGTAATATTTTCTGGCTTATTTCCTAACAGAGGAACCAGGATTATACATGTCCATAAACGCACTACACAGACTTGACTTTCCAAAAGGATGAATTATAAAATTAAGGCATCACCGTGACCTGGTATGTGAGGTGGATAGACCATTCTCCTGATTTCCAATGTGGCACGTTCAATTCCTGGTCAAGGCACATACAAAATATCAACCAATTAATTAATAAATAAGTGAAACAGCAAGTCTTTCTCTTTTCCCTCTCTCTATCTCTCAAATTTATCAATAGAATTAAGGTATCAACACAGTCGTGGATTTGTCAGTGCTGTATGTGTATCACTCATGATCACGTGTGTTTATTTGTCAGGTGGAAAAGTCACGAGCTGGAAATGTAAGTACTTCTTCAATTCTGACGTGGACAACAGTGAACTGCTGTTTTCTAAAAATGCTGATTCTCACTCAGGAGTTCTGGGTTGGGGCCTGTGTTTCCACACCTCTAACAAGCTCTCATTTTACCAGTGACACCAATGTCCCCAGTCCACGTGCCACACTCCTGAATAGCACAAAGAAAATACAAGGGAAAATGCATACATGACTGTGAGCTAAAACCTTTTTTAATTTTTTTTTATTTTCCTTTATTGTATTTTTCTGAAGTGAGAAGTGGGGAGGCAGGCAGACAAATTGCCTCATGCGCCTGACTGGGATCCACCAGGCATGCCCATCAGAGGGCGAAGCTCTGCCCATGTACTGTGTTGCTCCATTGCAACTGGAGCCATTCTAAGCACCTGAGGTGGAGGCCATAAAGCCATCCTCAGCTCCCAGGCCAACTTTGCTCCAGTGGAGCCATGGCTGTGGGACAGGGAGAGAGAGAGAGGAAGGAGAGAGGGAAGGGTGGAGAAGAAGATGGGCGCCTCTCCTGTGTGCCCTGGCCAGTAATCGAACCCAGTACTTCCACACGCCGGGCCGACACTCTATCACTGAGCCAACCAGCCAGGGCCCATTAATGGAATTTTTTGTTCTCAATGAATATGATGCATAGCAACCACAAATTTACAATACATAATAATCTTAGAACAAGATATAGCTTAGTTTGCTGTGTGACGCCTCTGTGAAGCAAATATTCAGTGAAGGGTAGACCTTGAATTTTACTTTGAAAATAATCTACAATTTTTCAATAAAAAAAAAAAACAAAAAAACAAAAAACAAACACTGGCCCAAGGTCGTAAGAAATTTCATAAACATCTATAAATGTTTCTATAACTGATAAAAAAAGACTTCCTAAGCAAGAATATATAGCTCAAATAATATTCACATGTTATACACACAGACATAACAGGAGAACTAGGTACAATTTGTAAGTGATAGAGCCCCACCTGTGGTGGTGCAGAGGAAAAAGCATCAAGCTGGAATACTGAGGTTGCCGGTTCAAAATCCTGGACTTTCCTATTTAAGGCACATACTAGAGTTTATGCTTTTTTTGTGACACAGAAAGACAAGGAAAGGGACAATGAGGAAAATAGAAAGATGAGAAACATCAATTCTTAGTTGCGTCTCCTTAGTTGTTCATTGATTGCTTTGCCATATGTGAGCTGATGAGGGTGTGGAGAACTAGAGCAGATCTAGTGACCCCCTTGCTTACACCTTGGAGCAAGACAGCACCTTTGGGCTTCAAGCCAGAGAACTCTGTGTTTAAGCAAGAGACCATGGGGTCAAGTCTATGATCCGACACCTGGGTCTTCTGTGTCCTAGTCCAACCCTCTATCCACTGAGCCACCACTAGGTCAGGTGATACTCATTTTTAATTAAAAACAGTAGCAAGTAAAACCATCCACAATAATAGAAAAGTATTTAAAGCAATGAATTTTTTGTCTCTTAATTTGTTTGAAAATAATTTATTTTTATTTATTCATTTTAGAGAAGAGAGAAAGAGAGAGACAGAAATGGGGGAGGAGCAGGAAGCATCAACTCCCATATGTGCTTGACCAGACAAGTGCAGGGTTTTCAACTGGCGACCTCAGCGTTCCAGTTCGATCCTTTATCCACTGCGCCACCACAGGTCAGGTGGTGAAAATTTCAGGTTCTGAAAATTTTGATACGCATCCGTGGAGAGCCCTGCTGTGACACTATAGACATACAATATGAATAAGAAAATTATCTGAAAATGGTAAAAAAAATATTAATTTTAAAAATGTAGAACCACATGTACCCTCCACGATCTGTTCTTTAACACTCTCTTAAAATAAAGACGTTCTCAGCAATCTAGTGAGCAGGACTCTTCTAGCTGATCTTCTCTGTCAGAACTTCCTCAGTTATTCTGACCCGTAGAAGTTCATTTCCTTAATCCTGTCCCTCAGAGGTGACGCTGCAGCCACATGAAACTACAGCCTACTTTCCCTTCTTACTGATGCCCGAGCCTCTGACCCATCCTCATAAGGATGTTGGACACAGTTGCCCTCCCAGGTTGACTTCACAAAGGGAATATTTCTAGTATTTGAAAGTCATTAAAGAGTAATCATGGCGGCATGAGAGGTACCTCTGATCTCTCCCTTTGAAATTTCAACAAATTGAACAATTACAACACAGTGCAGTAATCCCAGCTGGGCTCACAGGGCACCTGAAAGATCCCCACACTGAATGGACTGAAGGTGTGTGGTTGAAAAGGCAGTGAAAGATAAAACGCACTCACGGTTTGTTCTGAAGAGGAAAAAAACTGGCCTGACCAGATTTTCTTTCTTTCTCTCTTCTGCTCTGTGGGAAGGAGGAAGGGCCATGCTGCCTGGGTCTTGTTTACCAAGAAATGAAGAGTCAAGTCCACAGTCCCTGAGCCTCCTTCAAATGGGAGAGGCGAAGAGGTGGAGAGGCAGAGGAAGGGGTGATGAACTAAGGGGGGAGATGTCGGGCTGGGCTCAGGGTCTCGGCCACACATCCCGTGTTCTGCCTGCAGCCACTCTCTGCTCCGAGACAAAATGCAGTGCCCCAGCCTCCCAGATGCCAACTCGCTCACCTCACGGGTAGGAAGAGTGGCAGGGGCAGATCCCACAGGTGGCTCTCCAGACCCTGTCACTCCCCTGAGAAATAGAGCTACTCCACATCAGGTCCTCTGGTTTTTGAGTCATGGGGAGGAGCTCCCAGAGACCTGAAATCTACACTGCTAAAACCTTAAAGCCAGAGCTTTATAGGTATGAAGCCGTAAAACCCTCACTACACACCACCCACCAATGACTGCGGCCTGGCCTGCATCATTAACAGGAAGGTCGCAGTGAGTTCTTTCCTAAAATCTGAGAGCTAAAACTTGCAGGACTGCAACACCTACTGTAAAGAAACAGTAACCTCACAAATCTGAAAAAAAAAAATTTCTATTATTTCTTTTCCTCATTTTATTTACTTTCCTTTAACTTTTTTAATTTGAATCTTATCTTTAACTTTAATTTTTGTAACTTTTTTCTTTTTGTATTTTTCCTACTTTTCTGTATTTTCATTTTAATTATGTATAAAATTTTTATATTTATGACTTTCCTTTGTTTTTATTTCTCATATGTTATTGTTTCTTCTTAAGAGTTCTTAACAATAACACTCTAAATGCCATTAAGGCAGAAGAAATCAAATACCATGGATACACAAGAAAGAGTAAAATATCTCCATAAAGAGATAACAACATGAAAACCTTGGACATAAAAAACATAAAATTCAAAACCGAAGTTATAAAATAACCTCAATAAGTTGCGAAGAAACGCTGCTAGTTTACTTACTGAGATGAAAATTTAAGCCTGACCAGATGGTGGCGCAGTGGATGGAGCATCAGACTGGGATGCGGAGAACCCAGGTTCGAGACCCTGAGGTCACCAGCTTGAGCATGGATTCATCAGGTTTGAGCAAAAGCTCACCAGCTTGGAACCAAGGTCACTGGCTCGAGCAAGGGGTTACTCAGTCTGCTGAAGGCCCACAGCCAAGGCCAGGGGTCCCCAAACTTTTTAAACAGGGGGCCAGTTCACTGTCCCTCAGACCATTGGAGGGCTGGACTATAAAAAAAACCTATAAACAAATCCCTATGCACACTGCACATATCTTATTTGAAAGTAAAAAAACAAAATTGGAACAAATACAATATTGAAAATAAGGAACAAGTAAATTTAAATCAATAAACTGACCAGTATTTCAATGGGAACTATGGACCTGCTTTTGGCTAATGAGATGGTCAATGCCTGGTTCCATATTTGTCACTGCTAGCTGTAACAAGTGATATGACTCGCTTCCAGAGTTGTGAAGCGTGCTTCCCGCGTCACTGGAAGTAGTACTGTAAGTGAGCGATGCCGTACTTTGCGGCTCCACCACATACAGTAATCCAGGATAACAGGATGTGGATGCATCCTGTGCTCCTTTCACTGACCACCAATGAAAAAGGTTCCCCCCCTTCTGGAAGTGCAGCAGGGGCTGGATAAATGCCTTCAGGGGGCCGCATGCAGCCCGTGAGCCGTAGTTTGAGGACCCCTGGTCAAGGTACATATGAGAAAGCAATCAATGAACTAAGGTGTCACAACAAAAAACTGATGATTGATGTTTCTCATCACTCTCCATTCCTGTCTGTTTGTCCCTATCTATCCCTCTCTCTGACTCACTCTCTATGTAAAAAATAAAAAAAAAATTAATGAAGAAAACAGTACTTCACTAAGGAGATTTAAACTATCAAAGAGAACCAGAGAAGAACTGAATATATGAACTAAAAAATGAAGTAGCAAGTTTAGCTAATAAAACAGGCCAGACCAAAAAAAAAAAAAACACACAAACAGGCAACCAGAGATGCTACAGAGAAAAGAGAATATAAACTTGCAAATAATAAAAAATGAGAGCACCACAAGAATTGACTGCCACCATTAGAAAGACCAATATAAGGTGTGACCAGGCATTGGTGCATGGGCTAGAGAGTTGGACTGGGATGCAGAGGACCCAGGACTGAAACCCTCTGGTCAACAGCTTAAGCATGGGTTTTTCTTGGAGTGTGCATTGATGGGATCATAAACATGACACTGGAGTCACTGGCTTGAGCCCAAAAATCACTGGCTTGAGAAAGAGGTCACTCACAGTGCTATAGCTCCCCCAGAAAAGAATGAGCAATATAAGAATGGGTATATCAGAAAAAGAAGAGTGGGACAAGGGGATGGAGAGCCTATTCAAACCGATAATGGATGAGAACTTTCCAAGCCCATGGAAAGAGTTAGAGCCTTGAATGCAACAAGCAAACACAATGGCAAGTTACCTCAACCCAAACAGACACCTACACAGAGGAAAAGTGACCATCTGCTTCTCCATTCCTACCGATCTCCCTCCTTTCTACCTCTCTCTTCCCCTCCCGCAGCAAAAGCTCCAAAAGATGAAGTTGGCCTGGGCGCTGAGGATGGCTGCATGGCCTCACCTCAGGTGCTAAACTGGCTGCAGTTACAATGGAGCAATGGCCTGAGATGAGCAAAGTATCATTCCATAGTGTAATTGCCAGGTGAATCCCATTCATGTGCATGTAGGAGTCTGTCTCTCAGCCTTTTTACTTACCACCTAAGAAAAATACATAAGAAACAAACCAAAAACAAGTGTAGTCATACTCAGATCTAACAATGATGACTTCAAGCCAAAAAAGGTAACCATACACATATATGGACATTTCATAATGATACAGGGGACACTGTATAAAGACATAAAAATTCTTTATGTGCATCAAATCAGAAAACACCAAAATATATATGACATCTACTAACTGATCTAAAAATACCGCAGATGCATAGAAAAACACAGACATTCTTGGAGATTTCAACACACAATTGACAACTTTAGATAAATCATCCAAATGGAAAATCAATAAAGAAATATTGACCTCAAATGACACACTGGACCAAATGGAGATAATAAACATTTATAGGATATTTCATTACAAAATATCAGATTATACGTTCTTCTCCAGTGTGCATGTAACGTTCTCAAGAATAAACCATATGCTGGGTCTCAAACTAACATCAACAAATTCAAGATTGAAATGATACCAAGCATATACTCTGACCATAAGGCCTTGAAAACAGAATTCAGCCTGACCTGAGGTGGCACAGTGGATAAGGAATTTACCTGAAACACTGATTTTACTGGTTCAAAACCTAGGATTTCCTGGTCAAGGCATATAAGGCAGCTGATGCTTTCTGCTCCTCGGCCCCTTCTCTATTTCTACCTCCTCTAAAAAAATTTCTTTATAAAATGAGAAATGAGAATTCAACTGCAAAAAGAAATTTAAAAAACCAACAAAAATGTGGAAATTAAACTATACTTCTAAAAAATGACTGGGTCAAAGAAAAAAGAAAAGATCAAAAAGTACATACACCCTGACCTGGTGCTGGCACAGTGGATAGAGCATCAGACTGGGATGTGCAGAACCCAGATTCTAAACACCGAGGTCGTCAGCTTGAATAAGGGGTCACTCACTCTGCTGTAGCCTCCCAGTCAAGGCACATATGAGAAAGCAATCAATGAACAACTAAGGGGGTGCAAGGAAGAATTGAGATGCTTCTCATCTCTTTCCCTTCCTGTCTAGCTGTCCCTCTCTGGCTCTCTCCTTATCTCTCTCTCTTTCTCTCTCTCTCTCTCTCTCTCGCCCATCTACTTCTCCACCCTACCCCCTCTCTCAGTTGCGCCTCTTCGCCTCCTGCAGCCATGGCTCAATTGCAGTGTGTTGGCACTAAGCACTGAGGATGGCTCCATAGTCTCCGCCTCAGGTGCTAAAAATTTCTCCAGGAGCAACAAAGTAAGGACCCCAGATGGCAGAGCATCGCCCCTAGTGGTCTTGCTGGATGGATCCCTGTCGAGTGCATGTGAGATTGTCTCACCCTCACCTCCTCTCACTGAAAAAAAAAAAAGAAAAAAAGAAAAATCCCAAGGATTCTAACCAAAATAAATTAGAAATTAAACACAAATGCAGTAAGGTCACAGGATACAAAATCAACATCCAAAAATGTATTCCTTTCATATATGCCAACAGAAACTCAAGGAAATGAACTAAAAAAAAATTCCCTTTACAATAGCAGGAAAAAATAAAATAAAATTCTTTGGAATAAACTTAATAAAAGATGTAAGGTATCTATATACAAAAAACTAAAAAGCATTATTAAAGAAATTAAAAAGGACACAATGAAATGGAAAAATGTTTCATGTTCATGGATTAGAAGGGTCAACATACTTAAAATGGCCATATTACCCAAAGCAATAAACAAACAATACAATAGTCATCAACATCCCAAATCATTTTTTAAAGAAATAAACCAAAAAATCACTAAGTTCATATGGACCCTTAAAAAAACGCAAATAACAAAAGCAATCCTGACAAAAAAAAGAACGAAGCCAGAGGTATTTTATCACATTACTTGACTTCAAATTATACTACCAAGCTGTGATAAACAGATAGTATGGGTAGAAAAGTAGACTCACAGACCAATAAAAAGAATCATGAGCCCAGAAATAAAACTACATATATATACATATGGAAAAATCATCTTCATTAAGAAGCCAAAAACAAACAATGGAGAAAAGGAAGCCTTTTCAATAAATGCTGCTGGGAAAACTGAAAACTCACATGCAATACAATGAAACATTTTTGTCTGCTACACATAAAGTAATTCAAAATAAATCAAAGACCTAAATACAGGAGCTGAAAGAGTAAATTATATAGAAGAAAACATAGATACTAAAGTCACAGACCTTGACCATACAGAGCAATTTATGTATTTGATCCCAATGACAATGAAAGTAAAGGCAAAAATAAATAAAACTATATCAAATTAAAAAGCTTCTACACAGCAGAAGAAACTGAAAACAAAACAAATAACGAACTCAAATGGGAGATGATTCTTGCAAACAGCTCATATTAGGGGTTAATATCCAAAATAAATAAATAGGCCTGACCTGTGGTGGCGCAGTGGATAAAGCGTCGACCTGGAAATGCTGAGGTCGCCGGTTCGAAACCCTGGGCTTGCCTGGTCAAGGCACATATGGGAGTTGATGCTTCCAGCTCCTCCCTCCTTCTCTCTCTCTGTCTCTCCCCTCTCTCTCTCTCTCTCTCTCTCTCTCTGTCTCTCCCTCTCCTCTCTAAAATGAATAAAAATTAAAAAAAAAAAGAATCAAAATAAATAAATACCTCAAAAGCTCAAAAACAAAAAAGGAAACAATCCAATTAAAAAACAAAGCCTGCCTGACCTGTGGTGGCGCAGTGGGATAAAGCATCGACCTGGAACACTGAGGTCGCTGGTTTGAAACCGTGGGCTTGCCTGGTCAAGGCACATATGGGAGTTGATGCTTCCTGCTCCTCCCCCTTCTCTCTCTGTCTCTCTCTCTCACTCCTCTCTCTCTAAAAAAATAAAATAAAATAAATAAATAAATAAAAAAATCAATAAATAGTTTCTTAGAAATTCATCCCCAAATTTTCTATCATATAGAAGCAGAGAAAAAAAACAAAGCCTGACCAGGTGGTGGCGCAGTGGATAGAGTGTCGGACTAGGATGCGGAGGACTCAGGTTCGACACCCCGAGGTCGCCAGCTTTAGCACAGACTCATCTGGTTTGAGCAAAGCTCACCAGCTTGGACCCAAGGTCGCTGGCTCGGGCAAGGGGTTACTTGGTCTGCTGAAGGCCCAATATCAAGGCACATATGAGAAAGCAATCAATGAACAACTAAGCTGTCGCAATGAAACACTGATGATTAATGCGCCTCATCTCTCTTGGTTCCTGACTGTCCCTGTCTATCCCTCTCTCTGAATCTCTCGCTGTCTCTGTAAATAAAAATAAAAAGTCTCCTTCTAAAATTCAAACTCTCGGAAGGTTATCAAACATATTTGACAAAAAAAAAAAAAAGAGAGGACCTGAACATACACGCCTCTTAAAAAGAAAAATCAATGGCCAACAAATATATGAAAAGATGCTCATCTTCACTCGCTAGTTGAGAAATGCAAATCAAAACTACAATGACATTTGACCTGATATCTGTTAGACTGGCTACTGTAAAAAAGACAGGTAACCTGCAGGAGTCCCGGGTTCGATTCCCAACCAGGGCACACAGGAGAAGCGTCCATCTTCTTCTCCACCCCTCCCCCTCTCCTGCCTCTCTGTCTCTCTCTTCCCATCCCGCAGCCAAGGCTCCACTGGAGCAAGGTTGGCCCGGGCGCTGAGGATGGATGGCTCTGTGGCCTCTGCCTCAGGTGCTAGAATGGCTCTGGTTGCGGCAGAGCGACACCCCAGATGGGTGGAGCATCCCACCCCCCACCCCTCCCCCGTGGGCATGCTGGGTGGATCCCGGTCAGGTGCATGCGGGAGTCTGTCTGACTGCCTTCCCATTTCCAGCTTCAGAAAAATACAAAAAGGAAAACAAACAAACAAAAAAAAAACAGGTAATAACAAGTACTGGAGGGGCTGTGCAGAACTAAGAACCATCATTCACTGGTAGAAATTTAGACTGGTACAGCCATTGTGGTAGACAGTATGGAAGGGCTTCAAATCATTAAGAACAGAACTGCCATGACCCAGCAATCCCTCTACAGGGCATCTACCCCAAAACTCAGACACATTCATATGTAAACACACATGCAGCCCCATGTCAATCACTCCGTGGCCTAGGCATGGAATCAACTAAAGCAGGAGTCCCCAAACTTTTTACACAGGGGGCCAGTTCACTGTCCCTCAGACCATTAGAGGGCCAGACTGTAAAAAAAAACTATGAACAAATCCCTGTGCACACTGCACATATCTTATTTTAAAGTAAAAAAAAAAACAAAACAGGAACACAATATTTAAAATAAAGAACAAGTAAATTTAAATCAACAAACTGACCAGTATTTCAATGGGAACTATGCTCCTCTCACTAACCACCAATGAAAGAGGTGCTCCTTCTGGAAGTGTGGCGGGGGCTGGATAAATGGCCTCAGGGGGCCGCATGCGGCCTGGGCCGTAGTTTGGGGACCCCTGAACTAAAGTGTCCTTCAATAAAGGATAGGGTCAGATGATGTACAATGGAATACTACTCAGCCATAAGAAATGATAATACACAGTTTGAACAGGTGGTGGTGCAGTGGATAGAGCATTGAAATGGGACGTGGAGGACCCAGGTTCAAAAACCTGAGGTTGCCGGCTTGAGCACAGGCTCATCTGGTTTGAGCAAGGCTCACCAGCTTTTTCACAAGTTCCCTGGCTTGAGCAAGGGGTCACTCGCTCTGAGGTAGCCTCCCCATCGAAGCACATATGAGAAAGGGGACAGTGAACAACTAAGGTGCTGCAATGAAGAACTGATGCTTCTCATCTCTCTCCCTGCCTGTGTGTCTGTCCCTACCTGTCCCACTCTCTGTCTCTGTCACACACACAAAAAATTGATAATATAGCATCACTTATAACAACATGGATGGACCCTGAGAACATTATGCTGACTGAATCACATATATCAATCCTAAGAAATACATATTTACTCACATAGTTGCGATGGAAAACTGAGACTCATGGACATAAAAAAAGTGGTTAACAAGAAGAGAGGAGGAGGGGGAGAATAATAAGGGGAGGGTGCAGGGAAGGGTATAAAGAGGAAGGACAAATATAAGGTGACAGGAATTAATTTAACTCTGGGTGATGGGAGTACAACATAATCAATAATTCAAATGCTGAGATGGTGTTTTCCTGAAACCTATGTACTCTTTTTTTTTTTTTTTTCCTGAAGCTGGAAACGGGGAGAGACAGTCAGACAGACTCCCGCATGCACCCAACCGGGATCCAAAGGCGATGCTCTGCCCACCAGGGGGCGATGCTCTGCCCCTCCGGGGCGTCGCTCTGCCGCAACTAGAGCCACTCTAGCGCCTGGGGCAGAGGCCAAGGAGCCATCCTCAGCGCCCAGGCCATCTTTGCTCCAATGGAGCCTTGGCTGTGGGAGGGGAAGAGAGAGACAGAGAGGAAGGAGGGAGGGGGGTGGAGAAGCACATGGGCGCTTCTCCTATGTGCCCTGGCCGGGAATCGAACCCGGGTCCCCCGCACGCCAGGCCGACGCTCTACCGCTGAGCCAACCAGCCAGGGCAAAACCTATGTATTCTTATTGATCATGTCACCCTGTTAAATTATCTAAATAAAAAGTGATTAATTCATGGTGGGAATTTTTCACACCCTCTGGGAGCCTGCATGGAGAGAAGACACAGAAGGCTCTGAGACAAAGGAGGGAAGTATATAAGCTGCTGACCCTGACAAATAAAACAGTCTGATAGCTCAGTAGGTTAGAGCACGGTCTTGAAGTGCAGAGGTTACTGTTTTGATCCCTGTCCAGAACACATAAAGGAACAGATCAATGTTCTTGCCTCTCTGTTGCTTTCTCCCTCATTCTCTCTAAAATCAATGGAATAAATATTAAAAAAAGAGAGAGAGAAAAAGAAAACAAGCTTGACTGGTGGCACAGTCGATAAATCGTCAACCTGGGATGCTGAGGTTGCTGGTTCGAAACCCAGGGCTTACCCAGTCAAGGCACATAAGGGAAGCCCCTACTACAAGTTGATGCCCCTTACTTCTCCCCCCTTTCTCTGCCTCCACCTTTCTACCTACTATCTAAAATCAATAAATAAAATTTTTTTTAAAAATAAGTAAATGAGCCTGTCCAGTTGTCACAGTGGTAGAGTGTCTGCCTGGCGTGCAGAAGTGCCAGGTTCGATTCCTGGACAGGGCACACAGGAGAAGCGCCCATCTGCTTCTCCTCTCGGTGTCTCTCTTCGTTTCCCGCAGCCAAGGCTCCATTGGAGCAAAGTTGGCCTGGGCACTGAGGATGGCTCTGTGGCCTCTGCCTCAGGCGCTAGAATGGCTCTGGTTGCAACAGAGCAACGCCCCAGATGGGCAGAGCACTGCCTCCTAATGGGCATGCTGGGTGGATCCCAGTCAGGTGCATGCAGGAGTCTGTCTGACTGCCTCCCTGTTTTCAACTTCAGGAAAATACAAAAAAACAAAATTAAGTAAATGGAAACAGCATCACTAGGCAGGAACATCAGAAGTACAGAAATAAAGGTTGAGGGTCCTAAATCCATTGAAGTTAGGAGGAAAAGCAAGCACAGCTTCTGCCCAGGACACATCACTTACCTGAGAAGCAGCCATTCTGTCCTGTTCAGGCTCTTGCTTGTTTCCTCAGGTGACAATATGTTGAAAGTCAAGTCTGTATTTTGAGAATGTGCTACCGCAGGTGTCCACACAGCCCCTCTATCCACTTCCACCACACTCACAGACAGAAGGACCTGGAAATGCTGAAAAGGCCACACCCTTCTGTCCTTCCTCACTGGAGTCAGCCACAAGTGCTCCTGCAGGGAGACCACACTGTATTATTTTCCTGTCTTCACCTGTCTGTCCTCCCTCAGACGTCCACACGTTCCCACAGCAATGAGAACGGGCGCTGCTCTCCTGAACATCCAAACCCAACACAACACCCTGTCACCTACCCTGACCATCCCTGCTCCCCACTCTCACTAATGTATCCCGGGTGCACTCCTCTCTGGGAATGTCTGTGCCCCCCACTCACCTTTGCCTGGCTCTCTCCTAAGCTCTGAGGGTTCCTCTTTTGCCTCTGAAACCTGTTGCCTGAGCCAAATTCCACTTCTGTGACTTATTTCATTCGATGTGACAGAGGGGTGCCCCGACTGATAGGTGCAGTCAGACAGTAAGGGAGAGAGTTGAAAAGCATCAATTCTTCATTTTGGCTCTTTGGCTGTTCACTGATTGCTTTCTCATAAGAGCCTTGATGGGGAAAGGGGAAACTACAGCAGACAAGTGACCCCTTATTCAAGCCAGTGATCCTTGCCTTAATTCAGCAACCTTGGGCTTCAAGTCAACGACAATGGGGTCATGTCTATGATCCCAGACTCATGCCAGTGACCCTATGCTCAGGCCTCTGACCTCAGTGTTTTGAACCTGAGTTCTCTGCATCCCAACCTGATGTTTTATCCACTGAGTCACCACCTGGTCAGGATACTTATAAATTTTAATAAAATTTTTCGTATAAAAAACAAATGCATCCAAGATTTTTCCTGCAAATTCTTGGGCTCACTCAAAAATCATATGGAGCAGCTCATAAAAACAACAATGTTACCTGACCGGAGGTGACGCAGTGGATAAAGTGTAGACCTGGAACACTGAGGTCACTGGTTCAAAACCCTAGGCTTGCCTGATCAAGACACATATGGGAGTTGATGCTTCCTACACCTCCTTCCTCTTTCTCTATTTGTCTTTCTCTCTTTATCTCTCTCTCTTGCCCTAGTCTCTAAATTGAATAAATAACTAAACTAAACAACAATGCTGCTCTACCCAGAGCAACTCTCTGAGTTTGAGGGGGATGGTGCAGGTGATCTCCATTCTTAAAAATCAAGCCATCTAATAGGACCCCAGAGGGAAATGGTTTAGCTTCAATAAGCATGCAGATCCCTTGGGGATGAGGGCTCCACTCTAAGTTGTGGTTTCGCAGGTGGGGCCCAGGATATGGCATCTTTATCTAGGTCCCTGTGGTGCCTGCACTGCTCCCTCAGAGCTGTTTTCAGCAGCACTGGCTGACGGGGATCAGACACAGCACACCTCACACTTCTCGATACTATGAGGGTGCTTTCACTTTTTCAGTCACTACTTCAAAAAATCACATGAAGAAAATAAAAGCTGCAGAACATCTGATGAACTCAAGACATAAGGCTCTGACTGCTACTGCTAAGATCAGACATCCTTACCAAGTACACAATGAAAGAGCCTAATATAGTTCACTAAATACCAATGGCTGTTTCAATGTATGAAAGACACTAGAAGGGATGAAGGGCTTAGAATTTAAACTTGACACAATATATCCTATTTAAAACAAAAACAATATAAAATCTTTTTTAATGTAATGACTTCTAGGATCAAAAATTTAAAATTTGAGGCTGACTCATATTTGGCAAAGAATTACAAGCTCTGGATATGGCCTTGGCCATTTGGCTCAGCAGTAGACTGTTGGCTTGTTGTGTGAAAGTCCTGGGTTCAATTCCTGGTAAGGGAACTCAGGCTAAGCAACCATCTGCTTCTCCAACCCTCCCCCTCTCCCTTCACTTTGTCTTTCTCTTCTCCTTCCGCAGCCATGACTTTATTGGAGCAAAGTGGCCCCAGGCACTGAGGATGTCTCCATGGCCTCACCTCAGGCACTAGAATAGCTAGACACTAAAACAGTTCAACAACGGCAGAGCATTGCCCCCCACCCCCCGTGGGCTTTCAAGGTAGATCATGGAGGGGACGCATGCAGTAGCGTCTTTCTGCCTCCCTGCTTCTCATTTAACAGTGGGAAAAAAAGAATTATACGCCGTGGCTATGAGATATCACGAATGCTTCTTTAAAATTTAATAACTACTGCAAGAAAGCACATAGTCAACATACTAAGATTTATCTAAATATGTTATTTTTAAAAGGAATTACATGTGAGATGTGTAGTAAAACAGGTAAATCCATAGGGCCAAAAAAAATTTTTTTCTTTTTTTCTTCATTCCCACATCTGCTCACCAGCCCCCCTCCCTGCGTCCTTCTCTGCAGGCCCCTCCCTCTCCTTGGGATTTCTCTCCTTTCTTCCCCTCACATTCCTTTCCTCGATTACTGCCACTCTCCCCGTCCCAGTCCCGTCCCCTCGCACCCCCACAATGCTGGCTCGTCACGGCCCCTCACTGACCTCTCCTCCCCTCCCGTGTCTCTCTCCGTCCCCTGACCCCTCCCAGCTCCGCTCTGTGCGTCCCCCGGGCCCCTTCGCTGTCGCTGTTCCCACAAAGCCCTCCAAGCGCGGGGGGGGGGGCTATTCTTGGGGACCCCGCGATCTCTCCCCGAATCCACACCCCATGGAGAATGTGCGCCTCCTGGGCCAGGGCCTCTTATTAATTGGGGGGGGGGGTGTTGCAAGAGGGGGTCCGCAGGTCCCCAGGCCATTGTGGGGGGGCAGTCCCGGCTCCACAGACCGAGAGGCCTGGTGGGGGGAGGAGCGCACACTGTCCATCTCCAGCGCCAGCGTCCGTCTCCTCGGACTTTAAACAGCGCGGGAAGGTGGGGGGGGGGGCCTGCCCTATCGGGACCTAGGTAGGAAACCCCGCGGTAGGGGGGTCCCACTCCTGACGACGTAGGGACACGGGTGGGGACCTCAGATTTTCCCCGAAAGCTGACGCGGAACACCACCAGGATTCCGTACTCACCGCTGGGGGCTCGAGAATGAGGCTCTCCACATCCTCAGCGACTATCCATCTTACCACGTGAAAGCTTGGGGACGGAGAACGCCATATTTAAACAGGAAAGACCATCCCCAGATCCCGCGTGACCGAAATACAGCCGCTTCCGGGTTTTTAGCAAACTGCGCGTGCGCAAGCCTAAAAATCCGGGTGGGACTATTGACTGAATCAGCCCTTCAGCAATTAACCCAGCGTTTCCTGAGGCGGGTCTATATCAAAAGGAAAAAATGAAAAGAGGCGGGTTCTGGGTCCATCCAGCTACTCTCATTGGTTATAGTTTTTTTTTTTCGTTTTTTTTTCCAGAGAGACAGAGAGTCAGAGAGAGGGATAGATAGGATAGCCAGACAGAGAGGAACAGAGAGATGAGAAGCATCAATCATTAGTTTTTCTTTCCACACCTTAGTTGTTCATTGATTGCTTTCTTATATGTGTCTTGACTGTGGGACTACAGCAGACCAAGTAACCCCTTACTCGACCCAGCGACCTTGGGTCCAACCTGGTGAGCTTTTTGCTCAAGCCAGATGAGCCCGCAATCAAGCAGGCGGCCTCGGGGTCTCGTCCCAGTCTGACGCTCTATCCACTACGCCACCGCCTGGTCAGGCGGTTATAGCCTTTTCTTGTGTGTTGGTTTGAACTTAGTAATTATTCCTAAAATTGCGATGGCAGACTTTCTTGTTTTGAGTTCCCAAGAGAGGGATATAGGAATATCTCCCTAGCAGTTTTTCTGTCTTTTCTTATCCCAGATAGTTGGCAACGTGGAAAGCTTGGACTATTCCTGACCCAACAAGCGGGGAACGACAACTCTACCGTCTGGAAGTTGCATCTAGCCGTCCTTTAACTCTTCCGCTGCTTCTTTCTACATCTACCTTTTCTCTCCTTCAGAATATCTGGGTAACAGTTCTGGGGCCCAAGAGATCAGAGGGGCTATAGTAGCCTAGTGGTAGGGCAGGATAGAAGCCCACTTTGGCTCTGCATCTGTTCTGCCGTTTTTCTACCTTTTTCCCTTCTGGTGTCCTTGACAGTGGGCTCACTGCTACTAGTTTTGACTTCCAGGCTGCTTCCTGCAGCTGGAGAATTTCTTCTGGATATTTAAGATTTTTGCCCACAGCAGTTAAGTGTCCTCTCTCTTTGTAAATTGCCCCATGTACTTAGAGAGTGAGGAAGGCAAAACTGGAATCTGTAAAGATATTCACTCTTTTTCTTTCACTGAGCTTTAAGGCTCGAGTCAGGGCAATCAGTTCTGCCAGCTGTGCAGAAGTACCTTTGGGTAGAGGTCACAGCTCTGTAGTCTGTGTTAGAGTCAGTACTGCATACCTTGCCTGCCTTTCTCCCAGTGAGTTTGAAGGAGCTGCTTTTGTCCATATACAGCTCCCAGTCTAACTCCCTTAAGGGTTGATCTAGCAAGTCCGGCCAACTGGAGTATATTACATCAAACACTTCCAAGCAATTGTGTTACGTCTTTTTCTCATTCACTGGGAGCAGTGTTGCTGGATTTAGAGTGCTATGTACCTCTATTACCAGTCTTGGGTTTTCACATAATTAACTCTGGAATTTAGTGAGGCAGGCATTTGTGAGCCAGTTATGTGCTTTGGCATTTATCAGAGTCACTATAGCATGCGGCACCCACACCTTTAGATCTTGTCCTAAAATTAGTTAGTTTGCCTCTTGTATCAGCATAGCAGTGGCTGATAAGGCTCTTAAGCATTGGGCATGCCCTTTGCAACACCGTCCAGTTGCTTGGAGATGTATGCTACAGGTCTAGGCCATGACCCTAAATCCTGGATTAATACACCCACTGCTGTTTTGCTCCTCTCTGAGACATACAGTACACAAAGTTTTGCTAGGTTACAAACACCTAGTCCTGAGGCAACTTGTAATTCTTTTTTAAGACTTTTAAAGGCACAGTTCTTTTCCACCCCCAGTCCATAGGCTCTTTCTCTTCCCCCTTTGTGACTTCATAGAGGGATTTAGCCAGTAGTGCAAAGTTCTGGATCCCCAACTTTGTAGTTCTGGCCAAACACGTCTATAAAGTCACAAAGGAGGGAGAAAACGGGTCCACAGAGTATGAGCCGAAACAGGAGAGTGCTTTACTGACTCTTAAAATGGAATTACAACTTGCCCCAGCATTAGGTCTTTCTAACCTAGAAAAAGCTCTTGTGTTGTGTGTCTCAGAGAGGAGCAAGATAGCAGTGGGTATATTAACATAGGACTTGGGGTCATGGCGTAGACCGGTAGCCTACGTCTTCAAGAAACTAGACAGGGTTGCAAAAGGCTGGTTATGATGCTTCAGAGCCCTAGAAGCCAGACCTATGCTGGTACAAGAGGCAGACAAATTAATTTTGGGCCAAGACCAAAAGATGTAGAAGTCACATGCTGTAGTTACTCTGATGAATGTCAAAGGACATTGGTAGCTCACTAATACCTGTCTCACTAACTGTAATATTGGTGCATAATGGGGGAAGGTCACATGGGGAACCCCGGTCCGGGGACTTAGCTAGAACCGCCCACAGCCAAGCGCTCCAAAAGAAACTTGCTAGAAGTCCTTGGGAAAAGTCAGCCAGTGAGATTTCACCACGTCATATTAGCTCACCCAACCTAGAGGATCCCTTTAAATATCCCTCAGACAGTTTGATCCATGTGACTCCTCTGGCCTCTCTCCCAGGACCAGAAGACTTCCTTGGGCGGGATGCACTGTACTAAATAAAGCCTTGCTTTTCCACACTTCATGGCTACAGCCCCTTCCTTCTTTCTCGGCGGGGAAAAATACCTTACACTAACTAGCAGAGTTTGTTACGTGAAAACTCAAGACTCGTAACAGAGATGTGTACCACTTTAAATCCAGCAATACTGCTCCCAGTGAAGAAGGGAAAGCTGCAGCACAATTACTTAGAAGTGCTTGGTACGGTATACTGCAGCCAGCCAGGCTTACTAGATCAACCCCTAAGGGAGCCCGAATGGGACGTATGTGGACGTAAACAGCTGTCACTCAAAGGGAGAAAGTCAGGCAGATATCCCCGTCTAGCTGTGACGAGTCTATTATGAGGTCTCAAACAGAAAAAGGTAGGAAATTGAATAAATGATAGACAGAGACTTAAAGATATATACATACAGATGAGTTCAGGAGGACGGCATGGAGAACAGTCTCTACTGTTCTTGAACCGATGCAATGGCAGCCCCCACAAGTGCATCCATCTTTATTCAGGAAAAAAAACATGGTCCATTAGCAATTCAATTGTTTCCAAGACAACTCCAAGACAACCTTCACCATACCATTCAAATCTAACTTTACACCAATAATAAACTAGCTTCCAGCCTGCTCTGGAGAACAGGGGTGGGACAAGTGAGAATCAGGTATAGCTCTTTGTTAACTAGGCAGGTGAGGTGGGGGGTTGGGCCTAACTCCTCTGTCCCCTAGACATATCCAGATTGCAAAAAATACCCTGTTTATATTTCAGTACCAACAGATCCTCTTTCTGTATTTTTTAAAACTTCAATTCGTGTGCTGTGACTCATACTCATTTAAATTCCCAAGTTCTGATTTGGAGGCAGACTGCAAAAATATAAAATAAACAAAATTAAAATAGCCAATGCTAACAGATGCCATAACAAGTATCCAAATGCAATTAAGTGATTAAAGCCTATTAGATTGTCCATCAAAGTCTTAACTAATACAACAGGATCTAAAATAAAATTCTTAGTATTACATGTCATTAATATGTTAATGTGATTTCACCAAGTCCATGTTGACACCATCACTGCTTCACATTATTTGTAAATGTAACCCAACCCTGCTTCAGTCTGAGAACTGTCCCAAGGAGCAGGAATCACACACATTCAGGAAAAGTCCACATGCACTGGAATTGTGGTCAATATTTCTATACTTTGCAGCTAGAGTCCAAGTCCCAATGACCACTGCTTCTAGCTGGTAATGATTCAGGTAGACTTGAAAAGTCATCTGCAGCACATATGGAGATGGAGCTTCTGTTTTCTTTAAACTGGAGAGAAGAACCCAAGGGGCCTTTCCCTGGAGATCTGCAACCGTGGCATGGTGAAGAGAACCTTAAGATACACTATGCTGGCCCTGGCCGGTTGGCTCAGTGGTAGAGCGTCGGCCTGGCGTGCGGAAGTCCCGGGTTCAATTCCCGGCCAGGGCACACAGGAGAAGCGCCCATCTGCTTCTCCACCCCTCCCCCTCTCCTTCCTCTCTGTCTCTCTCTTCCCCTCCCACAGCCGAGGCTCCATAGGAGCAAAAGATGGCCCGGGCACTGGGGATGGCTCCTTGGCCTCTGCCCCAGGCACTAGAGTGGCTCTGGTTGCGACAAAGCGACGCCCCGGATGGGCAGAGCATCGCCCCCTGGTGGACATGCCGGGTGGATCCCGGTCGGGTGCATGCAGGAGTCTGTCTGACTGCCTCCCCGTTTCCAGCTTCAGAAAAATACAAAAAAAAAAAAAAAAAAAAAAAAAAAAAAAGATATACTATGCTGGTTCATAGTATAAATTCATCTAAATTAGGAGCAGGTCCCAACCTAAATTGGCATGGGGCATTGAGGCAGGAGGAATAAAGGAGACACTATACTGTATATTAAACAAAACAGTGGAAAATAAGACTATCAACACCCACAACAGAGATTTGAGATTTGAAGGATGAATAAAACCTCGAATATTCAAGCAAGGCATAGTAAGTGGCCCTCATGTCCATAAGAAATGAGATCAGTTTACCTGCTACTTCGAAGAAATACCCTAGGCTCATCCACAGAGATGTGAGATGAGGCCGATGGCCTTGGGCACCTTAAGTTTTCAGTGGCAAATCTGAGCAATCTAGGCAAGATCAGGACATGGGTGGCTGGAGCAGAACTGGAAAAGACAGAACCCTCCCTTAGAGGAGCGAGGGGGAAGCTTACCTTCTGTGTCCCTCTTTCCCATAGCAAAAGCATGACCCTGGTGGGGACCGAGAAGCCTGGCAGGCCTTAGCTCAATGACATTTCTTTCTACTCTTGAAGCAGGGCCCTGATGGAATCCTATGAAACCCCTTCAGGGTGTTGAAGCCTTTAAGGGTGTATGCCAAGAGCTGGAATTTTGCCTGATCTCTTTTGGGCTCTGTCTCCTTTTCTGTTCCTCTTGGTCATTATAGACCTTAAAAGCCATGCTCAGAAGATATCGCTGAGGAGATTGAGGGTCCTCGTCTGCCTATATAAACTTTTTATGTATGTCTAGAGCTATTTGGAAAAATACAAAACAGAGTTATTAGCTGCATCAAATAAAAGAGGGTAGACGTTTGCAGGAGAAAGAGGTTTGGTGTCTCCTGTAGGATTCCAGAGTCTCTCAGATGCTGAATAACTCTGTACATCAGCATTGAAAAGAAATTTCTTAAAGTAGAAAGATTGATAAAAAAGATTTGCAGGAGTTCCAGGATATGACTCCCCCACTATTTTTATATTGTTTACAATTGACCTTTAAGCATTTGTTGGGCACACTTTATACTACCTTGACTTCAAAGATTGTAAGAAATACTTGACTTTATGTTAACTTCTAACAAAATATAGTAAATACATTTTCAAGTAACATTCCTATACTTATTAAAACATTTCTACCCCATTACTAACATGCAAATTAAAGAGTATATTAAAACTGGAAAATTCCAGTGTGGCTTTCATTATTTTCCTATATTAAGCAAATTCACCCTGCTTCAAGCTTTTCAGCTTGCAGCTTGCAGCAGTTTGGCAAAATTATCAAGTTTCAAGGATCCATATTCTACCCCTTTTGCTCGCTTACAATTTAAAGCACAGGTATTCCTGTACAAGAAAATTAGGCACATTACGCAAATTACAACAACATAACAAATTATACCATTTCAACAATTACACAGATAAACTTCACCAGTCACTGAGCACTTTGCCAAGAGCACAAAATGTCCTCGGACTTCTTTCTAGCCATGGAAAAAGCTTCCCAAGGCAAGGGGAGGGCCTCCAGCAAAGCCAACCCCCACCCACATTAGGGTATTTCACATTGTCCAAAATCCATAAGTCCATGCAACAAAGGAGCCAGTGCCCACTCTGGTCGTAGTCCAGGAATCAGTCCATGCACATGGGGCCTCAGCAATCTTCCTCATCCCTGCTATCCTGGCAGGTCTTACACTGTTCCAAAAAGGAGCACGTGGCAATGTAAGTCAGCATTTTAGTTTTTGCTCTGGAGAGCATGATGGCATCTACCCCTATGTCCCAAAATCGCAGACCTACGAGGGGTGTAGTAGGTACTCCTTGCTGCTGGTATCTCACCTCTGGAGATTGCATATTGCAACTCCAGCCTGATTCTCCTCATCCTCCAAAGAGAAACTGGAAATGCCAGCTACGTCTGCCGGGCTCAAGCACCGGGCCGCCACCACCTTCTACTTTATGTGTCTTGCAGACACAGCCTCAGCCTCCCATTGCTGCTGGCTCTCCACAATGTCCAGGGCAAATGCCAGAGCAGATGTAGAGGCAAAGAGGGCTCCTACTCTGCCCTATCACAAGGCTAATCGCCCCTTTTATTCCATGGGCCCCAGATCTTGCACCCAAATATTCTGAGGGGAAAAAAGGTAGATACAAAAGGAGGAAACAAAAGAATTGAAAGTCAGCTGGATGCAGCCATCAGATGGTAGAGATGTCATCCCCTGCCTATTGGGACCAGCAACAGTCCAGGCTTTGTAAACTGCCACCCATCTAGGACAAGAAAAGACAGAAAAACTTCTAGGGAGGTATTTCTACATCCCTCTCCTAGCAACCATAGCCAAGAAAGTCAGCCTTTGCTGCCCAACCTGCCGCCAGAACAATGCAAAACAAGAAACTTCAGTGCCCCCTGGCATCCAGTCTTACGGGGCAGCTCTCTTTGAGGATGCACAGGTAGACTTCACCGAGATGCCCCAAAAGTCAAAGTTACCAGTCCCTGCTGGTCCTACTATGCATCTATTCTGGATGGATAGAAGCCTGCCTCACTGGCCAGAACAGGCTAGGGAAATAACCAGGACATTGCTCACAGAAGTTATTCCAAGATTTGGAGTGCCAATTAAGCCCTTGCCTTAAGCTTAATGGGGATTCTGGACCTCTCTGGAAATTGGTTGCTTCCTCCAATATGAGGCTTCACCTTCCTTGTTCTTGGCTGGCATTAAAAAAGGACCTGTTGATGACATTATTGGAACATACTCTTGTCCCCAATTTAGTAATTTACTCGAATTTTGCCTGTTAGTACCAGTTAATATATTATGGTACAACATGATGAGTAGGCTGTTGCTGGGCTGATATATATATATATATATATATATATATATATATATATATATATATATATATACCTCTCAGGTGCAGTAAGTCCTGAGCAGGAAATGGTAAAAAAAAATTTAAGAGTGGCCCTGGCCGGTTGGCTCAGCGGTAGAGCGTTGGCCTGGCATGCAGGAGTCCCGGGTTCGATTCCCGACCAGGGCACACAGGAGAAGCGCCCATCTGCTTCTCCACCCCTCCCCCTCTCCTTCCACTCTGTCTCTCTCTTCCCTCCTGCAGCAGAGGCTCCATTGGAGCAAAGATGGCCCGTGCGCTGAGGATGGCTTTGTGGCCTCTGCCTCAGGTGCTAGAGTGGGTCTGGATGCAATGGACCATTGCCTTACAGGGGCAGAGCATTGTCCCCTGGTGGGCATGCTAGGTGGATCCCGGTCGGGCGCATGCGGGAGTCTGTCTGACTGCCTCCCTGTTTCCAGCTTTGGAAAAATGAAAAAAAAAAATTTTAAGAGTAAACTAAGCCTTATATAATTGCTCTTGTAGGGTGAGCCACTCCTCTTGACTCTTGCCAAACATTCCTAAACCCATCAAAAAGCCTCAGCAGACATAGAAAAACACACACATTCTTGGCCCCACAAGAGAACAGTCTGGCCCTTGTCAGATCCTGTAAGCGCGTCCTTCCATCGTATTTCAGGGAAGGCCTTCCTTATTGGATTCTTAGCCATTGAATGACCCTGTACATAAGTATTCAAATTTTTTTATAGTGAAAAGAGTGTTAGAAAGAAGATTTGCAAAAGTTCCAGGGTATGATTTCCACATTTTTATTTTCTAATTGACCTTTAAGAGCTGGATGGGCATGCTCTCCAATGCCTTGGTCCTGAGGATTGTAAGGAATAGCTGTCCTCAGGGTGATTTCAAAAGTCTGACAAAATGTAGTAAATGCTTTTACTACATACACAGGAGCATTGTCACTGACTACCTTATTAGGACTGACAAGTAAGGCTTACACATCTTTCAAAACATATTAATCCTGCCTGTCTGGGCGGTGGTGCAGTGGATAGAGTGTCGGACTGGGATGTGGAAGACCCAGATTCGAGACCCTGAGGTCACCAGTTTGAGCCCAAGGTCGCTGGCTCGAGCTGCTGAAGGCCATGGTCAAGACATGTATGAGAAAGCAATCAATGAACAACTAAGGTGTTGCAATGTGCAACGAAAAACTAATGATTGATGCTCTCACCTCTCTGTTCCTGTCTGTCTGTCCCTGTTTATCCCTCTCTCTGTCTCTGAGAAAAAAAATATTAATCCC
Source organism: Saccopteryx bilineata (assembly GCF_036850765.1). Lineage (NCBI taxonomy): Eukaryota > Metazoa > Chordata > Mammalia > Chiroptera > Emballonuridae > Saccopteryx > Saccopteryx bilineata. The sequence continues at coordinate 298,172,449 of NC_089492.1, forward strand.
AACCTAGAGAGCACATAAGGCTGAAGAAGTCCAGCATGACTTTTATCTTTGTATTGGAAAAAACTTACAGCTTTGTTACGGAAATGTTCTTTTCCCTAAGCCTTTCAGCTTAGTGATTGCTTCATGAGTGAGCCAGGGAGAAAGCCAAAGTTTCTCAGCAATAATAGATACATCAGCTCTTGTCTCTAAATATCCTCCAAATTTACACTCTTGTATATATTAGTTTTGTTTCAGGGCATCCCTGAGCTATTTTTTTAAATTCAATAGGCAAAATAAGAGAAACTAAATTCCTCATCTCCTCAGGGCCCCTTTTGCAGGATGTGGCCTGAAAAGCAGAATTCGCATTCTTATACTATTCTTCCCACTGCCTGAAGCAGGCGGGTGAGACACACTCCTCAGATGACTTATCAGGGCACTGCCTAGTTTTTCTTAATTTCTCTGTTTCACACACCTGAGTAGTTTCACACACAAAGAGATAATTTACAGTACAGAAATATACATATAACACAGAAATCTGATTAATTCTAATATCTGAGTTGCTATTGGCTCCCAATTCTGAAGATAGCACAGAACACACCTCACAAAACACAAATTAAATTAGCAAGTCTTTATGATCCAAATTACATTCTATTTACATTTAAATGAACACTTTTTATGTGCTCTTATTTTTAAGCAAAAATATAGGAATAGAACTATTTTATTTTTTACTTCAATATTAGAGCCAATATTTCCCATTTTTGCATGCAAGAACTTAACTTAGGTCTTAAAAGAAGACATTTTGGACAAAGTCAGAGAAAAACTAAAAACAGAAACTAGAAACAGATAATCAGAGAGAAACCTGGGATTTCAGAGCACAGTCAGACCAGAAAGATGCCTGCCTGATCTCAGTCTGGGCATTTTCTGACAGAGACACTGGAGGGTGGAACTAGCAAAATCTCCCTGAGAAAATAGACTCTCAGCAGCTGCGTGGGAGGTTTTGGTAGTCAGATCCACCAGGGGTCCTCTGCCGAATTTCCAGGCAAAGAATAGGAAAGAAACAAATGATAGTTCCGAGGATTGTAGCAAAAACATCAAAAAAAAAAAAAAATCAAACAATAACAGAAAATGCTGTAAGTTTACATGAGTTTCTTATCCATTCTAAAATTTCATAGTTGCTGTAACTGACTGCTCAGGTTGACCATGCCAAGACTCCTCCTATACCTCAACTTTATTTGAGCAGCAAACCAAGCAGCCGGAGAGAAATAGGAAGAGCAGCACTGCCCCACGTTCCTCAGGCCCCCAGCCACAGAGTATGGCACCAACTGCCAGAGAGACTGCCACTTTCATTCCTCTTGTCTCAGTCTCCTCACACCACTGCCTTCTCAGAACTTTCCCTACTTGCTCCCCTGTAGCAGAGCTAACCGTTCCCTCCTCCGGGAACCAGGGCACACATCTTGAACATAACGCAAAAAGCTTACTAGCTGCATAACTATTCTTACAAAAAGGTCCCTTTCTTTTCACCCTGTCTCATAATTTCTTACACCGGAATGTACTCTCCCCAAAAACCTCTTTTACTTATGCGTGCACCCCAGGGAGTCCCCTCACCTGAGGCCCCAGGTTGGTTGTCATTTGTTGCAAACCACCATGACAAATAATTTTGTGGGTCTCAGGTAGGAACGGTAGAGGATTAGAAAATAAACACAGAAAGAAAAAAGATGAGATTGTGAGGTCTTATGGTGACTGATGGCCTACTAAGAGCACCTGCCCTCCCCAAAGCTTTTTTTTTCCAAAAGCTTTATTGCTATAGTGTAAAGCAAAGTCTTTTGCTCATCAATGAGAGCTCAGAAATAAAGTCACATTTTAAAGGCAAACTAAGAATTCTCTGCAAAGCCCCCAATACCCCTCCACTATATATAACATCTTAACTTCCCAAAACAAAGGGTAAAAACAAAACTGCCTCCAGTCTCTCCCAGGCACAGGGGGAATAGGATGAGTAGAAATACTTCACCATCACAGCTAACATGGAGGTGTGGGGGAGGGCGTGTAAATTGCCTTTACCAACGTCAACAATCAGAGGTTGTGGGGAAGAGCTTGGCAGCAGCTTAATCAGGCAAGTGAGGTGGGGGGATGGGCAGCAAGGACTCTGTTAATTCACTGCCAGTCCCCCACACCTCTGTCATCTTTAGGGGCCAAGCAGAGCTAGGTGATTGAGGGAGGAGTAATGTTTCTTCCAAAATGCTTAGTTTTATTCACTTATTTATTTTTAGCAGCTGATGATGCAAACCCCCCCCTTTTTTTTTTTTTTTTTGAAATTTACAATATATTTTTTAATTTCTAGAGCTGATTGCTATGTAAAGGCTAAGTTGACTGCTTCAGTATCTTTTCTGATCCTGGCTAACAGAAACTGAGGGAAAATATCTAAATCTTCCTCACTTGCTTGGTTGCTAAAATCTTATTTAAGCTAGGCAATTAGAAACATTTTCTTGAGGTAGTCTTGATTGTTTTACAGATTCTAACAGTCCTGTTAGGGCTGAGGCTTTCCTCATAAAGGGAATTCTGAGCTTTCTAATTCTATAGGTTACTCTGGTTTTTGGTAACTTAACAATGAACAATACTGCTTTAAAAATGATAATAAACTAAACATCATATAAAAGACATTATTAACAATTATTACATATTTTCCAAATATTTAAACCAAGATTTCAACATCACAGGGCTATGAAACAGCAAATAAAGAGGAGAATTAACAAAAGGCTTTTGAATTAACATATATATTCTTAACATGGAAATTATTTTTTACACAATAGGGATCCTTGGTACAAAAAGGAAGTCTTTGGATCTGGCAAGCTATATAATTTTATTTTATTTTATTAATCTATATAATTTTATATGCCTTATTATTAGTACAATTTTAATATAGTTTACAATAAGAGGATTGTAAACTACTACCCCCAATGAACTATTGATTTACTGAGAAAAATAAGAAATGCTCAAAGTGCACTCACTATTTTGTAACTACCCAGCTGGCAAAGAAATACTAACCCTGTTTTTGACCTATAGTGCTTTACACTATTAAGTCAATATAAGGGTTGGGGTGCCTGGGATTCTTGGTGCCCAAGGGGAAGCAGGCTCCAGGAGCTATGAGAGGAGCCTGCCGCTTTTATTATTTTTTTCTGCTGTTTATCCTGTGGTCATTAGCAAAACAATGGTTCCTCCCAAGCAGAATTTTAATCCAATCTGCAACCTGCAACTAACTAACTGCCTTGTTCTGAGTAGCTGCTCAGTGCTATTTCCCACAACAAAAGTAGCAAATTAAAAATACAGTGGTACCTTGAGATACAAACCGACCAACAAACAAATTTTTTTTTAAGATACGAGCTGTGACTCTGTTCATATTCTTGTTCGAGATCTGAGCAAAATTCTGAGATATGAGTAGTGATTCAGGAAGCTGCCACTAGTTGGCACGTTGGCGCATGGGCCCAGTATCGGCAGTTTGATATACGAGTTGAATGATTTACGAGCTCGGTTACAGAACAGATTAAAGTCATATCTCAAGGTACCACTGTACAAATTTTACAATATACTTTCCCAACAGTGGGCTGCTTTAGCCCACATGAAGTTTTTAATTTCCTGAGAATTCTTTTTTACAATTTTTTATTATTATGGCTAAAGCAGTGGATCTCCCCCATGAATCCCATGCCTCCCATGTCAGACAACAATTATGCCACACGAAGGATCTGGGGAATGGTAGGGGAACTTGGAGGGAACCTAACACTTGCTTCGGTTCTGCGGGAGAGAGTTGGAACCCCTCTATAATTTTTTACACCAGTGGAGGGCAACAAGCCACCATCCCAACCCATAAAGGGCCCACACGACCCCTATGTCCTAGGGAGAGTATAGGAAGGGGATAGGCAGCCAGAGGGCCTGTCTCTGTGTAAAGCCAGCAGCCAGGGCTGCCAACACAGCAGCCTGGCCCATGCAGGTTCGCAGGTTCGAACAGTTGGTAAAGAAACAATGGAGCCAAAAACTGATGGGCTGTCATCTTTAATTCTAGCTTGCACCCGGCGGGCAAGTAAAAACACACACTGGGCTCCAAAACCCACTCACATTCAGTGCGCTAATTCCTGCATTTTTCCAGACAGTTTCAATTTTGTAAATCAGTGCCCCAGACATTAAATATGGGAAAAGAAGGCTGATGAGGTAGTGTAAAGCCAGAAGCCAGGGCTACCATCAAAGCAGCCCGGCTCACGCAGGTTCGCATTGGATTCAGATAGTCGGTAAAGAAACAAGGAAGCCAAAAACTGATGGGCCAACATCTTTTATCCTAGCTTGCACCTGGCGGGCAAGTAAAAACACACACTGGGCTCCAAAACCCACTCACATTCAGTGCTCACAAAGCTACTGACTTAATCCGAGTTCTCCTAGAATCAAAGGTTTCTAGCTCACCAGACTTATTCACCTCTGTTCCCCATCTCCTTCCTTCTCCCTGCACAAACTCTGCCCAAACTGGCTTCTCACTCAATACTCCGCCATCTTGGCTGCTTCTCCTGGCCACATGGCCTCTTTCTGCTCTCCTCTCTGCTCTATCCTCTAATGATAATCTCAGGAACCGAGAGCAAGCTCCTGTTCTGCCCCCATTTTATAATGTAGAAATCAAAACCTCTAATCCAATATACAAAATAGGGAAGTTTCTAATACAAAGTCACTTATCTGGGGCATGATGGGATTGTACCACCCCACATCAAAAAGGGTGGGAAAGGCTTAATCCCAAAACCAAGCCCCAGGCTAAAAGGATTCTGCCTGCCCACATCCCGCCCCCAACACACATTAATATCACTTGGGCAATGGCCTCCACGTGGGCAGCGTCATCTTTAACAAAGTGAGCATAATACATTTTATCTGCCCAACAGGTAGAAACCTTTGATTCTAGAAAACTAGAATGAGTCAGTGGTTTTGGGAGCCTTGAATGGAAAGGAAAGTGTTTCTCCAGCATCTGGGGGGAAGGGCTGGCAAGTAAGTGGTTTGGGTGAGAGAAAAACGGAAGGCGGGGCTGGGATGTGCTGTGTGTGAAGCAGCGGGGGAAAGGTGCTGGAGTAAGGGTGAGGTGACTAGAGGAAATATAGAATAGAAACTAGTTTCAGATATCCACCTACTGACAAAAGAAGTTTTACCCATTTGGATAATACAGGGTAGGAATAGTATTAAAAATTAGAACTTTGCTTTAGAAAAATCTTAAAAAAAACAAAAAACAAAACAGGGCCAGGTTAAAAAAAAAAATTAACAAACCACGGGTGTAGACCCTGTTAATTGTCAGTTTCTTGAATTGAATTACAGCTCCACGAGGGGTCATGAGTAACAGGATTATAGGGGATTGGATTATCAGAGTGTTGGGCAGATAAAATATATTATGCTCACTTTGTTAAAGATGGTGCTGCCCACGTGGAGGCCATCGCCCAGGTGATATTAATGTGTGTTGGGGGTGGGCTGTGGGCAGGCAGGATCCTTGGAGCCTGGGGCTTGGTTTTGGGATTAAGCCTTTCCCACCCTTTTTGATGTGGGATGGTACAATACCATCATGCCTCAGAGAAGTGACTTTGTATTAGAGACTTCCCTATTTTGTATATTGAATTAAAGGTTTGGATTTCTACACTATAAAATAGGGGCAGAACGGGAGCTTGCTCTTGGTTCCTGGGATTATTGGCATTGGAAGAGAGAGCAGAGAGAGGCCACGTGGAGGAGGCCAGGAGAAGCAGCCAAGTTGGTGGAGTGTTGAGTGAGAAGCCAGTTTGTGTAGAGTTTGTGCAGAGAGAAGGAAGGAGACAGGGAACAGAGGTGAATAAGTCTGGTGAGCTAGAAACCTTTGATTCTAGAAAACTCGGATTAAGTCAGTAGCTTTGTGAGCACTGAATGTGAGTGGGTTTTGGAGCCCAGTGTGTGTTTTTACTTGCCCGCCGGGTGCAAGCTAGAATTAAAGATGACAGCCCATCAGTTTTTGGCTCCATTGTTTCTTTACCAACTGTTCGAACCTGCGAACCTGCATGGGCCAGGCTGCTGTGTTGGCAGCCCTGGCTGCTGGCTTTACACAGAGACAGGCCCTCTGGCTGCCTATCCCCTTCCTATACTCTCCCTAGGACATAGGGGTCGTGTGGGCCCTTTATGGGTTGGGATGGTGGCTTGTTGCCCTCCACTGGTGTAAAAAATTATAGAGGGGTTCCAACTCTCTCCTGTGGGGCCAAAGCAGGTGTTAGGTCCCCTCCAATTTCCCCTACCCTTCCCCAGTTCCTTCGTGTAGCATAATTGTTGTCTGATGTGGGAGGCATGGAATTCATGGGGGAGAGCCACTGCTTTAGCCATAATAATAAAAAATTGAAATACAAATTCTTAGGAAATTGCGGGGAAATTAAAAACCTCATGTGGGCTAAAGCAGCCCACTGTTGGGAAAGTAAATTGTAAAATTTGTACAGTGGTACCTTGAGATACGAATTTAATCCATTCTGTAACCGAGCTCATAAGTCAGTCAACTTGTATATCAAACTGCCGATACTGGGCCCATGCGCCAACGTGCCAACTAGTGGCAGCTTCCTGAATCACTACTCATATCTCAGAATTTTGCTCAGATCTCGAACAAGAATATGAACAGAGTCACAGCTCGTATCTTAAAAAAAATTTGTTTGTTGGTCGGTTTGTATCTCAAGGTACCACTGTATTTTTAATTTGCTACTTTTGTTGTGGGAAATAGCACTGAGCAGCTACTCAGAACAAGGCAGTTAGTTAGCTGCAGGTTGCAGATTGGATTAAAATTCTGCTTGGGAGGAACCATTGTTTTGCTAATGACCACAGGATAAACAGCAGAAAAAAATAATAAAAGCGGCAGGCTCCTCTCATAGCTCCTGGAGCCTGCTTCCCCTTGGGCACCAAGAATCCCAGGCACCCCAATCCTTATATTGATTTAATAGTGTAAAGCACTGTTGGGCAGATAAAATATATTATGCTCACTTTGTTAAAGATGACGTTGCCCACGTGAGGCCGTCGCCCAGGTGATATTAATGTGTGTTGGGGATCGTTGTAGCCTGGGGCTTGGTTTTGGGATTAAGCCTTTCCCACCCTTTTTGATGTGGGGTGGTACAATCCAATCATGCCTCAAAGAAGTGACTCTACTAGAGACATCCCTATTTTGTATATTGGATTAGAGGTTGTGAAGCTACAATATAAAATGGGGGCAGAACAGAGTTTGTGCTCTTGGTTCCTGAGGTTAGAAGAGAGAGCAGAGGAGAGCAGAGAAAGGCCACGTGAAGGAGGCCAGGAGAAGTAGCCAAGATGGCGGAGTGCTGAGTGAGATGCCAGTTTGTGTAGAGTTTGTATCTGGGATAAGGAAGGAGATAGAGAACTGAGGAGAATAAGGCTGGTGAGCTAGAAACCTTTGATTCTAGGAAACTCGGACAAATCAGTAGCTTTGTGAGCACTGAATGTGAGTGGTTTTTGGAGCCCAGTGTGTATTTTTTACTTGCCCGCCGGGTGCAAGCTAGAATTAAAGACTATGGCCCACCAGTTTGTGGCTCCATTGTTTCTTTACCGACTGTCCGAATCCAATGTGAACCTGCATGGGCCAGAACGCAGCTGTGATGGTGGCCCTAGCCATGCCTCCTGGCTTTACAAGCACTATAGGTCAAAAATAGAGTTAACATTTCTTTGCCAGCTGGGTAGTTACGAATTAGTGAGTGCACTTTGAGCATTTCTTATTTTTCTCAGTAAATCAATAGTTCATTGGGAGTGGTAGTTTACAATCCTCTTATTGTAAACTATACTAAAATTGTACTAATAACAAGGCATATAAAATTATATAGATTAATAAAATAAAATAAAATTATATAGCTTGCCAGATCCAAAGACTTCCTTTTTGTACCAAGGATCCCTATTGTGTAAAAAATAATTTCCATGTTAAGAATATATATGTTAATTCAAAAGCCTTTTGTTAATTCTCCTCTTTATTTGCTGTTTCATAGCCCTGTGATGTTGAAATCTTGGTTTAAATATTTGGAAAATATGTAATAATTGTTAATAATGTCTTTTTATATGATGTTTAGTTTATTATCATTTTTAAAGCAGTATTGTTCATTGTTAAGTTACCAAAAACCAGAGTAACCTATAGAATTAGAAAGCTCAGAATTCCCTTTATGAGGAAAGCCTCAGCCCTAACAGGACTGTTAGAATCTGTAAAACAATCAAGACTACCTCAAGAAAATGTTTCTAATTGCCTAGCTTAAATAAGATTTTAGCAACCAAGCAAGTGAGGAAGATTTAGATATTTTCCCTCAGTTTCTGTTAGCCAGGATCAGAAAAGATACTGAAGCAGTCAACTTAGCCTTTACATAGCAATCAGCTCTAGAAATTAAAAAATATATTGTAAATTTCAAAAAAAAAAAAAAAAGAAGGGGGGGGTTGCATCATCAGCTGCTAAAAATAAATAAGTGAATAAAACTAAGCATTTTGGAAGAAACATTACTCCTCCCTAAATCACCTAGCTCTGCTTGGCCCCTAAAGATGACAGAGGTGTGGGGGACTGGCAGTGAATTAACAGAGTCCTTGCTGCCCATCCCCCCACCTCACTTGCCTGATTAAGTTGCAGCTAAGCTTTTCCCCACAACCTCTGATTGTTGAAGTTGGTAAAGGCAATTTACACGCCCTCCCCCACACCTCCATGTTAGCTGTGATGGTGAAGTATTTCTACTCATCCTATCCCCCCTGTCCCTGGGAGAGACTGGAGGCAGTTTTGTTTTTACCCTTTGTTTTGGGAAGTTAAGATGTTATATATAGTGGAGGGGTATTGGGGGCTTTGCAGAGAATTCTTAGTTTGCCTTTAAAATGTGACATTATTTCTGAGCTCTCATTGATGAGCAAAAGACTTTGCTTTACACTATAGCAATAAAGCTTTTGGGAAAAAAAAAGCTTTGGGGAGGGCAGGTGCTCTTAGTAGGCCATCAGTCACCATAAGACCTCACAATCTCATCTTTTTTCTTTCTGTGTTTATTTTCTAATCTTCTACCGTTCCCACCTGAGACCCACAAAATTATTTGTCATGGTGGTTTGCAACAAATGACAACCAACCTCGGGCCTCAGGGAAGGCGGGACTGAAGCTGAAGAAGGCAGGTGAGGGGACTCCCTGGGGTGTGCACATAAGTAAAAGAGGTTTTTGGGGAGAGTACATTTGGGAGTAATACATTATGAGACAGGGTTAAAAAGAAAGGGACCATTTGTAAGAATAGTTATGCAGCTAGGAAGCTTTTTGTGTTATGTTCAAGATGTGTGCCCTGGTTCCCGGAGGAGGGAACGGTTAGTTCTGCTACAGGGGAGCAAGTAGGGAAAGTTCTGAGAAGGCAGTGGTGTGAGGAGACTATGGCAGGAGGAATGAAAGTGGCAGTCTCTCTGGCAGTTGGTGCCATACTCTGTGGCTGGGGGCCCGAGGAACGTGGGGCAGTGCGGCTGTTCCTAGTTCTCTCCGGCTGCGTGGTTTGCTGCTCAGATAAAATTGAGAGAGAGGAGAAGTCTTGGCATGGTCAACCTGAGCTGCCAGTTACAGCAACTGTGAAATTTTAGAATGGATAGGAGACTCATGTAAAATTACAGCATTTCCTGTTATTGTCTGGGTTTTTTTTTTTGATGTTTTTGCTACAATCCTCGGAACTATCATTTGTTTCTTTCCTATTCTTTGCCTGGAAATTCAGCAGAGAACCCCTGTGGATCTGACTACCAAAATCTCCCACGCAGCTGCTGAGAGTCTATTTTCTCAGGGAGATTTTGCTAGTTCCATTCTCCAGTGTCTCTGTCAGAAAATGCCCAGACTGAGATCAGGCAGGCATCTTTCTGATGATTGTACTCTGAAATCCCAGGTTTCTCTCTGACTTGTCTGTTTCTAGTTTCTATTTAGTTTTTCTCTGACCTTGTCCAAAATATGTCTGCTCTTAAGACCTAAGTTAAGATCTTGCATGCAAAAATGAGAAATGTTGGCTCTAATATTGAAGTAAAAAATAAAATAGTTCTATTCCTACATTTTCGCTTAAAAATAAGAGCACATAAAAAGTGTTCATTTAAATGTAAATAGAATGTAATTTGGATCATAAAGACTTGCTAATTTGATTTGTGTTTTGTGAGGTGTGTTCTGTGCTATCTTCAGAGTTGGGAGCGAATAGCAACTCAGATATTAGGATTAATCAGATTTCTGTGTTATATGTATATTTCTGTACTGTAAATTATCTCTTTGTGTGCTAAACTGTGCTCAGGTCTGTGAAACAAAGAAATTAAAAAAAATTAGGCAGTGCCCTGATAAGTCATCTCAGGAGTGTGTCTCACCCGCCTGCTTCAGGCAGTGGGAAGAATAGTATAAGAATGCGAATTCTGCTTTTCAGGCCACATCCTGCAAAAGGGGCCCTGAGGAGATGAGGAATTTAGTTTCTCTTATTTTGCCTATTGAATTAAAATAAATAAGTCAGGGATGCCCAGAAACAAAACTAATAATATATACAAGAGTGTAAATTTGGAGGATATTTAGAGACAAGAGCTGATGTATCTATTATTGCTGAGAAACTTTGGCTTTCTCCCTGGCTCACTCATGAAGCAGTCACTAAGCTGAAAGGCTTAGGGAAAAATACATTTTCCTAACAAAGCTGTAAGTTTTTTCCAATGCAAAGATAAAAGTCATGCTGGACTTCTTCAGCCTTATGTGCTCTCTAGATTGGGATTAATATTTTTTTCTCAGAGACAGAGAGAGAGAGAGAGAGGGATAAACAGGGACAGACAGACAGGAACAGAGAGGTGAGAGCATCAATCATTAGTTTTTCATTGCACATTGCAACACCTTAGTTGTTCACTGATTGCTTTCTCATACGTGTCTTGACCATGGCCTTCAGCAGACCGAGTAATCCCTAGCTTGAGCCAGCAACCTTGGGCTCAAGCTGGTGACCTCAGGGTCTCGAACCTGGGTCTTCCACATCCCAGTCCGACACTCTACCACTGCACCACCGCCCAGTCAGGCAGGATTAATATGTTTTGAAAGATGCAGAGGCCTGACCTGTGGTGGCGCAGTGGATAAAGCGTCGACCTGGAAATGCTGAGGTCGCCAGTTCGAAACCCTGGGCTTGCCTGGTCAAGGCACATATGGGAGTTGATGCTTCCAGCTCCTCCCCCCTGTCTCTCTCTCTCCTCTTTCTCTTCTCTCTAAAAATGAATAAACTAAAAAAAAAAAAAAGAAAAAAAAAAAAAAAAAAAAGAAAGATGCAGAAGCCTTACTTGTCAGTCCTAATAAGGTAGTCAGTGACAATGCTCCTGTGTATGTAGTAAAAGCATTTACTACATTTTGTCAGACTTTTGAAATCACCCTGAGGACAGGTATTCCTTACAATCCTCAGGACAAAGGCATTGGAGAGCGTGCCCATCAAGCTCTTAAAGGTAATTAGAAAATAAAAATGTGGAAATCATACCCTGGAACTTTTGCAAATCTTCTTTCTAACACACTTTTCACTATGAAAAATTTTGAATACTTATGTACAGGGTCATTCAATGGCTAAGAATCCAATAAGGAGGGTCTTCCCTGAAGTACGATGGAAGGACACGCTTACAGGATCTGACAAGGGCCAGACTGTACTCTTGTGGGGCCAAGAATGCGTGTGTTTTTCTATGTCTGCTGAGGCTTTTTGATGGGTTTAGGAATGTCTGGCAAGAGTCAAGAGGAGTGGCTCACCCTACAAGAGCAATTATATAAGGCTTAGTTTACTCTTAAATATTTTGTTTTTCATTTTTCCAAAGCTGGAAACAGGGAGGCAGTCAGACAGACTCCCGCATGCGCCCGACAGGGATCCAACCAGCATGCCCACCAGGAGGTGATGTTCTGCCCCTCTAGGGCAATGGTCCGTTGCATCCAGAGCCACTCTAGCGCCTGAGGCAGAGGCCACAGAGCCATCCTCAGCACATGGGCCATCTTTGCTCCAATGGAGCTTCTGCTGCGGGAGGGAAGAGAGAGACAGAGTGGAAGGAGAGGGGGAGGGGTGGAGAAGCAGATGGGCGCTTCTCCTGTGTGCCCTGGTCGGGAATCGAACCCGGGACTCCTGCATGCCAGGCCAACGCTCTACTGCTGAGCCAACCGGCCAGGGCCACTCTTAAATTTTTTTGACCATTTCCTGCTCAGGACTTACTGCAGCTGAGAGTTATATATATATATATATATCAGCCCAGCAACAGCCTACTCCTCATGTTGTACCATAATAAATTAACTGGTACTAACTGGCAAAATTCGAGCAAATTACTAAATTGGGGACAAGAGTATGTTCCAATTTTGTCATCAACAGGTCCTTTTATAATGCCAGCCAAGAACAAGGAAGGTGAAGCCTCATATTGGAGGAAGCAACCACTTTCCAGAGAGATCCAGAATCCCCTTTAAGCTTAAGGCAAGGGCTTAACTGGCAGTCCAAATCTTGGAATAACTTCTGTGAGCAATGTCCTGGTTATTTCCCTAGCCTGTTCTGTCCAGTGAGGCAAGCTTCTATCCATCCAGAATAGATGCATAGTAGGACCAGCAGGGACTGGTATCCTTGACTTTTGGGCATCTCGGTGAAGTCTACCTGTGCATCCTCAAAGAGAGCTGCCCCGTAAGACTGGATACCAGGGGGCACTGAAGTTTCTTGTTTTGCATTGTTCTGGCGGCAGGTTGGGCAGCAAAGGCTGACTTTCTTGGCCAAGGTTGCTAGGAGAGGGATGTAGAAATACCTCCCTAGAAGTTTTTCTGTCTTTTCTTGTCCTAGATGGGTGGCAGTGTACAAAGCCTGGACTGTTGCTGGTCCCAATAGGCAGGGGATGACATCTCTACCATCTGATGGCTGCATCCAGCTGACTTTCAATTCTTTTGTTTCCTCCTTTTGTATCTACCTTTTTTCCCCTCAGAATATTTGGGTGCAAGATCTGGGGCCCATGGAATAAAAGGGGCGATTAGCCTTGTGATAGGGCAGAGTAGGAGCCCTCTTTGCCTCTATATCTGCTCTGGCATTTGCCCTGGACATTGTGGAGAGCCAGCAGCAATGGGAGGCTGAGGCTGTGTCTGCAAGACACATAAAGTAGAAGGTGGTGGCGGCCCGGTGCTTGAGCCCGGCAGAGGTAGCTGGCATTTCCAGTTTCTCTTTGGAGGATGAGGAGAATCAGGCTGGAGTTGCAATATGCAGTCTCCAGAGGTGAGAGACCAGCAGCAAGGAGTACCTACTACACCCCTCGTAGGTCTGCGATTTTGGGACATAGGGGTAGATGCCATCATGCTCTCCAGAGCAAAAACTAAAATGCTGACTTACATTGCCACGTGCTCCTTTTTGGAACAGTGTAAGACCTGCCAGGATAGCAGGGATGAGGAGGATTGCTGAGGCCCCATGTGCATGGACTGATTCCTGGACTACGACCAGAGTGGGCACTGGCTCCTTTGTTGCATGGACTTATGGATTTTGGACAATGTGAAATACCCTAATGTGGGTGGGGGTTGGCTTTGCAGGAGGCCCTCCCCTTGCCTTGGGAAGCTTTTTCCATGGCTAGAAAGAAGTCCGAGGACACTTTGTGCTCTTGGCAAAGTGCGCAGTGACTGGTGAAGTTTATCTGTGTAATTGTTGAAATTGTATAATTTGTTATGTTGTTGTAATTTGCATAATGTGCCTAATTTTCTTGTACAGGAATACCTGTGCTTTAGATTGTAAGCAAGCAAAAGGGGTAGAATATGGATCCTTGAGACTTGATAATTTGGCAAACTACTGCAAGCTGCAAGCTGAAAAGCTTGAAGCAGGGTGAATTTGCTTAATATAGGAAAATAATGAAAGCCACACTGGAATTTTCCAGTTTTAATATACTCTTTAATTTGCATGTTAGTAATGGGGTAGAAATCTTTTAATAAGTATAGGAATGTTACTTGAAAATGTATTTACTATATTTTGTTAGAAGTTAACATAAAGTCAAGTATTTCTTACAATCTTTGAAGTCAAGGTATTATAAAGTGTGCCCAACAAATGCTTAAAGATCAATTGTAAACAATATAAAAAAAGTGGGGGAGTTATATCCTGGAACTCCTGCAAATCTTTTTTATCAATCTTTCTACTTTAAGAAATTTCTTTTCAATGCTGATGTACAGAGTTATTCAGCATCTGAGAGACTCTGGAATCCTACAGGAGACAACAAACCTCTTTCTCCTGCAAACGTCTACCCTCTTTTTTTTTTTTTTTTTTTTTTTTTTTTTTTTTTTAGATTTTATTTATTCATTATAGAGAGGAGAGAGAGAGAGAGAGAAGGGGGAGGAGCAGGAAGCATCAACTCCCATATGCGCCTTGACCAGGCAAGCCCAGGGTTTTGAACCGGCAACCTCAGTGTTTCCAGGTTAACGCTTTATCCACTGCGCCACCACAGGTCAGGCCCGTCTACCCTCTTTTATTTGATGCAGCTAATAACTCTGTTTTGTCTTTTTCCAAATAGCTCTAGACATACATAAAAAGTTTATATAGGCAGACGAGGACCCTCAATCTCCTCAGCGATATCTTCTGAGCATGGCTTTTAAGGTCTATAATGACCAAGAGGAACAGAAAAGGAGACAGAGCCCAAAAGAGATCAGGCAAAATTCCAGCTCTTGGCATACACCCTTAAAGGCTTCAACACCCTGAAGGGGTTTCATAGGATTCCATCAGGGCCCTGCTTCAAGAGTGGAAAGAAATGTCATTGAGCTAAGGCCTGCCAGGCTTCTCGGTCCCCACCAGGGTCATGCCTTTGCTATGGGAAAAAGGGACACAGAAGGTAAGCTTCCCCCTCGCTCCTCTAAGGGAGGGTTCCGTCTTTTCCAGTTCTGCTCCAGCCACCCATGACCTGATCTTGCCTAGATTGCTCAGATTTGCCACTGAAAACTTAAGGTGCCCAAGGCCATCGGCCTCATCTCACATCTCTGTGGATGAGCCTAGGGTATTTCTTCGAAGTAGCACGTAAACTGATCTCATTTCTTATGGACATGAGGGCCACTTACTATGCCTTGCCTGAATATTCGAGGTTTTATTCATCCTTCAAATCTCAAATCTCTGTTGTGGGTGTTGATAGTCTTATTTTCCACTGTTTTGTTTAATATACAGTATAGTGTCTCCTTTATTCCTCCTGCCTCAATGCCCCATGCCAATTTAGGTTGGGACCTGCTCCTAATTTAGATGAATTTATACTATGAACCAGCATAGTATATCTTTTTTTTTTTTTTTTTTTTTTTTTGTATTTTTCTGAAGCTGGAAACGGGGAGGCAGTCAGACAGACTCCTGCATGCACCCGACTGGGATCCACCCGGCATGTCCACCAGGGGGCGATGCTCTGCCCATCCGGGGCGTCGCTTTGTCGCAACCAGAGCCACTCTAGTGCCTGGGGCAGAGGCCAAGGAGCCATCCCCAGTGCCCGGGCCATCTTTTGCTCCTATGGAGCCTCGGCTGTGGGAGGGGAAGAGAGAGACAGAGAGGAAGGAGAGGGGGAGGGGTGGAGAAGCAGATGGGCGCTTCTCCTGTGTGCCCTGGCCGGGAATTGAACCCGGGACTTCCGCACGCCAGGCCGACGCTCTACCACTGAGCCAACCGGCCAGGGCCAGCATAGTGTATCTTAAGGTTCTCTTCACCATGCCACGGTTGCAGATCTCCAGGGAAAGGCCCTTTGGGTTCTTCTCTCCAGTTTAAAGAAAACAGAAGCTCCATCTCCATATGTGCTGCAGATGGCTTTTCAAGTCTACCTGAATCATTACCAGCTAGAAGCAGTGGTCATTGGGACTTGGACTCTAGCTGCAAAGTATAGAAATATTGACCACAATTCCAGTGCATGTGGACTTTTCCTGAATGTGTGTGATTCCTGCTCCTTGGGACAGTTCTCAGACTGAAGCAGGGTTGGGTTACATTTACAAATAATGTGAAGCAGTGATGGTGTCAGCATGGACTTGGTGAAATCACATTAACATATTAATGACATGTAATACTAAGAATTTTATTTTAGATCCTGTTGTATTAGTTAAGACTTTGCTGGGCAATCTAATAGGCTTTAATCACTTAATTGCATTTGGATACTTGTTATAGCATCTGTTAGCATTGGCTATTTTAATTTTGTTTATTTTATATTTTTGCAGTCTGCCTCCAAATCAGAACTTGGGAATTTAAATGAGTATGAGTCACAGCACACGAATTGAAGTTTTAAAAAATACAGAAAGAGGATCTGTTGGTACTGAAATATAAGCAGGGTATTTTTTGCAATCTGGATATGTCTAGGGGACAGAGGAGTTAGGCCCAACCCCCCACCTCACCTGCCTAGTTAACAAAGAGCTATACCTGATTCTTGCTTGTCCCACCCCTGTTCTCCAGAGCAGGCTGGAAGCTAGTTTACTATTGGTGTAAAGTTAGATTTGAATGGTATGGTGAAGGTTGTCTTTGAGTTGTCTTGGAAACAATTGAATTGCTAATGGACCATGTTTTTTTTCCTGAATAAAGATGGATGCGCTTGTGGGGGCTGCCATTGCATCGGTTCAAGAACAGTAGAGACTGTTCTCCATGCCGTCCTCCTGAACTCATCTGTATGTATATATCTTTAAGTCTCTGTCTATCATTTATTCAATTTCCTACCTTTTTCTGTTCGAGACCTCATAATAGACTCGTCACAGCTAGACGGGGATATCTGCCTGACTTTCTCCCTTTGAGTGACAGCTGTTTACGTCCACATACGTCCCATTCGGGCTCCCTTAGGGGTTGATCTAGTAAGCCCGGCTGGCTGCAGTATACCGTACCAAGCACTTCTAAGTAATTGTGCTGCAGCTTTCCCTTCTTCACTGGGAGCAGTATTGCTGGATTTAAAGTGGTACACATCTCTGTTACGAGTCTTGAGTTTTCACGTAACAAACTCTGCTAGTTAGTGTAAGGTATTTTTCCCCGCCCAGAAAGAAGGAAGGGGCTGTAGCCACGAAGTGTGGAAAAGCAAGGCTTTATTTAGTACAGTGCATCCCGCCCAAGGAAGTCCTCTGGTCCTGGGAGAGAGGCCAGAGGAGTCACATGGATTAAACTGTCTGAGGGATATTTAAAGGGGTCCTCTAGGTTGGGTGAGCTAATATGACGTGGTGAAATCTCACTGGCTGACTTTTTCCAAGGACTTCTAGCAAGTTTCTTTTGGCGCGCTTGGCTGTGGGCGGTTCTAGCTAAGTCCCCGGGCCTGGGTTCCCCATGTGACCTTCCCCCATTATGCACCAATATTACAGTTAGTGAAACAGGTATTAGTGAGCTACCAATGTCCTTTGGCATTCATCAGAGTAACTACAGCATGTGACTCCTACATCTTTTGGTCTTGGCCCAAAATTAATTTGTCTGCCTCTTGTACCAGCATAGGTCTGGCTTCTAGGGCTCTGAAGCATCATAACCAGCCTTTTGCAACCCTGTCTAGTTTCTTTTTTAAAATTTATTTATTTATTTATTTATTCATTTTTAGAGAGGAGAGAAACAGAGAGGGAGAGAGAGGAGAGAGAAACAGAGAGAGAGAAGGGGGGAGGACCTAGAAGCATCAACTCCCATATGTGCCTTGACCAGGCAAGCCCAGGGTTTCGAACTGGCGACCTCAGCATTTCTAGGTCGACGCTATAGCCACTGCGCCTCCACAGGTCAGGCCTGTCTAGTTTCTTGAAGACGTAGGCTACCGTTCTATGCCATGACCCCAAGTCCTATGTTAATATACCCACTGCTGTCTTGCTCCTCTCTGAGACACACAACACAAGAGCTTTTTCTAGGTTAGAAAGACCTAATGCTGGGGCAAGTTGTAATTCCATTTTAAGAGTCAGTAAAGCACTCTCCTGTTTCGGCTCATACTCTGTGGGCCCGTTTTCTCCCCCATTTGTGACTTTATAGACGTGTTTTGCCAGAACTACAAAGTTGGGGATCCAGAACTTTGCACTACTGGCTAAATCCCTCTATGAAGTCACAAAGGGGGAAGAGAAAGAGCCTATGGACTGGGGGCGGAAAAGAACTGTGCCTTTAAAAGTCTTAAAAAGGAATTACAAGTTGCCTCAGGACTAGGTGTTTGTAACCTAGCAAAACTTTGTGTACTGTATGTCTCAGAGAGGAGCAAAACAGCAGTGGGTGTATTAATCCAGGATTTAGGGTCATGGCCTAGACCTGTAGCATACCTCTCCAAGCAACTGGACGGTGTTGCAAAGGGCATGCCCAATGCTTAAGAGCCTTATCAGCCACTGCCATGCTGATACAAGAGGCAAACTAACTAATTTTAAGACAAGATCTAAAGGTGTGGGTGCTGCATGCTATAGTGACTCTGATAAATGCCAAAGCACATAACTGGCTCACAAATGCCTGCCTCACTAAGTTCCAGAGTTAATTATGTAAAAACCCAAGACTGGTAATAGAGGTACATAGCACTCTAAATCCAGCAACACTGCTCCCAGTGAATGAGAAAAAGACGTAACACAATTGCTTGGAAGTGTTTGATGTAATATACTCCAGTTGGCCGGACTTGCTAGATCAACCCTTAAGGGAGTTAGACTGGGAGCTGTATATGGACAAAAGCAGCTCCTTCAAACTCACCGGGAGAAAGGCAGGCAAGGTATGCAGTACTGACTCTAACACAGACTACAGAGCTGTGACCTCTACCCAAAGGTACTTCTGCACAGCTGGCAGAACTGATTGCCCTGACTCTAGCCTTAAAGCTCAGTGAAAGAAAAAGAGTGAATATCTTTACAGATTCCAGTTTTGCCTTCCTCACTCTCTAAGTACATGGGGTAATTTACAAAGAGAGAGGACACTTAACTGCTGTGGGCAAAAATCTTAAATATCCAGAAGAAATTCTCCAGCTGCAGGAAGCAGCCTGGAAGTCAAAACTAGTAGCAGTGAGCCCACTGTCAAGGACACCAGAAGAGAAAAAGGTAGAAAAACGGCAGAACAGATGCAGAGCCAAAGTGGGCTTCTATCCTGCCCTACCACAAGGCTACTATAGCCCCTCTTTTCCTATATTTAATGTCTGGGGCACTGATTTACAAAATTGAAACTGTCTGGAAAAATGCAGGAATTAGCACACTAATAAAAGCAAAAAAGATATTAATTATTACACAAGACAAGGGGAAGGAGCCAACAGAAGAGAATAATTTCTTTGGGGGGAAATCAGACAGAGTGCCCTGAAGCCAGAGGTCTTGGATCCAAGAAAAGATATTTAGTTGCTTTGAGGTGAGAGGCCTAAACTATGAAATGTCACAAGAGATTTCTCAGATGAACAAGGAGAATCTACATCACAGACCCTTCACCATTGAAGATTGCCCTCTAGTTTTAAGCCAAAAGCTTCCAATTTCTGACACAAGAACTTAAGCCAAGCCTTAAAATCAGACACATTTAGACATTAAACAAAGATTTCACATACACAAATCACAAATTACAAAATTTAAATGAACGCGCTTTACTTATTCCAATTAAAATTAAACCAGAGATGGTTCCTGGCAAACAAAGAGACAGAACAAATCATTTACTGTTTAAGCACACAGCTCAATAAACAAAGAATTTCTTCAGGGCTTCTCAGGTGTTCTCCTAGCCACATTCCTGGAAATTAGGCTTAGGCACCAGAGATTTCCATTTATATACCAATTACTCAGGGGTTTTAGACAGAAACAATAAAAACAAAGACTGAGATCTTGAAACACACAAAGGTGTCCCTGGAAGTCCTGAGACAGGACTGATTAGCTTACTATTAATTCAGTTCCTACTCAGGTCTCTTCCTGAGAGCACCGCCAAATGTCCCCACTAATGTCTCCCTCTGGGGGAACTACTAGATGTCACTGGAAGTTCTGGGCAGGATGAAGGCCCACTAATTGTCTCCCTAGAGCATAAACAGATGTCTCTGGAGGTCTGAGACAGAACTGACTAACCTGGTTAGCTCAGTTCCCACTAATGCCCTCCTAGAGTATGAGCAGATATCCCTGGGAGTCCGAGGTAGGACCTAACCCCCACGAATCGTCCTTCCAAAGTACAACCAGATGTTTCCCAGGGGAGCCCAAGGCAGGACCAAAAACTCTCCACTGATGTTTTGGTCTTGGAGACCCTATTGCACAAGTGAGACCACGTCCGGTTCTCTACACAATAGCCCAAATTGACTAGTCCCAAACAGAATTCAGCAAAGCAAAAGATTTGCCTTACCTCCATACCTCCTCAATCTTTCTGCCAAATTGTCCAATTTGGGAACTGAAGGTGTCTGCCAAAGAACTGTCCTAACACTATAGGAAGACAAGGAGCCTTGAAAATGTCTCAGGTGGCACCTCTCCTTGAGATTCCAGTGGGGTTGGGCAGTCCTCTGGAGAGACCAGCCAATTCGGAGTGTCTCTACCCAATGATGCAAAACACCACTGCCCCACGTTGGGCACCAAATGTTTTAAAGTACCCGTACCTCCCTTATGCGGGTTTACATAGAGATCCCAAGTCCAGATGAATTTTAAGGAGTTTTATTAAAGGAGGAGATTAAATATGCCAGCTACATATGAATAACATGGGGCACTGCAGACCTAAATTGTGCATGCCAAATACATCTCAGAGGCTGGTTATATACCCTTGATTACAGACAGGTTGGGGAGAGGCAACATAATTATTAACAGGCTTATAACATTTGTTTAGGGGATTCATAAAACACTAAAACTTTTGTAATACTATTAAAGACATTTACAAATCTTTTAGTGTCTATCTTCCCTCCTTTGCCTAGAGGTATGTTACTCTCAGGATTCCAGAAAGAAAGGAAGAGCCAAAATCAGTGTAGGGTGGTTTGTAAATTCTGTTTCGTATTGACGGGGAAAAGAAGTTCCTCAGATAACTTTTTTTCTGTATTTGAAACTAAATGACCCATTGTCCTTGCAAGCCAGAAACTTCTACATTCTTCTCCTCCCCTCCCCAAAAGAAGGATGGGACAGAAAGCCTGATCTTTCCTCCTAAAAATCAATATTAATTTTGCAACTTTTTGGTACTTTACCAAAATAGAACAGGAGGGTGTTGGGCTGAGCTGGGGAATGAGAAAGGGAGGTTCTTTGTAATGCAGCCTCTGCTTTCCTTCCAGGGACCCTCCTTAAACCCATCATCTGGGCCAAGCCAGGCCCTGTCATCCTCTGGGGAAGTTCTGTAACTGTCTGGTGTCAGGGGACCCTGGAGGCTCAGGAGTTTCATTTGGATAAAGAAGAAAAACGTGTCCTTTGGAAGTCATGGTCCCCATGGAAAAAAAAACACACTTTCTCCATCATATGCATGACAGAACGTGACACAGGGAGATGCCACCATTACTACCTCAGCTCCACTGGCTGCTCAGAGTGCAGTGACCCCCTAGAGCTGGTGGTGACAGGTGAGGGCACACTCAGGGTCCCAGCCCCAGGCTCTGCCTTCAGGAAAGGGGTCCCCTCTCACAGCTCAGTGTTGGGGGACATGAGGGATGGGTGAGCCCCATCTAACACACTGCCTCCTCCTCTCCTAGGATTCTACAGAAAACTATTGTAGACTGCAAGTGGCAAAAAGCCTTTGTAATTCCAGGCTTAGCAAAAGGCTAAATTCTCCCCTCACCACCTCCATATTGGCTATGATGCTGAGTATTTGCACCCGCTTCAATTGCTTGCTTCAGTTGCTGGAAGCAATTTACATGCCCTTCCTCTCACCCTCTGTTTGTTCAGATGTTGGTTGATTTTGCTTATGCACGGTAGGGAGATTCTTGTTATGCCTTAGGAGAGTTTCTGTTTCTGCCTCAGATGTGTAACTTTGTATTACAAACATCTTGTAAAACCAGTAGCCATGGCCACCATCACAGCCGCCTGGCCCATGCAGGTTCGCATTAAATTTGGACAGTAGGTAAAGAAACAATGGAGCCAAAAGCTGGTGGGCCATCATCTTTAATCCTAGCTTGCACCTGGCGGGCAAGTAAAAACACACACTGAGGCCTGACCAGGCGGTGGTGCAGTGGATAAAGCGTCGGACTGGGATGCAGAAGACCCAGGTTTGAGACCCCGAGGTCGCCAGCTTGAGCGAGGGCTCATCTGGTTTGAGCAAAAGCTTTCCAGCTTGAGCCCAACGTCGCTGGCTCAGGCAAGGGGTTACTTGGTCTGCTGAAGGCCCGCAGTCAAGGCACATAAAAAAAAAAGGTTTAAAAAAACCCCACACACACTGGGCTCCAAAACTCACTCACATTCAGTGCTCACAAAGCTCTGACTTATCTGAGTTTCCTAGAATCAAAGGTTCCTAGCTCACCAGACTTATTCACCTCTGTTCCCCATCTCCTTCCTTCTCCCTGCACAAATTCTGCACAAACTGGCTTCTCACTTAGCACTCACCATCTTGGCTGTTTCTCCTGGCCTCCTCCATGTGGCCTTTCTCTGCTCTCCGCTCTGCTCTCTCCTCTAATGATAATCTCAGGAACCGAGAGAGCAAGCTCCCGGTCTGCCCCCACTTTATAGTGCAGAAATCAAAACCTTTAACCCAATATAAAAAACAGGGAAGTCTTTGATACAAAGTCACTTATCTGAGGCATAATGGGATTGTACCACCCCACATCAAAAAGGGTGGGAAAGCCTGACCAGGCAGTGGTGCAGTGGATAGAGCATCAGACTGGGATACGGAAGACCCAGGTTCAAGACCCCGAGGTCTCCAACTTGAGCGCAGGCTCATCTGGTTGGAGCAAAAGCTCACTGGTTGAGCCCAAGGTCACTGGCTTGAGCAAGGGGTTACTCAGTCTGCTGAAGGCCCGCAGTCAAGGCATATATGAGAAAGCAATCAATGAAAAGCTAAGGTGTTGCAACACGCAACAAAAAACTAATGATTGATGCTTCTCATCTCTCTGTTCCTGTCTGTTTGTCCCTGTCTATCCCTCTCTCTGACTCTCTTTCTCTGTAAAAAAAAAAAAAAAAAAAAAAAAAAAGTGGGAAAGGCGTAGTCCTAAAACCAAGCACCAGGCTACAAAAATCCTGCCTGCCCACTGCCCTCCCCCAACACACATTAATATCACCTGGGTGACAACTTCTGTGTGGGCAGCGCCATCTTTAACAAAGTGAGCATAATATATTTTATCTGCCCAACACATCCTTATTTGCATATGGCTATATAATAAAGCAAACTGGGGCTATTGGGCACTTGGATATTGCCATCAGCATTGAAGAGGCCTCCTGATCCCATCCTTTATTCTTTTTTCTTTTTTTTTTCAGAGAGAGAGTAAGAAAGAGAGGGACAGATAGGGACAGACAGACAGAAATAGAGAGAGATGAGAAGCATCAATCATCAGTTTTTTTTTTTGTTTTTTTTTTTTTTATTTATTTATTCATTTTAGAGAGGAGAGGGAGAGACAGAGAGAGAGAAGGGGGGGGAGGAGCAGGAAGCATCAACTCCCCTATGTGCCTTGACCAGGCAAGCCCAGGGTTTCGAACCGGCGACCTCAGCACTTCCAGGTCGAAGCTTTATCCCACTGCGCCACCACAGGTCAGGCCAATCATCAGTTTTTTGTTGCAACACCTTTGTTCATTGATTGCTTTCTTATATGTGCCTTGACCATGGGCCTTCAGCAGACTGAGTAACCCCTTACTCAAGCCAGTAACCTTCGGTCCAACCTGGTGAGCTTTACTCATGCTCAAGCTGGCGACCTCAGGGTCTTGAACCTGTGTCCTCCGCATCCCAGTTCGATGCTCTATCCACTGCACCACTGCCTGGTCATGCCCATCCTTTTTCTTAATGAGTCTTTTTTTTTTTTTTTTTTTTTTGTATTTTTCTGAAGTTGGAAACAGGGAGGCAGTCAGAGAGACTCCTGCATGCGCCCGACCAGGATCCACCTGGAATGCCCACCAGGGGGCAATGCTCTGCCCACCTGGGGTGTTGCTCTGTTGTGACCAGAGCCATTCTAGCACCTGAGGCAGAGGCCATGGAGCCATCCTCAGCGCCCGGGCAAACTTTGCTCCAATGGAGCCTTGGCTGCTGGAGGAGAAGAGAGAGACAGAGAGGAAGGAGAGGGGGAGGGGTGGAAAAGCAGATGGGCGCTTCTCCTGTGTGCCCTGGTCAGGAATCGAACCCGGGACTCCTGCATGCCAGGCTGATGCTCTACCACTGAGCCAACCGGCCAGGGCCAAACACTCTTCCTTTTAAACCACACATACTCAGTCCTTCTAAAAACTTACACCAACAGGTTCCCTGTCTCTAAAAATCTCCACATGTCCTCCCATTCGAGAGGAACTCGACCAGCACATCTCATGAGGCTTATCCAGGAGACCATGGATCACCATGTCACTCTGTCCACTCGGCACTCACAGCAAGCAACTAACAATTATTACCTCACAAATTTTTTTACTTCCTCACACAGTTTTTGAAAACATTGTCTGGTTCAGACCTTACAGCATGGAAATTGACGACCTCCTTAACTGGATGGAGGACTTGGCTTGGCAAGGTTCCTTCTTGAGTTCTCTTCAGAAGAAGCAATAATTTTCCAATTTTTTCTCCTCTTTCTCCTTGTTACCCTCACCGTATATTATAATATTAATAACTAGCTTTCTTTTATATGTAAGCACAGAGCTGAGAAATGATAGATATGTGTATTCCAAACTGCCCTCTTGATGTTCCGCTTATCTGTCAGACCTCACCCTTACTGGACTATTGACCCTGAGACAGAGGATTTCCAAGAAGCTGGCAAGCCCCCCAAGGAAGAGCATTCTGGGCATACCAGGACTTTTGCCTCAATATCCCCTCAGGCTCTCCCAAACACTATATAACTTGCCCCTAGTCTGTAACCGGCACTCCTCTCCCTGGAGAAGTGCCCAGCAGGATTGCTTTCTTCCTTTCAATAAAGCCTGTTACTCTGGTCTACAGACTCCCATAGATTCCAACACTTATGATTCTATCACTCCTTCTGTAGCTGCAATTTAATTTAAGAAACTGCCAATTAACTAGCATAGTCCACACCTATGGTTTGTTAATTTTTAAATTCCTTTTCTCTTCTTTATAATTTTTTTTAAAGCAAAGTTTTAATTTTTAATACTATCCCTACCCTGTAATTTCTAAATGGGCAAAACTTCCTTTGATCAGTAGGCGGACCTTTGAAATTAATTTTTATTTTACATTTTAGTTATTTTATCCTTACTTCGTTGTTCTTTCTCCTCTGCACCGCACACAGCAAGCTGAATTCTAACCTAACCGTGTGCCTGAAGGCGGTGGGGCTTGTCTCTTGGTTTGCTGTTTACTGTTTGCCTTCCACTTGGGTGCAGAACCCGCGGAGACCAGAGAACGATGGAGAGAGGAGGGGGCATGTGTATGTTTGCCTCTCCTTGGCCATGGCCCCACCACCTCGTGTTGCGCACCACGCAGAACTGCTTGGTTTTCCTTTCACTCAAACTGCTTACTTGCTAGTTCTTTTGCTCCAGAGTTTGGAGAAACCCATTCAATTTGTGGGCTCTGCTTTTCTTTCATTTAATTCGCTTGTTTGCCAGCCCTTTCTGTATTGAGCAAGCTTTTAAGCCACTGTGCTGGATCCATTATTAAATTTAGCCACCGAACAATGTATGGAAACTGATCGGCACAGCCTGGGTTCCCAATTACTATATTCCAGACTGTCCTTATTATCCAGGGATTAGAATTCCCAGTTGCTATTACATATTACAAAACTAAAACTTGTTTCAGGAGAATCTAATAATTAGTGCACTATCAAGAAAGATAAGATAGATAACTAGCAACCAGAATAAGAGGGTGTTTGACTATAGAGACATTAATTATTACACAAGAAAAGGGGAAGAAGCCAATCAAAGAGAATGATTTTTTTTTTTTTTTTTTTTTTTTTTTTTTTTTTTACAGAGGCAGAGATAGACAGGGACAGACAGACAGGAATGGAGAGAGATGAGAAGCATCAATCATCAGTTTCTCGTTGCGTGTTGCGACTTCTTAGTTGTTCATTGATTGCTTTCTCACATGTGCCTTGACCGTGGGCCTTCAGCAGACTGAGTGACCCCTTGCTGGAGCCAACGACCTTGGGTCTAAGCTGGTGAGCTCTTTGCTCAAGCCAGATGAGCCTGCGCTCAAGCTGGCGACCTCGGGGTCTCGAACCTGGGTCCTTCCGCATCCCAGTCCGACGCTCTATCCACTGCGCCACCACCTGGTCAGGCGAGAATGATTTTTTCTATAGGGGAGAAATCAGAGTGCCCTGAAGGTAGATTCTGAGAACAAAGAAAGACACTTAACATAGCTCTTAATCAGAAGCTTCCAATCTTGACACAAAAGACCCAAAGAGACACATTTAGACATTGGACAAAAGGACTTATACACACATATCAAGAAGTTTAAATGAGCGTGCTTTATTTATCCTAATTTTTCTGGTAAACAAAGACAAAGTTCAATAGACAAGGGAGGAGTTCCCCTCAGTGGAGAGCACCGCACTCCAGATTCTGAAAAGTGCTGTGCCTCACTGATGAGAAAAGGGCTCCCTCTCGTGGCTTCTCAGGTGCATGCAGGCTGCACCAGAGATTCCTTTAAACCAGGGTTTTTAAAACAGACACCTTTATAAACAAAGACTGAAGTCTCGACAAATACAGAGATGTCTCTTGAAAGTCTTGGTTGAGATTAATCAATCCAGGTTAGCTCAGCCTCCACTGATTCAGTGTGATGCGAGACTGACCAATCCTGAATGGTCTTAACCTCTATTAGCCTTCCAAGAGATAGATACATGTTCCCATTTCTGGTATTCTACTGAGAGTGCAACTAGAACCCAAGGCAGGACCAACCACTAAAACTCCCCACTGATGTCTCAGTCTTGGAGAGCCTGCATTAACTTATGACCACGTCTGGTCTGTTTCATGGCAGATCAAGTTCAAAACCTAAAAACCATAGACTAGTAACAACCAACAAAGCAGTTTTGAAAGCCCTACCTACTTCCACCGGGGTTCCACATCCCTGGAGTCATAATTCAATAAAGTCCCCAAATCCACTCTATCTACATTCTAGTCCAAAACATAAAAGTGAAAGCAAAGAGTTCAGAGGAAAGCCAGAAAGTTCAGTAGAGCAGAAAGAGTTGCTCTACCTACCTCCTTGATTTTCTCTGCTGAATTATCCAAATTGTCAAATTTGGGAATCGCAAGGCATCTACCAAGGAACAGTCTGTACCCCATAGGAAGACGGAGCCCTGGAAAGTTCCAGGTGGCGCACCTCTCCTTGAGATTCAAGTGGGGCAGGGAAGCTCCCCGGAGAGACCAGCCGATTCAGTTGTCTCGATCCAGTGCCGTAAAACACCGGATTCCGGACAAGATCCCAAATGTTATAAAGTACCACACCCCAGATTCTGAAAGGCACTGTACCTCATTTCATCGAGTTCAGGTAGAGACACCCACCAGATAAATTTTGAAGAGCTTTATTAGAGGAGGAGATTTATTAATATGCTGTCTGCATATGGCTGACACAGGGCATCTGCAGGCCTAAATCATGCAGTATCAAAAATAGTTCAGGAGCTGCTTATATACCCTTGATCACACATGAGCAGGGGAGAGCATGATGTCATGGTACAAGCTGACAACATTTGTTTAGGGGATACACAGAAACATTAAGACTTTAAAGGTAACACAATCAAAGACATTTACAAATATTTCAGGGTTCCTCTTCCCTCGTTAGCCTAGAGCAGCGGTTCTCAACCTGTGGGTCGCGACCCCAGTGGGGGTCGAACAACCAAAACACAGGGGTTGCCTAAAGCAATGAGAATATATAATGCATATCAGGTATTTACATTCCAAATCATAACTGGTAGCAAAATTACAGTTATGAAGTAGCCACCAAAATTATTTTTTGGTTTGGGGTCACCGCAACATGAGGAACTGTATTGTGGGGTCACGGCATTAGAAAGGTTGAGAACCACTGGCCTAGAGGTATTTTACCCTCATGATTCCAGGAAGGGGGAGAAACTACAATCAATGCAAGGTGGCATGTAAATTCTGCCTCCTATTGAAAGAGAAGAAGTTTCTAGGTTAAACTTTATTTTAGATTTAAAACAGAATGACCCATTGTTCTTGCAAGCCAGAAACTTCTACATTTTTCTCCCTTTCCTCCCTAAAGGAGGGACAGGATAGGAAAGCCTGGTTGGAAAGCCTGACCTTTCCTCCCAGAATATCAATATCAATTTTCAGCTTTGGTACCTTACAACATGTGCTGTGCAGGGGGCGTGGTACAGAGATGCAATTACTCACAGCTGGATTTTAGGGGAGAAATTTATTATGATTAATAACAATAATAAAAATAGTCAAGGCAAAATCGAAGAGGGTTTGAACTTATGTAACCTTGAAAAAAGACTAAAGAGAAAAGTGTAGTATAATCAACACAACAATAAGCTACACAGCATCACCAGATGGAGAAACATAAGCCTTGGCTCTAGAGTAACAGCTAGTTAAAGCAATAGACTAAGAAAAAAGAATTATGTACACATCTCAGAAAACTGTGGAGGAACAAACACATCACCAGATCGAGAATCCTCAGCCTGGGCTCCAAAGTCAGCCACTTGCCCTGTGCATTGGTGAGGAAGCTCTCAGGGGCGGTCTGGGACCCTATCCATTCTATGGGGAAATTTTGGCTGGAGGCCATTACAGGAAGGCACTGGATGCATAGCTTCTAGGAACAAAGAAAGGTCACTATTATAAAGTAACTTTCTGACAGGTTTATGTACAGACACCAAGTTGAAATGAATTTTTAAGAAGTTTTATTAAAAGGAGATTTATTAATATGGCAGCTGCATATGACTAACACGAATCATAGCTGACCCAAATTGTGCATGCCACACACAGCTCCTGAGGCAGATTATGCATCTTTGATCTCACACAGGTTGGTAGAAAAAGGAGGAGGAGGGGAAGGTGACACATTCTTTAGCAAGCTTATAACATTTGTCTATAGGATTTAAAAAATATTCCTATATATCAAAACTTACAAGGTAACAAAATAGCAAAAAATGTTCTACATATTAAAAGATATTCCCAAATTTTCTAGTGCTCATTTGCCATCCTTTTGTCTAGAGGTATATACATTAATTACATGTTTTTCAGGAGGGGAGGGGGAATCTACATGGTGCCAAAGGATAATGGCCTGTGAATGGCCCATTAAACAAGAAAAAAGTGTACAGGAAAAGGGTTCCCTTGACCTCTCCCTCCCCTCCCACACCTGGCTAGGTGTTCACCTGTTTCTCACAGAAGTGGGGCAAGGGGGAATCTAAATCTCGCTAGCATACAATCTTTTTGCAATACAATGCTGTTGTCTATCCTGAGTTGGTGCAAATCACACACAAGTATAAAAATCATATTTACAAAATCTCTCTGTATGCCTAGCCTAAATTATAAAATGCCCTTTAAGCTTCCTGGTAAAAAAGGGGTTTCCTACACAGTATGTCTCTGCAAGCCAGGAAAATTTCACATTCCTTTTTCCCTCACCCCCTGCAGAGAGCAAAAACCTGACTCTTTCTCCTAAAATATTAATATTAATTTTTCTATTCTTTGGTACCTTACCACAGTCACCACATCCTGGCACGGTGAACAGTGACCTAGGCCGGCATTCACGCGTTAAGAACACCCAGCTCCTACCTCTCTGCCTTCACGGGAAACCGCACACCTGAGCAGCCTCGGGCAAAGCAGGATGTCTTACCTCACTTGGAGTAAATGACTCAGTCCTCCTTGTAACCACCCTTGTGACGCTTATTGTTCACATTCAGTTGAGTTCAAGTTCATTTTTCTTTCAAGTACTGTTCCTCCACAATGCCTAATCTCTCCATATGGGGGAGATAGGTCCTTTTTCCAAAACGTTCCCACCCAGTCACTGTCTGTATCTCACCCACAAGGCTCCCCCAGGAGACAGTGGCCCCCAAACTCACTGCTGGTTGCCACCTGAAGATCCCACTGCAGGACCACACAGGGCGGAGCAGCCGCAATAGGAGTGGGGGAGGGGAGCGCACTGGTTCTGTAACAATAGGGGACACGCCCCTGTGTAGGTGATGTCTGGGTGACTCAGGTCGACTCAGTTTTCTCTGGTTTTCACCACCAATTGCTTTGCAGGCTTCTCTTTTTACCTCCACCTCTCTGGGTTTGGGATCCCAGCTTCAGGTGAGATACACTCCGACTCCCACCCACACTACTCGGGAGAGGGAGGGAGTCCCACTGCTGCCGCCCCCACACCTGTCAGTGGGCTGCTCTGTCTGCATCTGCGAGCTCCTTACCAATCTTAGCGTGGCTTCTTCGCAAATCCTGGGCTACACAGTAATATCTCAGTTTGGCGATCCTTCAGTCACTTATTCAGGTTGGTCTCACCAGACGCATATTAAGGTCGGTTGAGGCCCCAGGCACAGAAAAAAATATCGGGCCCCTTCCAATAGAAAAAAAAGTGTGATGTTGGGGTTTTGCAGGGCCCTTCAGAAGTCGGGGCTCACGGTTAAATCTACCTCTGGGTCTCACTGTAATTGAACTGGAAATTAAGTTTGGGGTCAGAGAGCTGGCAGTTGTGTCTTTCATTTACTCTAAAGTTACCTTGGAAATTCAAAGCTACATTTTTTTTCTCTTTTTCTTTCTTTCTTTTTTTCTTTTTAGTGAGAGGAGGGGAGGCAGAGACAGACTCCCGAATGCACCCCACCTGGGATCCACCCAGCATGCCCACTCTAAGGACCAAGAAAAGATCAGAATGTTTAAAATAACAGGATGAGGGTTAGGCACTAACAGAACAGGGAACTGAAGTGTTACAGGCAGGTCCTGCCCCTGACCATTAGGAATGCCATACCCAAGGTTGTTCAAGATGCTGACTCACTGACCACAAAATAACAGTATATGTGTTTAGACTTGCAGAATTTTGAAAAATTCCATTCCGTATTTGAGTTGTTATGCTACATAAGCATGAATTAGCCAATAGCTAACCGCTACATTTGCTTCTATGAACTGCTTGCTCGCTCAGCTTATAAAAGGACTTAGCTATAAGCGCTAGGCGAGATTCCCATTTGCAGCTCCTTGTGAGTACAGTGTCTTCGGACATCTTGGGAATTCACCCCTGTGCAGGTTAAACTGGCCAATAAAGTTACATCTATCTCCTGAAAGTCTCCGATGTTTGTTCTCATACCCGGTGGATGCTACACTCACCAGAGGGTGATGATGTGTCCATCTGGGCCCCTTGCTCCATTGCTACCAGAGCCATTTTACCACCTGAGGTAGAAGCCATGGAGCCATCCTCAGCTCCCAGGGCCAACTCACTCCAATGGAGCCATGGCTATAGGAGGGGAAGAAAAGGAAGGGAGATAGAGAGAAGGGAGAGGAAGAGGGGTGGAGAATCAGATGGGTGCTTCTGTGTGCCCTGACCAGAAATCAAATCAGGATATCCACATGAGGGGCTGACGCTCTACCATGGAGTCAACCAGCCAGGGTCTAAAGCTATATTTTTTCCCCTGAAGCTGGAAACGGGGAGGCAGTCAGACTCCCACATGCGCCCGACCGAGATCCACCCAGCATGCCCACCAGGGGGCGATGCTCTGCCCATCTTGGGGCGTCACTCTGCCGCAATCAGAGCCATTCTAGCGCCTGAGGCAGAGGCCACAGAGCCATCCTCAGCACCCGGGCAAACTTTGATCCAGTGGAGCCTTGGCTGCGGAGGGGAAGAGAGAGACAGAGAGGAAGGAGAGGGGGAGGGGTGGAGAAGCAAATGGGCACTTCTCCTGTGTGCCCTGTCCAGGAATCAAACCTGGGACTCCTGCATGCCAGGCCGACACTCTACCACTGAGCCAACCAGCCAGGGCCTAAAGCTACATTTTTATAATAATTGAAGCATTAATGTGGTCTAAAAGCCAAGAAGCAGGGTGGTTACACACAGGTTCTGAGAGTTAAATTCCAGAGTAATTTGGAATGGCTGGTAATTCAAAAAATAAGTTGGAAAAATCTAAGATTGAATTCTCTCAATTTCATTATATTTCATATAGTGTAGGAGGCCACATGAACAAACTACCATTGCCACACACTTCCAGTTAAAAGATGAATAAATTCTGGGGAGCTAGTGCGCAGAACGGTGATTATAATGAACAATAATGTAATACGTATATAGTTCAGATTTGTTGAGGATAGATCTTTGTTGTAGTCGTGAAAGAAAGTAACCATAATGATGTGATGTTGTGGAAATAGGAAAAGGTTCTATTTTATTCTCTTGCAGATGAGACTGTTCCTGGATCGTGTATTCTTGACACCTTGTCAAATGTTAGCTGTGTGTGTGTTTCTGGGCTTTTTATTTTATTCTATTGATCTCTATGTCTTTTTTGGCCACTACCACTCTGTTTTAATTAATATTGCTCTGTAATACAATTTGGTATCAACTAATGTGATGCTTCTATCTTTTTTCTTCTCTCTCTCTCTCTCTCACAAAGAGTGAAAGAGAAATAGAGAGAAAGAGGACAGACAAGAAAAGAGAGAGAGAGGCATCAACTTATAGCTGTGGCACTTTAGTTGTTCATTAATTGCTTTCTCATATGTGCCTTGACTGGGGGACTCCAGCTGAGCCAGTGACCCCTTGCTCAGGCCAGTGACCTTGGGCACAAGTCAGCGACATTGGGGTCATATCTATGATTTCACACTCAAGCCAGCAACTCCATGCTCAAGCTGGTTAGCCTGCACTCAAGCCAGTGACCTTGGAGTTTCAAACCTGGGTCCTCAGTATCCCAGGCCAAAACTCTGTCCACTGCGCCACCACCTGGTCAGACTTTCTCCTCTCTTTCCAAGATTGCTTTGGGTACTCAAGGTCTTTTGTAGTTCTTTATAAATTTTAGTATTACTTGTTCTATTTCTTTAAAAAATGCCATTTGAATTTTGATACAGATTGCATTGAATTTGTAGATCACACTGGGAAGTTCTTCTAAACTGTGAATATGATATATGTCCACATATGTGTGTCCTTTAAAGTTTCTTTTATCAGTCTTGGGGTTTTAATGTCCAGATCTTTTACCTCATTGGTTATATTTATTTCTAATGATTTTGTTGCTATTATAAATAAAATTGTTTTTATTCATTACTTGATATTTTATGATTGATGCAAAGTAATGCAACTGGTTTCTGTATGGTGGTTTTGAATCCTGCAACTTTAATAAAATTGTTTATAAGTTTTAACTTTTTTGGTAGAGTCTTTAGGATATTTTTATACATAAGATTGTATATCTGCAAACACTTTTACTTCTTCCTTTCCAATTTGAATGCCTTTTTTTTCTTGTCTTTCTGCTCTAGCAGGACTTCTAGTATCTTTTGCATAAGAGTGGTGAGACTGGACAACCTTGTCTTGTTCCTGATCTCAGAGGAACAACTTTCACCTCTTCACTGTTGAGTCTGTTGACAGTGGGTCTTTATTGTTGTATATGGTCTTTATTTTATAGAGGTACCTTCCTTCTGTATTTGTTCAGAGTTTTTATTATAAATGGTTGTGTTTTCTCAAATGCTTTTTGTGCATCTGTGGAAATGACCCCATAATTTATATCTTTCAACTTGTTATTGTGGTGAAGACATCTATGCATTTGTATATGTTAAAATATCTTTGCATCTGAAAGATAAATCACATTTGATCACTGTGTATAAAACTTTTAATGTGCTATTGAATTCACTTTGCTAGTATTTTTTATTAAAGTCATGTTTTACTTTAAAATTACAGTCAATATACAGTAGTATATTAATTTCAGATGGACATACCAATAATTAGACATTATACAACTAAGTGACCATACCAGTTAATATCATACTCATCATACACTATACAGGAGTTCTTCGGGATACAACAGTCTTGACATATGACATTTTAAGTTTATGACACTCCAATTGTTATAAAGTACCTAAGACACAATTCCACGGGTTTTTGTAGAGACACCAAGTCCAAATACATTTTTGAAGAGTTTTATTAAAGAAGGAAATGTATTAAATATGCCAGCCATATATAGCTTACACGGGGCAGACCCAAATTGTGTGCCTTTATAATATTCTAGGGTCTGGTTATATACCCTTAATTATACATGGGCAGGGATCAAGAGCCTGACATCACAGCATAAGCTTATAAGCTTTGTTTTCTCCTATTCAGGTTTGGGAAAAGAATGAAGGGAGGGGAGATGAGACACAATTCATTATCTGTTGGAATCCATGGGAGTCCGAAAAAAAAACAGAGTAAGAGGCTTTATTGAAAGGAAGAAAGGAACCCTGCTGGGCACTTCTCTAGGGAGAAGGGCATTGGTTACAGACTAGGGGGCAAATTTTATAGGGCTTGGGAGAGCCTGAGGAGATACTGAGTCAGAAGTTCTGGTATGTTCCCTTTTATGGTTTTACAGTTTTTGCTTCCTGGAACTCTTCTCCTAGGGGTGGTTGATCAGCTTTCAGAAACTCTTCTGCCTCAGGGGCGATTATCCAGTAAGTTAGGGTGAGGTCAGGTGGCCAGGTGAGACAACAAAGGGGCAGTTGGAAGTTCTGGTAAATTCATTTATCTATCATTAGCAAGTTTATAACATCTGTCATAGGATTCATAAAAAGACATTTCTTCACATTAAAACTTGCAAGGTAACACAATGGTAAAAATGTCACTTAACATATTAAAAGACATTCCTATATTTTCTAGTGTTTATTTGCTATTCCTTTGTACAGAGATACATACATTAATTACATACTTTCAGGAGGGGAGAGGTAGTTTCCATGAGGACAAATGCCTGTAAGTGGCCCATTAATATAAGAAAAGGTTTAATTTAAACTTACTCTTCCTGCACCTGGCTAGCTATTCACCCATTTCCTCATAGGTGTGGTGGTAGGTCAGAGAATCCAAGTTCTCCTTCCCCTTTGCATTTACAACACAATGCCATCAGCCATCTTGGTTTTATGCTAATCACAAAAGTACAAAGATCATTTACAAAATCTCTCTGCATGCCTAGCCCAAATTAATAAAATGTTCTTTAAGCTTCCTAAAATATTAATATTAATTCTGTAGCTTTTGGTATCTTACAACACAATAAAAACTTCAAAAAATTGAGATGTTGTAGTAGGAAATAGCTGCGAATGGGAGACAAGCGCCCAGACAACTTGACAGGGGAGAAAGAATTTTTTTTTAAATTTTATTTCTTTATTTATTTTTTACAGAGACAGAGAGTGAGTCAGAGAGAGAGGGATAGACAGGGACAGACAGACAGGAACGTAGAGATGAAAAGCATCAATCATTAGTTTTTCATTGTGCATTGCAACACCTTAGTTGTTCATTGATTGCTTTCTCATATGTGCCTTGACCGCAGACCTTCAGGAGACCGAGTAACCCCTTGCTGGAGCCAGCGACCTTGGGTTCAAGCTGATGGGCTTTTGCTCAAACCAGATGAGCTCACGCTCAAGCTGGCGACCTCGGGATCTTGAACCTGGGTCCTCTGCATCCCAGCCCAATGCTCTATCCACTGCGCTACTGCCTGGTCAGGCCAGGGAGAAAGAATTTTAATAGCTGATGGAGCTCTTGGGGCTGATAACACAAAAGACACTACCTCCCCAAAGTTAGATTTCTTACATCTTATATGCCTTTACAGCTTTAGCTCTCATGTGACAAATGCCTGATATCTATGACTTCTTTGCCAACCTACCTGACTTTTGTGTCTCCAGGAGGGGATAGTGAGAGCAGGCGGAAGGTATGTCCTTAAGTATCACTCATTCTCTCTGGAACTGCAAGTTCATTTCAAAGAACTGATTACATGCAGGGACCACAGCTGTGGTTTGCTATTTTTCAAACTTTTCTGTCTTCCCTTGCTCCTTCAATTATAAATACTGAGATTGCTGGCTGGAGCATAAGATCCCAGACATTGCAGGCCCCCCTTATGCATTCTTCTGGTTTCTCTTCCCTCAGTGTGAGTGTTTCGGCTTATGCCATTAGCATCATACTTATGGACTACATGGGCAAACTACTTTGGTCGTGCACAATGGAAGATTACACAGTATACTTTTCTTTGGCTGAGTTGTGTTTTTATGTTCTAGACTATAATTTTACAAATGTGTTAGGCAGTGGTGAATTTAACCACAGGTGCACTGTGCAAGCACCCTGGGCTCTGGCTTCTGAAGGGCCCCACAAAACCTTACACTTTTTTTGAATGTCACCAAGTTTTTTAAGGGGCCCAATATTTTCTTCTGCGCCTGAGACCTAAATTGACCTTAATCTGCCTCTGTTGTTAGGATAGGTAAGTGACTTAGGCTAGGGTGTGTTTTGACTTACACCAAAATTTGGGTTTTGTCACTCTCGTAAAAACAAAACTATATCATAACCAGAGGACCCCCTGTATATAGGTATAGTCTATTTCACATGACTGTTCTGTAACAACCAATTTGAACATCTTTATCTGTTTGCTACTATTTTGTTGAGAAGCTTTGTCTCTATTTTCAACAAGGATCTTGGCCTCTATTTTTCTTTTCTAATTTATTCTTCTGTTGTTGCCTCCTATTGCATTATTTCTTCTTCTTCTTCTTCTTCTTCTTCTTCTTCTTCTTCTTCTTCTTCTTCTCCTCCTCCTCCTCCTCCTCCTCCTCCTCCTCCTCCTTCTCCTCCTCCTCCTCCTCCTCCTTCTTCTTCTTCTTCTTCTTCTGATTTTTCCAAAGCTGGAAACGGGGAGGCAGTCAGACAGACTCCCGCATGAGCCTGACTGGGATCCACCGGGCATGCCCACTAGGGGGCGATGCTCTGCCCCTTTGGGACATCGTTCTGTTGCATCCAGAGCCATCCTAGCGCCTGAGGCAGAGGCCACAGAGCCATCCTCAGTGCCCAGGCCATTTTTGCTTCAATGGAGCCTTGGCTGCGGGAGGGGAAGAGAGAGACAGAGAGGAAGGAGAGGGGGAGGGGTGGAGAAGCAGATGGACGCTTCTCCTGTGTGCCCTGCCCGGGAATCGAACCCGGGACTCCTGCACGCCAGGCCGACGCTCTACCACTGAGCCAACTGGCCAGGGCCTGCATTATTTCTTTGACTCATTGAGTTTTTAACATTAGAATTTGTGATTTATAAAAATGATTTCTATCTGTGTTAAATTTGCCACTTGCTCCAAGTCAAGTTTTCCTCATTATATTGAATTGTCTTTCAGTTGTTTACTTGTCAATCATGACATTTCTTTTGAATTACCTATCGGGTAAATTGCATATCTCTGTATCTTTGGGTTCAGTTATATTGGGGGGAGGTATTATAATCTTTGGTGATGTCATAGTTTTGGATTCTTCATGTTCTTTTGAGTTCTGTGTTCCTGTTTTGTATGTGAAGTTAGCAGTCACCTCCTCCCATCTTGACCAGTCCTATCAGGTGACAGGTCCTTTCCGCTGGTCCTGTTTATGTTCTGGGGCTTCTCTGACCTTGTGTGGATACACCCACTCCGTGTTTCTTGCTCCCCCTAGTGGCAGGATTATTAAGTTGCATGTCTTCTCCTGATCACACAATGAAGGTGAGAGGGGCTTCCCAACTAAGGTGATGGGAGATTTCCAGAGAATTCCAGGAAGAGACAAGGGCATGTGGAAGAAGCCCTCACACTTCACCTGTGGAAGAAGCCCTCACACTTCACCTGGGAATTCGATTCAATGTTCTTCTTCCATAAGTGTCTGTTCTCTGCATTTCTCTGGAAACTGGTTCTGACATCTTTCAAGTTACTTCATCAATAATAATTGAAGTAAAAATATTATCTCATGCTTATTTTACCTCTGCATAATGTAAATAGTTTTAACTTAAAAGTTATTCTATACCAAAATGTATTTAAGAAAAAGACGTGTTGCTTTTAAGTTGTGCATGTATGTGTCTTAGTTCCTCCTTCCACCAGCAAAAAGCACAGTGATAGATAGATGTTCAGTGACGCATACACTGCAGAACTCATGTCTCAGACACACCTTTACCATCCACTGTGCAGGTGAAATTCAGCTTTTCTGTGACAGTGAGCACAAAGGAGAAAAAAAGGTAGTATCAGGAGAAAATATGACTTTTCTCTTGATCCCAGAGAGTGGAATTTTTCTACCCAAGGCTCCCACTCATGGACTTTTCTCTCATTTTTCCAACACACTCACCACGTCTTGAAGCAAAGCTCTGAGTCCATGCTGCTCATCACTGCCCCCTTGAGCCCTTTCTTAGAGCTGAACTTTGGTCCTGTGGTCCTGCCTTCAAGCTTTATGGGTCAGTGAGTTTAGTGGTTTTAATTTAAAATCTGGCCTCTATGAATATTTATCCTTCTTCCAGTGGCTGTGTGACAGGGGCAGTAATGTAGAATCACTGAGCTCTAGTATCTGCATTTGGAGAAATCTGTCATCAGAGTGAGTGTGGGGTCACTGTTGCTGGTACAGAAGTGAGGTCAACTGCTTTTACCCTTGAACCAGGATAAGACATAGAAGAGCTGCCACTTAAGAGCATCATGGCATCAGACCCCACAGTGGAGGTGGATGGTGGAAGTCTGTACTCCTCCCTGGAATATACTGGGATTCTAGGCACTCAGTATTTCTCCCACAGTTGATATTGTCATGTTTTTTGTTGTTGTTGTTTTGTCTAATGTGCATGTACTAGAATTTTGACATCAGAGTTTTAATGAGATAATGGCAATAGTCTGTAGGAAAAATTACCATACCTTCACAATAGAAGAAAGCATGTCATCAGTCAAGGACTATCGGTGACCGTCATCACATGTAAAGATGGTTCTTTGTATTCCATCCCCACTGTGCCTACAGGACACTCACACTGCCATCCTCAAGTTGGCCATGACGAGGGTATTTACAACCAGAAATCAGGCAAATGCCACACAAATAAGGGCTTTTAAAAAAAAAAGATATTTTCTTAGAG
This sequence comes from Saccopteryx bilineata, assembly GCF_036850765.1. Classification (NCBI taxonomy): domain Eukaryota; kingdom Metazoa; phylum Chordata; class Mammalia; order Chiroptera; family Emballonuridae; genus Saccopteryx; species Saccopteryx bilineata. Next base: position 298,211,233 of record NC_089492.1, read on the forward strand.
CTGGTTTACTAACACACCACCTGACTCTCATTTGACACACCAGTGTTCTCATTCAAACTGCTGCTATTTTCAGAGATTCTACATCATGTAAGTTATCTGATCAAAACAGAAGGACTTGATGGGATCAGGGAGGCTTTTCACAATTTTAAATTTGTTAGTCCCACATTAATCTTCTTGCATGTGTGTGACAGAAACAGAGAGAGAGACAGAAAGAAGAACAGATAGGGACAGAGACACAGGAACAGAGAGAAAGATGAGAAGCATAGTTCTTGGTTGAAGCACCTTAGTTGTTCATTGATTGCTTTCTTGTATGTGCCTTGACTGGGGGACTCCAGCAGAGCAAGTGAACTCTTGCTCAAGCCAGTGACCTTGGGTTCAAGCTGGTGAGCTGTGCTCAAGCCAGATGACCTCGTGTTCAAGCTAGTGACCTTGTGGCATTGAACCTGGGTCCTCTGTGTCCACATTAATCTTCTTAATTAAATTTATTGGGATAGCACTGCTTAAGAAAATGAAATAGGTTTCAGGTGTACAATTTTCTGATACATCATCTGTATATTGCATTGTGTCTGATATCCAAAGTCTAGTTTCCTTCCATCACCATATATTTAACCTCTTGTACCCTGAACTACATCCCTCTTTCTCCTTCTCTCTGGTAACCACTACACTGTTGTCTGTGTCTATGAGTCCAAATTATTTTTGACATGTACCCATTTATTTGGTTGTGTAAAACAGATCTGGTATTCTGAATAATGAGAAACACAATCAGTAAATGTGGTAAATAAAAGTGAACAAGTGTCTTACATGAAAGTGGATGCGAGTTTCAATCCAAACTTATGAGGTGGTTGTAGCGTCGTGTCATAAGTTTGAGAAAAGAAGGTCCAGTCAGGGAAAATCAATAATGCCATGAAGTAAAATGACCACAGTTTAATGATAAAAAAAAGTCTCCACAGTACTGATGTTTTCCTGCATATGAACCATGCTTACATCCTTGACACTCTCAGCAGACAGTCCCCACGTCAGCCCACATGTTCTTCCACAACCTTCTGGTGCCATCAGAGTCATTTCCAAGGTTCTACCTCACTGAATGATGGGTTTGAGGTCTCTTCTGTTTCCATCCTGGCTGCACTGTGGGGTCTCCTCTGATGCCAAGATTGAAACAGTAGCACCCAGAGGACCACAAAGATCAAAACAGCCACAGACACCCTGACTCATTCCCCACTGTGTAGTCTCAGGTGTTTGAAGCTAGATATTGTGGATTTGGATTGAAACTCGCATCCACTTTCATGTAAGACACTTGTTCACTTTTATTTACCACATTTACTGATTGTGTTTCTCATTATTCAGAATACCAGATCTGTTTTACACAACCAAATAAATGGGTACATGTCAAAAATAGTTTGGACTCATAGACACAGACAACAGTGTAGTGGTTACCAGATTGTGGACAATCAGGTCACAACGTTCAGAGCAATATTAAATGATCCCAAAACTCCTGGGTGTTTATCCAAGTTCACTTATTTTTATTGGTTGAAACTGACCCTCTGTACTCAGCTTTATACTGAATTTCTTATACTCAATTCTCTTGAAGTCTGACTTGTTCTGATGGTCCCCGGATATTTTCTGCTCCTAAGAAACAAACACACACTGTGTGTGGTGTGTGAGGAGATGTGATGATGCTTAAATAATCACTTCTCTGATCTCCAAAGAGTCTCAAACACTAATAATGTCATCTCAATTCCTTGAGATTACCATCTTCAGTGTTTTATCTTGCATCAAATTAGGAGACAAAGCTGAACATTTGGGAACTTATTTTGTCTTGAGATCAGGAACATGAGGATGAGAATGGTTGGGTCTACCTATCCTTATTTTTAGTGAAGGACTGAGCTAGAGAGAGACAAAAATAAATAAATGGACAGATAGGAAGACAGATGAGAAGCATCAACTTGTAGTTGTACCACTTGAGTTGTTCATTTATGGCCTTCTCATATGAGCCTTAACTGGGAAGCTCCAGATAAGCCAGTGACCCCCTTGCTCAAGCTACTGACCTTATTTCAAGCCATAGGCCTTCAATTCAAGCCAGTGACCTTGGGCTTCAGGCCACTGACCTTTGAACTCAAGCCAGTGACCTTGGGCTTCAGGCTACTGACCTTTGAGCTCAAGCCAGTGACCATGAATTCATGTCTATGATTCCACGCTCAAGCCAGGGACTCCAGGCTCATGCTGATGAGCCTGAGCTCAAGTCAGACAAGCCCATCCTCAAGCCAATAATCTTGGGGTTTTGAACCTGAGTTTTCAGTGTTCCAGGCCAATGCTCTTTCCACTACACCACAACCTGGTCAAAATGGTCTACCTTTTAGTTCCTCAACCGCTGATTCTTTTCTTCTCTGACGTGGGATTATATATTTCCACATCAGGTTTCTTTGTTCTATTGATCTCTTCTTTTAGGAAATAAATAGTGTAATATATCCAAGACACCAAACATTCTTTCTAGAATCAAGGATTACCACAATTACCAGATCTTCTGAGTTTGTAGCCTAGACAGAAAGATTGATAGGAAAGAAGCAGATGAGAGATTAAAATATTTAGATAAATACCTGGACAGAAACACAGAGTTACTTGTATTAATATAACATTGGTTGTGGTAAATTGACAAACAGAAAGTTCCAGGAAACACAGAAAACACAGGGAAGAGGAATTGAACAAGTGACATGAGTTCTCATGAGAGCTGTTTTAACAGATGACCTGATTCAGATGACAACCTTGTGCTCATGGAAATTAAGCAGAAATCTTGTTTTTCTCTGTCCTCCCTCATAGTGACCGTGGTTCCTGGTGCAGACAGGACATGCTCAGAGTGGACTCATGTTTCAACTCTGAGTAACTCATATTCCTTCTTCACAGGGAGTCACCAACACCAATGTTCTGAACTAACAAGTCTTTTGAAATCCAAGGTAGGATTCTGCTTTGATAGTTGAGAGGACCAAGTACCAGATGTGGATGGAATTTTGTCAATGGGCTCCATATCAAGAGGACTGAGCCAGTACACTTCTATTGAAACTTCCAGTGGGTCCAATTACCTTCATCCAGAAATGAGAGGCTCCAGAGATTGAACCATCAACCCTGTTGTTTTGGGATGATGCTCTTAACTGAGTGAGCCAGCCAGGGCCAGTTTTGAAGTCTTTCATGATCTAAATATTTGCAACTGTTTTATAATGAGAAAAGAGGGACACAGATGTCCAAATTTAGCATCAATTGATTAAATCGTGTTCTTTCTCTTGTAAATATGTTTATTTCACTTCCTCAATGTAACAAGGGGGAGGGGTCAAGAGGGTCTATCATGCCCCGGGCGCCACTTGCAGAGCTGCGCCAAAGGTGTCTAAGACAAACAAGAAAAGTATAGTAGAAGGGGAGGGGGGCGCCAGTAAAGTGGTGCCCTGGGAGCCAGTTATGTTCCCTACGCCACTGACAAGCAACAAAACTTTCCAAAAGAAAATGAATTCTTGACTTTCATCAACAATTGGCCTTTCTTAAAATGTTCTGACTTTGATGAAATATTCATGCAGCCTCATATTTATTTGTTTGTGAACACAAGTGTGCACACTGAAATGTCTTTCATGCCAACATGGCTGATGAAAATACTACACAGCATTGTATGATCTCCATAATGTACATCCCACAGATCCCCAAATCTTTTACCCGTGTTATAAAGTTTTAAAAAGATAATTGAGAAACAATGCATGAAATGATTGAATGATAGCATTACAGTGAACTTTCAGTTCCATCAGAATCAAACCTAGAAATTAAAACTATTATTTTAAATATGTGTAATCAAGTAAAGAATCTGTCAAAATTGTTTTTTAGTCTTCACAATTGAGAATCTCTCTTGATATCAAACCCAACCTCTGCAATTAAGATAGGAAACTTTAGCCTGACCAGGCGGTGGCGCAGTGGATAGAGCGTCGGACTGGGATGCGGAAGTACCCAGGTTCGAGTCTCCGAGGTCGCGCGCGGGCTCATCTGGCTTGAGCAAAGAGCTCGCCAGCTTGGACCCAAGGTCGCTGGCTCCAGCAAGGGGTTACTCGGTCTGCTGAAGGCCCACGGTCAAGGCACATGTGAGAAAGCAATCAATGAACAACTAAGAAGTCGCAATGCGCAACGAGAAACTGATGATTGATGCTTCTCATCTCTCTCTGTTCCTGTCTGTCTGTCCCTGTCTATCTCTGCCTCTGTAAAAAAAAAAAAAAAAAAAAAAAAAGATAGGAAACTTTAGATCATTTTTCCTGAATAGCAATATATCTCAGTTATACCAGTTAGAGAAAAACTACAAAAATATTTAGCTTGGACGAACGTTCATCAGGATGGATTTTCACATAGAATCAAGAAAGAACACTGGGGAAAATAAAATATAATGAATAAGGTGATGTATTTAATCAAAGCACAAATATATTAATAAAATATTAAACATCAGTCAATATACATCAGGGAAAATCTTTTTAAGAATGATATGTTAATTTAAAAATATTTATTTTGTTGAGAGAGAGGAGAAAGGGTAACATCCACATCTACTTATTTATTCATTCATTAGTTGATTTTTTTTAAGAGAGAGAGGGAGAGACAAGCAGGAATGGAGAGAGATGAAAAGCATCAATTATTTGCTGCAGCAACTTACTTATTCATTGATTGCCTTCTAATATCTGTGTTGATAGGAGCGGGGGAATTTCACCAAGCCAGTGACCTCTTGCTAATGCCAGTGACCTTATGCTCAAGCCAGTGACATTTGGGCTCAAGCTGGTGACCATGGTGTCATGTCTATCCCATGCTCAAGCCAGCAACCCTGTGATAAATTCAGTGAGCCCATGCTCAATCTGTCAACCTGGAGGTTTTGAAAATGAAACTTCAGCGACCTAGGCCAATGCTCCAACCACTGCACCACTGCTTGGTCAGGACACTGGTTCAAACCCACAATCCTGGCACGTTGCGAGGATGCTCTAACCCTGTGGTAGTCAACCTGGCCCCTACTGCCTACTAGTGGGCGTTCCAGCTTTCATGGTGGGCAGTAGCGGAGCAACCAAAGTATAAATAAAAAGATAGATTTAACTATAGTAAGTTGTTTTATAAAGATTTATTCTGCCAAACTTAGTGAAAATCTGACATAAAGTACTTTTGGTAAGTAATTATTATTATGCTTTAACTTGCTGTAACTCTGCTTTATAAATTTTATAAAGTAAAGTTACTTCCCTACTTTATAAATCACCATTACTGTGGAACCGGTGGGCGGTTAGAAAATTTTACTACTAACAGAGATACAAAAGTGGGCGGTAGGTATAAAAAGGTTGACTATCCCTGCTCTAACCCATTGAGCAACTGGACCAGAGACATCTAAGAAAAATCTGATAAACAATGTGTGTGTCAATGTTTTAATCCAACATTGAATCCTTGGGGTGTCATCGCAATGTTCCTTAATTTTTTTGATTGATTGATTTTTAGGCAGTGTGTGTGTGTGTGGGAAAGAGGAGAGACAGAAAAATACAGATTTATTGTTCCCCTCATTTATGCGTTCATTGCTTGCCTCTTGTATGTGCTCTGTTGGGATTAACCCAACCTCGGAGTACCAGAATGAGGTTCTAAGCATTGGAACTACACAGCCAAGAACTTATCTTTATGTTAACTTTGGGTAAAAAACACACAATTTTGTCAGTACTAATATTTGAGGCTTACTAAACATGACTTTACTGAAATTCAATGACCAACAAAAATTATCAGTGGTCACGAAATCTGTAGGTGAACCTAGAACACGCTGCCTTTTGGTACCTCCCACTTTTTCTGCAGCCTCCAATTCTGATAGGTCAGTATTAAGGCCCCGCCCACATCAGAAAGCTCTTGGCGGTCTTTTCTGCCTGACCTTTAGACATAATGCGCACGCGCTTTTTTTTTTTTTTTTTGCGCCCGGGAAAAAGCTGGAGCGAAGATACCGCGAGATCTGGACCCGGTCTTCCTGATTTAAACCTGGCTCTCCTCGTCCTCATTCTTTCTCTCACTGAGGGTGAGTGTTGCTGCGAATGCCGAGAACTCCACTCCCGAGCCCCCAGCGGTGAGTTTGGAGTTCCGATGAGAGGCCCCGAGCCTGCCCGCTTCGCTGCCGGGTGGGGGCTCCGCGTCGGTTTCCGGGGAAGCTCTAAGGCCACCCTGCCCGTGTCCCCCCGCATAGGGCGTGGGACCCCCACTGCCGCGGGGTTCTTGGTTCCAAGGGGTCAGCCCCACTCATCCCCGAGATTCCCACCGCATTTAGTAAGAGGCCCGGGTCCAGGAAGAGCACACTCTCCTGGACTAATTGATTTTTAGGCAGTGTGTGTGTGTGTGGGAAAGAGGAGAGACAGAAAAATACAGATTTATTGTTCCCCTCATTTATGCGTTCATTGCTTGCCTCTTGTATGTGCTCTGTTGGGATTAACCCAACCTCGGAATACCAGAGGGTGGGGATTTGGGGCGAGAACGCTGGGTCCCCAGAAGAGTCCCCGGCCGCGCGCGGGGAGGGCTGTGTGGGATCGACGACAGCAAGGGGCCCCAGGGACGCGCAGAGCGGGGCTGGGAGGGGTCAGGGGACGGAGAGAGACACGGGAGGGGGAGGAGAGGTCAGTGAGGGGCCATCAAGAGATGGCAACGTGGGGGTGCGGGGGAGGGGGGTTGGGACCGCGACGGAAAGAGGGACATTAACCATTAACCGGGAGAAAGGAGCACGAGGGGAAGAAAGGGGTAGAACTCCGAAGAGGGGGAGGGCCCCGAAGATTAGGGTGCGCAGGGAGGAGGGCTGGTGAGCAGAAGTGGGGATGAAGAAAATAGAATTTGGGGGAGGCGGGTCTAATATTTTTACCTTTTTAAATACACATCTCACATTTAATACAGTAAAAAAGTAACTATTGAGATAAATCTTAGTCATTTGACTATCTGCTTTCTTGTAGTAGTTACTAACTTTTTTTTTTTTTTTTTTTTTTCATTTTTCTGTAGCTGGAAACAGGGAGAGACAGTCAGACAGACTCCCGCATGCGCCCGACCGGGATCCACCCGGCACGCCCACCAGGGGCGGTGCTCTGCCCCCCAGGGGGCGATGCTCTGCCCATCCTGGGCGTCGCCATATTGCGACCAGAGCCACTCTAGCGCCTGAGGCAGAGGCCACAGAGCCATGCCCAGCGCCCGGGCCATCTCTGCTCCAATGGAGCCTTGGCTGCGGGAGGGGAAGAGAGAGACAGAGAGGAAAGCGCGGCGGAGGGGTGGAGAAGCAAATGGGCGCTTCTCCTGTGTGCCCTGGCCGGAAATCGAACCCGGGTCCTCCGCACGCTAGGCCGACGCTCTACCGCTGAGCCAACCGGCCAGGGCAGTAGTTACTAACTTTTTAAAATAAGCATTGGTGATATCTCATAATCACAGAATATAATTATTTTTTTCCCCTCTTATAAGTGAGAAGCAGGGAGGCGGAAAGGCACTACTGCATGCACTGGCACCAGGATCCACCATGCAAGCTCACTCGGGGGTGATGCTCTGTCCACCTGGGGCTGTTGCTCAGCAATCGAGCTGTTTTAATGTTGAGCTATTTTAGCGCCTGAGGTGAGGTCATAGAACCATCCTCTGTGCCTGGTGCCACCTTGCTACAATAAATCCCTAGCTGCAGGATGGGAAAAGAAAGATAGAGTGAAGGGAGAGGGTAGGAGGTGGAGGAGCAGATGGTTGCTTAGCCTGTGCGCCCTGACCAGGAATCAAACCCAGGACTTCCACACACTGCTCCAATGCTCTTCTGCTGAGCCAACTGGCCAAGGCCATAACCAGAGCTTAGAATTCTTATGTTAAGTATGAGGCAATCTCAATTTTTTAAATCTTCGATACTAGAAGTTGTTACATTTAAAAAGATTCCATATCGTTTTTCTTTTAAATATATTTTGTCAAGTTTAAATTCTGAGACCTGCATCAGTCCTAGTGTCTATCATGTTGAAAAGCCATTGGTATTTAGTAAAGTATATTGGGCTATTTCACTGTGCACTTGGTAAGGATGTCTGATCTTAGCAGTCAGAGCCTTGTGTCTTGAGTTCTTCAAATGTTCTGCAGCTTTTATTTTTTTCATGTGATTTGTTGAATTAGTGACTAATAGGTTGAAACCACCCTCATAGTATCCAGAACTGTGAGGTGTGCTGTGTCTGATACCTGTCAGCCAGTGCTGCTGAAAACAGATCTGAGGGAGCAATGCAGGTACCGCAGGGACCTAGATAAAGATGCCGCATCCTGGGCCCCACTGCAGACCCGCAGAACCACAACTTCAAGTGGAGCCCTCATCCCCAAGGGATCTGCATGCTTATTGAAGCTACATCATTCATTTCTGGGGTGCTATTAGTTGGCTTGATTTAAGAAAAGACATCACCTGCTCCATGCCGCTCAAACTTGGAGAGCTGCTCTGTGTGGAGCAGCATTGTTGTTTTGTTTAGTTCCTTTTCTATTCAATTTAGAAAGTAGTGAGGTAGAGAGAGAGAGAGAGAATAGGAAACATCAACTCCCATATGTGTCTTGATCAGGCAAGCACAGGATTTTGAACCAGCGACTTCAGTGTTGCAGGTCTACACTTTATCCACTGTGCCACCGCAGGTCAAGTAACGTTGTTATCATGGGCTGCTCCAGGTGATTGCAAGTTGAGCCCAAGAGATTAGCAGGAAGGATCCTGGATGCATTTACTTTCTGTTTTTGTTTTTTTATATGACAAATTTTATTTCAAATTCACAGAAGTAGACTGACCAGGTGGTGTCACAGTGGATAAAATGTTGGATGGGATGCAGGGGACCCAGGTTCAAAACTCCAAAGTCACTGTCTTGAGTCCAAACTTTGCTCCCTTGAATCCCAAGATTGTTGGGTTCAGGCCAGGATTTCTGGCTTGAGCTAGGGTTCACTCATGTGCTGTAGTTCCCCGGTTAAGGCACATATGAGAACGCAACCAAAGAACTGCCAAAGAGCAACAATAAAGAATTGATTCTTCTCATCTCTCTCCCTTCATATTTGTCTGTCCCTCTCAGTCTCATGAAAAAAATATGTCACAGAAGTAAAACGGGGCTCAGGAAACAGGTTTCAGAGGCAAAAAAGGAGCCCTAAGAGATTAGGAGAGAGAAAGACAAAGGTAAATGGGGAGGCAACGACATGCTTCAGAGAGGAGAGCGCCCAGGATGCATTAGTGAGAGTGGGGAGCAGGGACGGTCAGGGGAGGTGACAGGGTGTTGTGTTGGGTTTGGGCGTTCAGGAGAGCAGCACCCGTTCTCATTGCTATGGGAATGTGTGGACGTCTGAGGGAGGATGGACAGGTGAAGACAAGAAAATAATACAGTGTGGTCTCCCTGTAGGATCACTTTTGGCTGACTCCAGTAAGGAAGGACAGGAGAGTGTGGCCTTTTCAGCATTTCTAGGTCGTTCTGTCTGTAAGTGTGGTGGAAGTGGATAGAGGGGCTGTGTGCACACCTGTGGTGGCACATTCTTGAAATGTAGACTTGACACCTCAACATACTGTCGCCTGAGAAAACAACCAAGAGCAGGACCAGGACAGAATGGCTGCTTCTCAGGTAAGTGGTGTGTCCTGCACAGAGGCTGTGTTTGCTTTTCCTCCTAACTTTAGTGGATTTAGGATTCTCAACCTTTAATTTTCTACTTCTCATGTTTCTGCCTAATGAGGTTGTTTCTAAACATTTCCTTATTTTTTTAAAATTTTGTTTATTGATTTTAGATAGTAAAAAGAAAGATGGAGGCAGTGAAGGGGGGGGAGAAGTGGGGAGCATCAACCAGTAGTAGGGGCTTCCCTTATGTGCCTTGACTGGGTAAGCCCTAGTGTTTTTTTTTTGTTTTTTTTTTGTATTTTTCTGAAGCTGGAAACGGGGAGAGACAGACAGACTCCTGCATGCGCCCGACCGGGATCCACCCAGCACGCCCACCAGGGGGCGATGCTCTACCCCTACGGGGCTTCGCTCTGTTGCGACCAGAGCCACTCTAGCACCTGGGGCAGAGGCCAAGGAGCCATCCCTAGCGCCTGGGCCATCCTTGCTCCAGTGGAGCCTCGCTGTGGGAGGGGAAGAGAGAGACGGAGAGGGGGAGGGGTGGAGAAGCAGATGGGCGCCTCTCCTGTGTGCCCTGGCCGGGAATCGAACCCGGGACTTCTGCACGCCAGGCCAACGCTCTACCACTGAGCCAACTGGCCAGGGCTAAGCCCTAGTTTTGAACCAGCAACCTCAGCATCCCAGCTTGATGACTTATCAACAGTGCCACCACAGCCTCTTTCTCTTTTTCTTTCTGTTTTTTTTGTTTTTTTTTTAATATATATATATATTTTTTCATTTTTCTGAAGCTGGAAACAGGGAGAGACAGACAGACTCCCGCATGCGCCCGACCGGGATCCACCCGGCACGCCCACCAGGGGCGGTGCTCTGCCCCCCAGGGGGCGATGCTCTGCCCATCCTGGGCGTCGCCATATTGCGACCAGAGCCACTCTAGCGCCTGAGGCAGAGGCCACAGAGCCATGCCCAGCGCCCGGGCCATCTTGGCTCCAATGGAGCCTTGGCTGCGGGAGGGGAAGAGAGAGACAGAGAGGAAAGCGCGGCGGAGGGGTGGAGAAGCAAATGGGCGCTTCTCCTATGTGCCCTGGCCGGAAATCGAACCCGGGTCCTCCGCACGCTAGGCCGACGCTCTACCACTGAGCCAACCGGCCAGGGCTTTTTCTTTCTGTTTTTAAATATTTATTTTAGTGATTTTAGAGAGAGTCAGGGAGAGAGCGAGAGAGAGGCAAAAACTTTGATCTGTTTTTTTTTTGTGCCCTGGGCAAAGATCAAACCAGCAACCTTTGCATTTCAAGACCATGCTCTAACCCAGTGATTTTCAACCTTTTTTTTTCATGGCACAAACATACACTAATTACTAAGGTCAGTGCCACTGACTAAATACAACCATTTTCATCACATGGCAGAAATAAATTAGTTATTAAAGAAGAAGAGGTCAGGGCCCCTTTTTCTTTAGTAATTAGTTTATAAGTACTTGAGAAACCTGAGCTATCTGGCCAGAGGCCAGGCTTCTTTCATTGTTAGGGTCACTGGCTTATATACAGTGGTACCTTGAGATACAAATTTAATTCGTTCTGTAACCGAGCTTTTAAGTCAGTCAACTCGTATATCAAACTGCCGATACTGGACCCGTGTGCCAGTGTGCCAACTAGCGGCAGCTTCCTGAATCACAGCTCATGTCTCGGAATTTTGCTCAGATCTCAAACAAAAATACGGACCATGGTGCAGCTCGTATCTTAAAAAAATTTGTATGTTGGTCTGTTCATATCTCAAGGTACCAGTGTACTTTAAGAAAAAGATTTAAACTTTAAAAAAGAACCAAACAGAGATGAAGAAGTCAAACAGATGAACAGAAAAATGAGGTAGTAATTTTAGCTAATAAAACAGGCCAGACAAAAAGAGATTTAGTAACATTGAAAGCAGACAAGTACAGATGCTACAGCGAGAAGAGAAGATAGACTCACAAATAAAAGAAAATAATAGAGCACCACGAGAATTGACTGCCTCCAACAAGAAGACCAATATAAGATGTGACCATGTGGTGGCACAGTGGATAGAGAGTTGGACTGAAACGCAGTAGATCCAGCATTAAAACAGAGATAACCGGCATGAGCGTTGGTTTGCTGGCTTGAGCGTTGATGGGATCATAAACATGACCCCATAATACCTATCTGCCTTGAACCCAAATATTACTAGCTTGAGGAAAGGGTCACTCATGCTGCTGTAGCTCTTCATAAAGGCATATATGAGAAAGCAATGAATGAACAACAAAGGAACTACATACAAGAATTTATGCTTCTCATCTCTCTTCTTTCTTGTCTATCTTTCCTTATCTGTCCCTTTCTCCATTGCTGTCTGTAACAACAACAAAAAAAGAGCAATATAAGAATAATGGGTATATCAGAAGAAAAAGAGAAGGAAAAGGGGATGGAGAGCCTACTCAAACAAATAATGGATGAGAACTTTCCAAGCCTATGAAAAGAGAACCTCGAATCTAAAAAGAAAACACAATGCTGAGTTAACTCAAACAGACCTACACCCAGGAAAAGTGCCCATCTGCTTCTCCACTCCTACCCTTCTCCCTTCTCTCTCTTGCTTCCCCTCTCACAGCAAAGGCTCCACTAGGTGAAGTTGGCCTAGGCACTGAGGATGGCTCCATGGGCTCACCTGAGATGCTAACAATGGCTCCAGTTACAATGGAGCCTATGGCACCAGATGAGCAAAGCATCATCTCTTAGTGGACTTGCCAGGTGAATCCCGGTCAAGCACATGCTGGAGTCGACTTTCTTATCACCTAAGAAAAATACATAAAAAACAAACAAAAAACAGGTGTAGCCATACTCATGTCTAACTATGCTGACTTCAAGACAACAAAGGTAACTGTAGACACAGATGGACATTTCAAAATGATACAGGGGATATTGTATCAAGAAGACAACAATTCTTTATATGCACCAACTCAGAAAGCACCAGAATCTATGACATCTACTAACATCTAAAAATAGAAACAGACAAAAACACAGACATATTTGGAGATCTTAACACACCATTGACACCTTTAGATCAATCATCTATACAGAAAATCAATAAAGAAATATTGACTGCAAATGACACACTGGACTAAATGGAGATAATAAACATTTACAGGGCATTTAATCCCAAAATATCAGATTTATTCTTCCACAGTGTGCATGTAACATTATCAGGAATAAACCATATTTTGGGTATCAAACTAACAACAAATTCGAGACTGAAATTATACCAAGCATATACTCTGACTATAAGGCTTTAAAATTAGAATTCAGTGTGACCTGTGGTGGGACAGTGGATAAAGCATCTACCTTGAATGCTGATGTTGCCAGTCAAAAACACTAGGCTTAGCTAATCAAGGCATATAAAGCAGTTGATGCTTCCTGCTCTTTCCTTCCTTCTCTCTCTAGCTCCTCTAAAAATAAATTTTTAAAAACAGAAATTGGCCTGACCTGTGGTGGTGCTCAAGAGTTGACCTGAGATGCTGAGGCCACCAGTTCAAAACCCTGGGCTTCCCCAGTCAAGGAGCATATAGGAGTTGATGCTTTCTGCTCCTCCCCCCTTCTCTCTCTCTCGCTCCACTAAAATGAATAAATAAATAAATAAAAATTTAAAAAGAAATTAGAATTCACCTGCAAAAAGAAAGTAAAGAAACCTACAAAAATGTAAAAATTGAACAACATACTTCTAAAAATTGATTAGGTGAAATAAAAAATAAAAGATCAAGTTACATATACTCTGACCAGATGATGGTTGCGCACTAGATAGAGCATCAGGCTGGGATGTGAAAGAACCAGGTTCGAAACCTCAAGTTTGCCAGCTTGAGTAAGGGGTCACTCGCTGTGCTGTAGATCTCTGGTCAAGGCACATCTGAGAAAGCTGTCAATGAACAACTACAGTGCTGCAACAAAGAATTGATGCTTCTTATCTTTCTCCCTTCCTGTCTATCATTATTTGTCCCTCTCTATTTCTCTGTCACACTCACACACAAGAAAAAGGTACATATGGACAAAAGAAAGTAATAATTTGACATATCAAAATTTTAGGGATGCTGCAAAAGTAGTAGAAAAAGGACTGACCAGGTAGTGTCCAAGTGAATAGAGCCTCAGACTGGGATGCAGAGGACCCAGGTTCAAAACCATGAGGTCACTGTCCTGAGCACAGGGTTATCTGGTATGAGCATGGCTACCAGGATGGCTACCAGCTTGAACGCAAGGTGGCTGGCTTGAGCAAGGGGTCATTAAGTCTGTTGTAGCTCTGCGGTCAAGGAACATGACAAAGCAATCGATGAATAACTAAGCTGCTGCATTGAAGAACTCACCCCCTTAGATGCTTTTCATCTCTTTCCCTTCCTGTCTCTTTGTCCCTCTCTATCCCTCTCTGTTTGTCACACACATACACAAAATAAATGATAATATAGTGTTATTTATAAAAACATGGATGGACAATGAGAATACTATGCTGAGTGAAATAAGCATATTAATCATAACTGTTTACACACATAGTTGGGATGGAAAATTAACTCATGGACATAGAAAATAGTGGTTACCAGGAGGAGGGGAGGAGGGGGAGAAGACTAACAGGAGGGGTGTGGGAAGGGTATAAAGTGGAAGGACAAATATAAGGTCACAGAAACGATTTTTAATTCCGGGTGAAGGGAATACAATATAATCAAGAACTCAAATGCTGTGGAGGTATCTACCTGAAACCTATGTCCTCTTATTGATCAATGTCACACTTTTAAATTAAATTGTCTAAATAATAAAAAAAATGATTAATTTATGGTGGGAATTGTTCATGCCCACAGAGAGCCTAGATAAAATGAAGGCAGAGAAGGATTTGGGACAAAGGAGGGAAGTATGTAATAAAAATATAGAAATTAAAGATAATAAGAGAAAAAAAGTAAATAAAATGAGGGAAAAAAAAGTAAAAGGAAATATTCTTTTCATATTTGTGTGGTTACTATATTTTTCCAGTAGGTGTTGTTGTACTGCAAGTTATTGCTCTGAGATTCTTGGGAGAACTCTACTGCGACCTTCCTGGTAATGATGCAGGCAGGGCCGCAGTCATTGGTGGGTGTGGTGTGTAGTAAAAGTTTTACGGCTTCAGCTTTATACCTTTACAGCACTGTAGTTTAAGGTCCTAGCAATGGAGATTTAAGGTCTCTGGCGCTCCTCCCCACGTCTCAAGAGACGAGGAGCCCCGATGTGGAGAAGCTCTATTTCTCAGAGGAAAGAGTGGCTTTGGAGAGCCACAGAGGGGTCTGCCACTGCCACTCTTTCTACCTGTGAAGGGAGGGAGTTGGCATCTGGGAGGCTGGGGGACCGCACTATGTGTTGGTGCAGAGAGTGGGCTGAAGACAGACCACAGGAAGTGTAGCATAGAGCCTGAGCTCAGCCCTCCCACCCCCTTAGTTCAGCACCTTCTCCTCTGCCTCTCAGCCTCTCCTCCTCTCAGTCTCTCCTATCTGAAGGAGGCTCAGGGACTGTGGACTTGACTCTTTATTTTTTGGTAAACAAGACCCAGGCAACATGGCCCTTCCTTCTTCCCATACAGCAGCAAAGAAAAAGAAAGAAAACCTGGTCAGGCCAGTTTCTCTCCTCTTCAGAGCAGACAGTGAGTGCGTTTTCTCTTCTGCCGCCCTTTCAACCGGCCTCACCTTCAGTCCATTTGGTGTGGGGATTTTTCAGGAGTCCTGTGAGCCCATCTGGGGTTACTTCACTGTTGTAGTTGTTTAATTTGCTGAAATTTCAAAGAGAGTGAACAGGGATATCTCTCATGCCGCCATTACTCTCTAGTCACTTTCTGATACTAGAAATATCTCCTTTGTGACATCAACCTGGGAGGGCAACTGTGTCCAACATCCTTATGAGGATGGGTCAGAGGCTCAAGCATCAATAAGAAGGGAAAGTAGGCTTTAGTTTCATGTGGCTGCAGCGTCACCTCTCTGGGACAGGATTAAGGAAATGCACTTTCTACAGGTCAGAATAGCTGAGGAAGTTCTGACAGAGAAGAGCAGCTGAAAGAGAATTACTCACTAGATTGCTAAAAAAGTCTTGCTATTTTAAAGGAGTGTTAAGGAACATGTAGATGGACATTTACAAAAATTACTATTTTTATGACCATTTTCAGATAATTTTCTTACTCATATTGTGTGCCTACAGTGTTACAGCAGAGCTCTCCACGAATGTTTATAAAAATTTTCAGAGAAAATAGAGAAAAAAATTCAGTTGTTTTAAATTACTTTCTATTATTGTGGATGTACTTTTTGCTACTCTGTTTATTAAAAATGAGTATCACCTGACCTGGTGGTGGCACAGTGGATAGACTGTTGAACTGGGACACAAGGACTGAGTTTCCAAACCCGGAGGTCACCAGCTTTAGTGTCGGATCACAGACATGACCCCGTGGTCACTTGCTTAAACACAAAGTTCTCTGGCCTGAAGCCCAAGGTTACTGGCTTGTCCCAAGGGGTAAGCAAGTGGGCCAGTAGCGCTGCTTTAGTTCCCCCCCATTCTCATCAATGCACATATGAGAAAGCAATGAATGAACAACTAGGGAGACGCAACTAAGAACTGATGTTTCTCATCTCTCTCTTTTCCTGATGGTCCCTCTCTCTGTCTCTCTGTCACAAGAAAACCAAATTTCAAAGTAAGTATCATTCACAAGTGATTGATGAATCTACAGAATCACAGTATCTTTTATCATTTTATTTTACTTTATTTTTAAGATTTTTATTAAATCATTTCAAAGAGGGAGAGGGCAAGCAAGACAAAATATGTAGGGAGAGAGAAGAAAGTAGGAGCAGAAAACAAACTCCAGTATGTGCCTTGATTAGAAAAGCTCAGGGGTTTTGACTGTCAACCTCACTGTTCCAGGTTGACACTTTTTCCTCTGCACCAGCACAGGTCAGGCCGTATCACTTTCAAATTGTACCTAGTTCTCCTATTATATCTGTGCATAACATGTTAACATTATTTGAGCTATTTTCTCTTCTTGCTTAAGAAGTTTTTATCAATTATAAAAACTTCTATAGATGCTTATGATGTTTTTTATGAGTATTGGCCAGTGTTTGTACTTTTTTTTTTTTAATTGTAGATTTCATTTGAAATAAAACTCAAGGTCTACACTTCACTGTATGTTTCACAAAGCGGTCTCACAGCAAGGGAAGAAATATCTTGTTCTAAGATTATCGTGTATAGTAAATTTATGGTTGCAATGCATCCTGTTTTTGTTTTTTTCAGAGAGAGAGAGGGATAGACAGGGACAGACAGACAGGAACGGAGAGAGATGAGAAGCATCAGTCATTAGTTTTTCATTGCGCTTTGTAACACCTTAGTTGTTCATTGATTGCTTTCTCATATGTGCCTTGACCACGGACCTTCAGCAGACTGAGTAACCCCTTGCTGGAGCCAGCGATCTTGGGTTCAAGCTGGTGGGCTTTTTGCTCAAACCAGATGAGCCTGCGCTCAATCTGGTAATCTTGGGGTCTCGAACCTGGGTCCTCTGCATCCCAGTCCAATGCTCTATCCACTGCGCCACCGCCTGACCAGGCGCATCCTATTCTTTAAGAACTAGAAATTCCATTAAAATTTTAGCTCAAAGTCATGTATATATTTTCCCTCATGTTTCTTTCTCTGTGCTATTCAAGAGTGTGGCACGTGGACTGGAGACATTGGTGTCACTGGTAAAATGAGCTTACTAGAGCTGTGGAAACACAGGCCTTATCCCAGAACTCCTGAGTGAGAATCAGCATTTTTAGAAAACGGCAGTTCACTATTGTCCATGTAAAAATTGAAGAAGTGCTTACACTTCCACCTTGTGACTTTTCCACCTGACAAATATACACAACTGATCATCAGTGATACAAATACAGCATTGAGAAATCCACAAGCCTGTGTTGATACCTTAATTCTATTGTTAATAATAGAAGGAGAGAGGGAGATACCATAAACTTGCTGTTTCACATCTTAATAATTAATTAGTTGATTTCTTAAATATGTCTTTACGAGGAATCAAACCAGCCACATTGGTATATCAGGAGAATGCTCTATCCATCTGACCTACCAGGTCATGATGATGCCTTAATTTTAAAATTCATCTTGGAAAGTCAATTCTGTGTAGTGCATTTATGGACATGTGTGATCCTCATTACTCAGTGTTAGAAAATAAGTTAGGAAATATTACTGTGTGAAAGATTAAGAAAACAAAAGATAAAAATTTTTTTGAGAGAATTAGTACCTACCCACGTAGTGGCACAGTAGAAAAGGCACTGATTGGGGACACTGAAGACCCAGATTCAAAGCCTCGAGATCACTGACTTTAATTCAGGATTCCTGGCTTGAGCGTGGGGTTATAGACATTACCCCATGGTTGTTATGAGTCCAAAAGTTGCTGGCTTGTCCATTGGGTTACTGGCTTGGCTACAGGCACGTGGTCATGAAACATCAGAAAGCAGTAAACAACTAAAAGTCCCACAGCTTGAGTTGATGCTTCTCATCTCTCTCAAACCAGTTTGTGTGACCCCTTTCTCTTTCACACACACAGTCAGAAAAAATATATATTGCTGCGCTAAAATGATCTTACTGGATCATTTTCTCTTAGGACAAAACCACTTCAAATCCTGTTTTCATGTAGGATTTATGAACTCAGACTGCGGACCTCTATTAATGTGTCTTTTCTTCCAGAAACCATTGATTTTCAGGGATGTGACCTTCAGGGATGTGGCTGTAGATTTCTCTCAGGAGGAGTGGGAATGCCTGGACCCAGCTCAGCGGAAACTGTACATGGATGTGATGTTTGAGAACTACAGGAACCTGGTCTCCCTGGGTGAGGATGACTTTCTTCCTGAGTTTATTCTGTCCCTGAAGCTTTTGTTTCCTTCATTAGGGAGAATGTCACATAGGACCTTTTACCTTGCAGGGTAGATTTCAGCGTTCTGCCATGAGGGACCAAATATAGGGGTTTGGTGGTGTAGAAAGAAAGACTTTATGATGCACATTGATTAGAACTCAGTGTATGAAAAATTACATGTGTCTAGAATGATTAAAGTATTTTCAGAAAACAGTATTTTGGAAAGTTATTTTCTAGAACGTTGTAATATTGTACCATGTCTTCTCACCTGGGCAGGAGATGAATTAGAAATTGGAACCGGAAAGGAAAATGACAGTATCCTTCCACCCAGGTAGGTGGGAGGAGGAAGCAGATGAGGCAGGTAAAAGATCTAAAGGTCATGTAGGAAGCCAGACCTTACAGTGTGGTTGGGAAGCTGCTGCAGTGGAAAGGGCTGTGAGAAGCCCAGGTTTATTCTTGTTGCTGTCAGAGAGGGACAGCTTGTCTCCAACGTGTCCTGTGTTCTGACATCCTCTGAGGACCCTGCTTTAGCTTATGTGAAGTCCATGATTACATTAGCAGTGTGGTCTGTCTTCTACTAAGACTGAGGGCTGCCATGATGACTCCTCTTCCATAGCTTTGGGGAGCACAGAAAACCTGTGCATATACCTGAGAAATTACATGATGAGCTGTTTTTTCTCATTTGTAGTGTTTTGCTTTTTCTTTTTTTGTGACAAATATAGAGAGGGACAGACAGACAGGAGAGAGAGATAAGAGCATCAGTTCTTCATTGTGGCACCTTACTTGTTCATTGATTGCTTTCTTTTATGTGCCTTGATGGGGAGCTACAGCCGAGGGAGTAATCTCTTGCTAAATCCAGTGACCATGGGGTCATGTCTATGATCTTATGCTCAAGCCAGCAATCCCGTACTGAAGCTTGTGAGCCTGTGCACAAGCCAGCAACCTTTGGGTGTTGTGCATGGGTCCTCTATGTACCCATTTGATGTCTATCCACTGCACCACTGCCTGGTCAGGCCAGATTTATCATTTCTAATCCTATGCACAAGATTGTACAGAGTGTAGACTCAGTGATTTCATCACAACACAAAGTATCTCCCCAAAGTATGAAGATCTAATTCTGTTTTAATTCAAAATGTTCTTCTGCTTAGTATGAATTACACTGGGGAACAATTTTTTAAATTTTCTGTTGTGTGAGGTTTTAGAACTGTTTCTATATATTTCTGCATTGCTGGTTCCAAATCTGAAATCCATTTTTTAGTGCATGCTCCAGTTTTTATGCAATTTTAATTTTGTTACAGTTAATGGCATACATTGGTGTTTAAATTAGAGTTAAAGGACAATGACTCTTGGATTGAACATAACCACAAGGCAATCGATGTTTTACAAATGGCACTTTTACATAATTGTAGTCGTTTTTAAATGTAAAAAATTGTTATCTGATAAAAAAACACCCTCTTCTTTTGTTTTAAGATTGAATCATGGCTTCTACGAGTAGGCATAAATATAAGAATAGTCCTGACACCTTCTGTTATATATGTGGCTGTTACACACTTCAATGTCAAAGGTGCAAAATTGCATCATTTGTGACATGTGCACATATTGCCAGTTTTCAAGTTCTTCTTGGCGATCAAGACAAGAATTCGGTTCCTCATATTGTATGTCATAATTGTGAGGAAATGCTTCATGACTGGACAAAAGGAAAATGCAAAAAAATGCCTTTTGGTATGCCCATGGTTTGGCGTGAACCTAAGGACCACAGCAGTGACTGTTATTTTTGTCTGATCCATACAAAGGGGATCAGCAAGAAAAAACGGCATACGATTGCATATCCTAATATTCCTTCAGCAATACGACCTATCCCACACTCTGAGACACTCCCAGTTACAGTTTTCAATGGTTTTATTTCTTCTAAGGATGAAGAAGGTGAACATGGTGATCAAGTGTATTTTGATAAGATGCATGAGGAAATGGTTATAGAATCTGAAGGATCTTCTTCTGATGCCAAGCAGTCATTAACCCCTCAGCAGTATAGCCAACCTGAATTGAATGACTTAGGAAGCGATTTGGGCCTATCAAAGAAAGCAGTTGAGTTATTAGCCTCCAGACTTCAAGAAAATGTACTTCACCAGTCAGCTAAAGTATTCTATTTCAGAAAGCGTGAACAAAGTTTTGTGGACATTTTGTCTGAAGACAAACACATTGTTTACTGTCATAATATCAGTAGTCTTCTCAGCCAGCTAGGTGTTACCACTTACAGTCCAACAGGATGGCGGCTATTTCTTGACAGCTCTAAGCAAAGTCTGAAATGTGTTCTCCTACACAATGGTAATGTTTATGCAGCGGTTCCAATGGGTTGTTCAACTCATCTGCAAGAAGATTATAATAACATAAAAATCGTCTTCGACTTACTGAAGTATGAGGAGCATAACTGGATCATTTGTGTGGATCCTAAAATGGTAAATTTCCTGCTAGGGCAACAGAGAGGTTTCACAAAGTTTTCTTGCTTTCTGTGCTTGTGGGACAGCTGAGCTTGGGAAAAACACTGGACACAGAAGGAGTGGCCGAAACATGAAGCTCTGGAAGTAGGGATGCAAAATATTGTGAATGAACCTGTAGTTAATTGACACAGGATCATTTTTCCGCCACTTCACATCAAACTTGGCTTAATGAAGCAGTTTGTTCAGGTTTTGGATAGAGAAAGTGAATGCTTTCAACATATTATTTCTGCTTTTCCTACCTTGTCTTTTGAGAAGATAAAAGCAGGTGTATTTGAAGGACCTCAAATTCAAACCCTCATATGTGAAGAAGAATTTGCCAGGAAGATGAATAAGGAGGAGAAAGCAGCATGACAGTCTTTTGTGGCAGTTACAAAGAACTTCCTTGGCAACCAAAAAGGAGAAAACTATGAAATTCTGGTTCAAAGGATGCTGTTGGCTTTCTGCAACATTGGATGTAACATGAGCGTTAAGATCACTTCCCCCACCTGACCAGGCGGTGGCGCAGTGGATAGAGCATCAGACTGGAAGGCGGAAAGACCCAGATTCGAGACCCCGAGGTCTCCAGTTTGAGCGCGGGCTCATCTGGTTTGAGCAAAAGCTCACCAGCGTGGACCCAAGAATGCTGGCTTGAGCAACGGGTTACTCAGTCTGCTGAAGGCCCACAGTCAAGGCACATATGAGAAAGCAATCAATGAACAACTAAGGTGTCGCAACAAAAAACTGATGATTGGTGTTTCTCATCATCCTCCGTTCCTGTCTGTCTGTCCCTATCTATCCGTCTCTCTGACTCTGTCTTTGTAAAAAAAAAAAAAAAAAAAAAAAAAATTTACTTCCTGAACAGTCATCTTGATAAGTTTCCTGAAAATCTTGGAGCTGTTAGTGATGATCAAACTACTGCTGGAGCATCAAACGAGATTGTCCTCAACAAGTACACAAACGCAAGAGCTACGTACAGAAATTTTTGCCTGAATAGAATTTAAATAAGTTTTGCGCAAATTTTATGATTAAAAGTGTTTTAATATGTTCTATTTCCAAATTGTAGACAAATTCTGATGCAATCATCTTTTTGTGTATTAGTGTATTTACTGCCTTCTATACATTATTATATTTTCACAAAGATGATGCCCAAGAAGACATTCTACTTCATTATGTTAAACTAAATGTTGAAAATTTTACAATAAGATGAAAACCTAAAACCTTGAATTGCAAAAAAAACTGTAGCTTACAGAGAAAAATTAATGTCAGATTTGAGATCAACACACTCGTATTAGGTAAGAACAAGTGTCTTTGTGGATGCAACAAAAATTTTGTTTCCCAATGTTATTGTTACTAGTTTCTGGTCTGGACCCTAGCACTTTGTCCCAGTGAGAGAGCCTCAGCTTAGCATATTGATGTTCTGGATTAGATTCCAATCACGGCATGCCGCGGAAGTGACCATCTGCTTCTCCACTCCATGGTCTCTCTCTCTTTTACTCTCTCTTTACCTCCTGAAGTCATGTCTTGTTTGTTTCCAGTGTATTATCCCTGGGCTCTGAGGATGGCTGTGTGGTTTCTGTACCTCCAGCACTCAAAATAGGTCAGTTGCAACCATGGCCCCAGATGGATAAAACAACGGCTGCAGGTGGGGTTTTATATGCATCACATCGAGATGCATGCACAAGTCTTTCTATCTTTCCTTCTTTAACTTGAAAAGAAAAAAATATTTCCAGTCTGTAATTTTTAATTGTCTACATTAATTTCATATCTCTATGTATCTCATAGAGTCCTTCCATAGGCGACCTTAGAGTATTGCCCAGCAGGTAGGAAAGTGTCCACTGTTACCTGCTTTCATCATCACCTTCATTCTGTAATTCTTTCTTGTGCAGTTGAGAGCTGCCTGGGAATTTTCCTATGTGTTTTCAGTTTTTCATGAGATCTTTGATGGCATATTTTGGATTCACATGTGCTGGTACACATGCAGAATTGTTCTCCTTTGGTAAAGTGGGATACAGCATTATTGGGCACTTCATATCCAGGAAGCGGCTTTGTTCCTTAATTCAAGTTTATATCAGGCAAAAGCAGTGATGAGGTTTTTAATTTGCTTTTTCAGCATGTTTTTTTCTAATGGTGTGCTTAACCTGAAATGTTAAAGATTAAATTAGTCTCTTAATATTTCAAAACTTTGTAATGCTTTATTTAGATATGAAGGTTATTTTTTTACGTGGATTATATCCTACAGATTTTTGTAAGAGTAGCTGAAATACAGGACCAGAAAAAATTTACCATATCATTTAAATATTTTTAATCCTTTTTTTTTACAGGGACAGAGAGAGAGAGAGTCAGAGACAGGGACAGATAGGGACAGACAGGAATGGAGAGGGATGAGAAGCATCAATCATCAGTTTTTCATTGTGACACCTTAGCTGTTCATTGATTGCTTTCTCATATGTGCCTTGACCGCAGGCCTTCAGCAGACCGAGTAACCCCTTGCTGGAGCCAGCGACCTTCAGTCCAAGCTGGTGAGCTTTTTGCTCAAGCCAGTTGAGCCTGCACTCAAGCTGGTGACCTTGGGGGTCTCAAACCTGGGTCCTCTGCATCCCAGTCCGACGCTCCATCCACTGCACCACTGCCTGGTCAGGCTCACTTAAATATCTTTATTTGAATAATATTTGATAGTTATTTTTGAATGATTTGAATGCCTTGTGTAAGACATTTTTCTGGTGTATATTGTCATGATGCAAACTTTGCTGTTTGATGGTACACTCAGTTATAAAATAGTTAATATACAATGATTTTTGATCACTGAAACATAATTTTCAAAATTCCGTAGGATAATTTTCTGTTCATAGTTTGCATTTTTTTTTATTCAGTATTATTTTGAACTAGTTTCAGATGTACTGGTTAGTCCTTAATATACTTTATAAATTCTGAATGTGTTGCCCATGGTATTTCCAGGACCCAGCATAGTTAATACATTATTATTTACTGTAGTGCCCATGCTGCACTTTACACCTCATGACCGTTCTGTAACTACCAATGTGTTCTCTTAAAGTGTTTCAACTTTTTGTCCGACTTTTCCAACTCCCCTGCCTTGCGGCAGCCATCATTCTGTTCACTATAACTGTGTGTCTCTTTCTGGTTGTTTATTTATTTATATTGTTCTTTAGATTCCAAATATAACTGACATCATATGCTATATGTGTTTCTCTGCCAGTCCGATTTCACTTAGCACAATACCTTCTATGTGTGTTCATGCTTCTGCAAATGCTATGGTTTAATTTGTTTTTATCATCATTTTATTTCTTAACATTTATATTTATTTTTTATATTTTTTCTTTATTTTACAATGACCCTGATAATTTTTTCTTCATTTTAAGGTTACCCTCTCCCCCACTTCTCCTTTTTATTACTGAGAGTGATGAGAGCAAGGGAGAGAGATGAAAAGGTCCAACTCATAGTTGAGTCATTCTAGTTAGTTCAGTGACAACATCTTATATGTGTCTTGACTTGAGGTCTTCAGCTGAGACAGTGAAGCCTTCCTAAGCTTGTGACCTTGATATTGTTTTCTTTGCCTGTCTTTTTTTTTCCTGAGAGAGAGGGACAGTCATAAACAGCGAGAAGAGAAGGATGATCAACTCTTAGTTGGGGCACGTTAGTTGTTAATTGACTGCTTTGTTATATGTGCCTTGACGGGGAGCTCCACCTGAGCCACTGACTCTGATTCCTTGTTTAAGCCAGTGAACTTGGGCTTCATGCCAGTGACCATGGGGTCATATCTACGCCAGTGACCTGCTGGGAATAGATACTCATAAGTCAGTGACCCCACTGTTAAACTGATGTACCCACACTTTAGCTGGCGACCTTGGGATTTTGGCCTGGGTACCTCAACATCTCAGCCAACACTCAGTTTATTGTGCTACTACCGGGTCAGGCCTGGTGTCTTCATTCTCTTCATTCTTAAACTTTGGAGTCTGCATTCAAGGCAAATGAGGTTATGCTCAGGATAGAGGCCTAAGGCACTGAGACCTGGTACCTCAGCATCCCAGGTTGACACTCTCTTTACTGCACCACCACTACTCATGCTGTTTCAGTTTATGATAATCTGTTTTCAGTATTGCACTCTCTGTGTGCTTGAACAATTACTCACTTTTTAAAAAATGGTCTTTACAGTGCATTCACCATGTACTGCCATTCTCTTGGCAGTTTATTATTCAAAACAGAAACGGTCTTTCAGGAAGCAGCAAAACAACCAGTTCATTGAGCATACAGTACTGTCATTTCTGTGTTTCTTGAGAAGAAACTGGTACTTAGAAATGTTCTTACCATATTGCCCTTGTGTGCTTGGGTGTTTCAGCAGATATTGTTAGTAATAGATGTAATTTTTTATTCCTCTCTGATGTGACTTTTTTCATTGTTACCTTTCTTGATCTTGCCTTGAACTTTTAACCTGCCTTTGGTGTACTTAAAATGTAATTTTGTCAATAACTGCTAGTATATCCAATTACCTTCTGTCATAACTGTCATATTTTGTATCTTTCAGCTATGCCATCTGAAGACAACCAGGCCTTGTTACAAAAGCGAGGAATCAACGATTTTTTCTCTAAAACAATACTGGTAAGATATGGAAGGTTTTGTTTTTGATAATGTAAACTTAATGAAAGCCTCAAATTTAGGAAGAGTGGTGAGAAGAAAGGATATTAATGTGGACAGAAGTAACCTGCCACAATTATTTTTTGTTATTTTTATACAGTGGTACCTTGACACATGAGTTTAATTTGTTTTATGGCTGAGCTTGTGACTCAATTGCTCATGTGACAAATCGAAATACCTTATTTAAATTAATGGGAATGCAGTTCATTTGTTCCAGCCTCCCAAAACCACACAAATATTTTGTTTTACATATATGCTTTTAAATAAGAAAATGTACTTAATAAATAACAAATACATATATCTATACACACACACAATAAGAAAGAGTGTAAAGAAATAAACTGGTTTATGAAGTGTATTTACCTTCAAGTTCAGGTGAAGATGCTGGCGGAGGGGGAGGAGACTGGCAGAGGAGGATTTCATTTCGTGCTCTGTCGCTTAACATAACTTACTTTCTTCACATTTAACACTACATTTAATTGCAGGATTTAACTTTCACACTACATATGATATGTAACTTTATTGCTAAACTTAATTGCTATTCTTTTACTTTGCTTAATCATTTTCTTCACTGACTTTTGGCTTTTTTGCCACACTTTCCTCGCTTTCACTTAGAGGCTGTTTCAACAAAAACCTTTCCATGGAAGTTTGTTTCCTCTTCCCTTTCAGAACGTTCAGCAGACCATTTAGTATAGGGTGGCAGAAGCTCTGAATTCAAATATCCGCTTGTGATTTAAACCAAAAAATCCCATGAGTGGCTGCTCATCTCTCAAATTGCTCATGATTTAAAGTCCCCATGTGTCAAGGTACCACTGTATTTAGAGAGAGAGGAGATAGTGACATAGACATTGATCTTTTCCTATATGTGCCCTAACCAGGGATTAAGCCTACAGCCTTTGCATAGTGGAATGACAGTGAAAACAATGAAGTATATTTTCCTTGGTGGGACAATTAGTATTATTAATTGGTTAAGTGTTTACTCTACTCTGGCCTGTTAACAACTCACTTGGTTAGAGTGTCGTCCTTAAACAAATACATTGTGGATTTAATTGCTGGTAATGGCACACAGGATAAGCAGTCAGTGAATGGACAGCAGGGTGAAAAAACAATGAATGTTTTCTTTTTGATCCTCTCTTTCTACCTGCCTCTCTCTGTCTCTGTGAACATAAAAAAGAAATTGAGTCCTGCCTGAATACGTCATTTGGTTGTAGAATTGTCCTGGAGCACAGATTGCTGGTTTGATTTTCTGGTAAAGGTTCAAAAAAGAGCAAATAAATGTTTTGTCACTTTCCCTGCCTTTTTCAAAAACAAAAACAAAGAACTTCTTACATTGATTTTATCAAAAAAAGAGGATGCGCCTGACCTGTGGTGGCGCAGTGGATAAAGCGTCGACCTGGAAATGCTGAGGTCGCCGGTTCGAAACCCTGGGCTTGCCTGGTCAAGGCACATATGGGAGTTGATGCTTCCAGCTCCTCCCCACCTTCTCTCTGTCTCTCTCTCTCTCCCTCTCTGTCTCTCTCTCTCTCCTCTCTAAAATGAATAAATAAAATTAAAAAAAAAAAAAAAGAAAAGAAAGAAAGCGGAGCTGGATTGACTGGACTAAAAGCCTGGCTGTTGTCACCTACTAGATGTGTGATCTTGAGCAAGTTACTTAAACTCTTTGTGACTCAGTTTTCCTATCTGTAAATTGGAATGAATAAAAAAAAAACAACAAAAAAAAACAAAAAAAAGAGGATGAGAAAAATGTAAAAAGAGACAGGAACATCTGTCTGCTCCTGTATGTACCCTGGTTGGGAATTGCAGCAAATTCTATGCTTCAGGATGATGCTCCAACCAACTGAGCTCTTTGTTCAGGGCAGTACTATTATTTCTGGTTAACTCTTTGTTTTCTAAATAAATCAAAAGTATTACATATTTGTGAAACTCCCTCTTTAAGTCAGCTACATTGTCTATCAGTTTCTTAAAGTGCAAATTGGCTCTGGCCCATTTCGTTAATGATTGTGAATGGTCAAAAGTTTAGATGTCCAGGGTTCATTTCGGAATCAGGGTCTATAGTAAAAGCAACCATTTGCTTCTTTGCCTGTCCTCCTCCTGCTTCCCCCTCTCTCTTCCCCTTCCACAGTGATGGCTGGATTGGTCCAGTGAGCTGGCCTTGAGCACTCAGGATGGCTCTGTGGACTCTACCCCAGGCATTAAAAAAATGGCTCCATTGCTGACCAATTGAGCAAAATCCCCACATGGGGAAAAGTTTATGCCTTAGCGGGCTTGCCCACCAAGATCAAAACTTATTTACTATTATATATTTTTGAAAAGAAAATTTAGAATGGTTAGGAAGTTATGTAATCCTTGGAGTAAATAATCCTTGAATTTTTTTTTTAACAGAGACAGAGAGAGGGATAGACAGGGACAGACAGGAACGGAGAGAGATGAGAAGCATCAATCATCAGTTTTTCATTGCGACACCTCAGTTCATTGATTGCTTTCTCATATGTACCTTGATTGTGGGCCTCCAACAGACTGAGTAACCCCTTGCTCGAGCCAGTGACCTTAGGTCCAAGCTGGTGAGCTTTTTGCTCAAACCAGATGAGCCCGTGCTCAAGCTGGCGATCTCGGGGTCTCAAACCTGGGTCTTCTGCAGTCTGACACTCCATCCAATGCGCCACCACCTGGTCAGCTGGATTTGTTTTTGAAATGTTTTTTCATGTCAATGTTTATAATATTTATTAAATTTGGAGCAAATTCTGTACAATCAACATGGTTTAGTAGGTATCATAGAGTAGTTATTTGGGAATAAGTTTATATGTTAAATGAAATTATACTGTTGAGTAAAAGCATATCTATCTTTGATGATTACCAGAGTACACATAATGAAGACAGAAGTTATCAATACAGTGAACATTGGAAAAATTTTAAACAAGAATCTATTCATAATCAAAATGAAAAGGCTCCATTTCTCAAGAACCATTATGAACACAGAAAAGTATTTGACCAGATATCACATTCTAACATTCATCGCGTGATTCATATTGTGGAGACAACAAACAAACAAAGTAAATGTGTCAAATATGCTAAACAATCTTCAGATCATACTGAAGAAGAGAATATTCATACTGAGGAGGAAGCTTACACTTACAATTTATTTACCAGAGCTTTCAGTGAAATATTCAATGTAAATAAATGTAAGAAAGTTCATAGTGGAGAAAAACATAAAAAATCTGGTAAGACATTTAATTGGCATTCATGTCTTAATTTAAATGAGAGAAATATTCACACCAAAGAGAAACCTCACAAATGCATACAGTGTGGCAAAGCCTTTAGCAAGTCCTCAACCCTTTTTAAACATCAAAAAATTCACACGGGAGAGAGGTCTCATAAATGTTTAGAATGTAGCAAAATGTTTATCCGTAAATCACACCTTACTCAACATCAAAGAACTCATACAAGAAAGACAAAATACAATTGCAGGAAATGTGGCAAAGCCTTTAACCATTCCTCAGCTCTTACTATACATAAAACAACTCACTCAGGAGAGAAACCATACGAATGCAGAGAATGTGGCAAAGCCTTTAACCGTTCCTCGGCTCTTACTAGACATCAGACAACTCACTCAGGAGAGAAACCATACGAATGCAGAGAATGTGGCAAAGCCTTTAGTCGTTTCTCAACTCTTACTGAGCATCAGAAAACTCATACTGGGGAGGGGTCTCATAAATGTTTAGAGTGTGGCAAAACCTTTACCCGGAAATCATTACTTACTGTACATCAAAGAATTCATACAAGAGAGAGACCATACAATTGCAGACAATGTGGTAAAGCCTTTAACCGTTCCTCATCTGTTTCTAGACATCAAAGAACTCACACAGGAGAGAAACCATATCAATGTAGAGAATGTAGCAAAGCCTTTAATGATTCCTCCACTCTTAGAGTGCATCAAAGAATTCACACAGGAGAGAAACCGTACAAATGTAGCGAATGTGGCAAAGCCTTTACCTGTTCCTCAACTCTTGTTGTACATCAAAGAAGTCACACTGGAGAGAAACCATACAAATGCAGAGAATGTGGCAAAGCTTTCACCCAAGTATCAAGTCTTACTGTACATCAAAGAATTCACACAGGAGAAAAACCAAACAAATGCAGCCAGTGTGGCGTAGCTTTTACTCAAATCTCAAGTCTTACTACGCACCAAGTAACTCACACAAAAGAGAAACGATACAAATGCAGTCAATGTGGTAAAGCTTTTACTCACCCCTCCACTCTTACTAAACATCAAAGAACTCACACAGGAGAGAAACCATACAAATGAAGAGAATACGGCAAACTCTTTAGTCATTCCTCAAATCTTACTGAGCATCAGAAAATTCATACTGGAGAGAGGCCTCATAAATGTTTAGAATGTGGCAAAACCTTTATCCAGAAATCGATCCTTACTGTACATCAAAGAATTCACATAGAGAAACCATAGAAATGTAGAGAATGTGCCAAAGCCTTTAGAATTTCATCAAGTTTTATTAAACATCAAAGAGTTCATATTGGAGAAGCCCTATCAATACCCAGAAAGTGGCACAGCCTTTAATTGCTCCTCATACCTTACTAGACATCAGAGGACTCATACTGAAGAAAAGCCTTACTAACAAAAAGAATGAGCAAAGACTTTGGCCAGTCCTGACAGGTCACTCACCATTAGGAATCTCATACTGGATAGAAATCTTGTATTTGTAGGGAGCGTATTAAGGTGTTTGTTTTTTTTGTCAGGGGAATCATAGTAAACATTCAAGAATTCATTATCAAAAGAAGCCTTATAAATATGGAGGTGTGGCAAAAACTGAAATGACTGCTTTTACCTTCCTAATCAAGAAAACACATGCCAGAGAGGCACCTTGCAAATGTAAAGTATGTTGGCGATACTTTTTATCTGCACTGAAAACTTGCTCAACATTGTGGAATTCATGATTGAGAGAAACAGAAATGTAAGTAATTTGGCAAAACATTAAACCTTAGTTAAACACTCTTTGAGCATCAGAGAATTAAGCCTTAAAGTGCAATTTATGTTACAAAGTCTTTGTCCTAATTTATATTTACTCAACATCTGCTAAGACTGGATAGAAGAGAAACAGACATAAAGAACATGGGAAAGCTTTACACAGTATGCAAGCCTTACTGCACCCCTGTGAGTGATAGAATTTCTCCCACCTCAGGTCTGTCACCGTGTTTTACCCTTAGCTATGTTCTTTGCGTAACTTACCAAATAGGTGCTCTTCATGGTTTATTTTTAACAACTTAAAATTAACTTCAGAACACTGAGGAGTCTGCAGATGGAACCTGTTAAAACCTTGTGTTCTGAGTCCTGCTTCTCTCTTCCGGCATTCTCCCGTGGCCTCCATGAATGGACTCAGGCAGGCTGTGCTGTTCCTCCAGGGCTTGTGAGTCATGCGTGTGTCTGTTTTATCTGCCTTGTGGTCTCTTCTGTAACTGCTGCTCACCCTCCAGTATCACAGTGCTCTGCTTCACAAATTCTAGTAATTGAAAATCCACTTTAGTATAATTAAGTTTTTTTAAAATGTTGATCCTATGTGTATTATTTCATATATTTTTATTTGAGTCTGTAAACAAATTTTCATGGTTTGATACACAAAAATGCATTAGATACATTAGTAACCTGAAGATGTAGGAGTAAGAGGACTAATAAAGAAATGTGTGTGCATGTGTTCATTAGGAAAGGGAAGTAATGCATCAACATAGGTAATTCAACAATGCTCATAGTTATTTGCCAAGTAGAAATCTCATAGATTTCTAACGTGAATGATTTTTTATACATTGCATTTCTGTACAATTTTTCCCAACACTCATGACTCTTGGTTATAGAAACTCACTATGCAGTTATCCCTTTTACTTTAATAAAAAACCTACTATAGTTATTTCTTTTTCTTTTTGTATTTTTCTGAAGCTGGAAATGAGGAGGCAGACAGACTCCCACATGCCCCCAACCGGGATCCACCCGGCATGCCCACCAGGGGGCGATGCTCTGCCCCTCCGGGGGGTCGCTCTGCCGCGACCAGAGCCACTCTAGCGCCTGGGGCAGAGGCCAAGGAGCCATCCCCAGCGCCCGGGCCATCTTTGCTCCAATGGAGCCTCAGCTGCAGGAGGGGAAGAGAGAGACAGAGAGGAAGGAGAGGGGGAGGGGTGGAGAAGCAGGTGGGCGCCTCTCCTGTGTGCCCTGGCCGGGAATCGAACCTGGGACTTCTGCATGGCAGGCCGATGCTCTACCACTGAGCCAACTGGCCAGGGCCTCTTTTTTTTTAATGGTCATGGAATGTTACTTATATGACCTGCTTAGAGATTTTAAGAAGGGCTTTTTTGGAATGTAGTGTCATAGAGAAATCAACTGGAAAATATAAGTCATTTCACAGAGATCACGAAGTTTCATCTTGTCTAGTGTATTTCATTTTTCCATTGGAGAATAACAGCATTATATTACGGTTTTAAAATTATTCTCAGCCCTGGCTTGTTGCCTCAGTGGTAGAATGTCAGCCCAGCATGTGAATGTTCTGGTTTGAGTATAAGTTGGGACAGAAAGGAGAAGTGCTCATCTGCTTCTCCAGGCTTCTGCCTCTTGTTTCTCTCTCACTTGTCTCCTCCCGCAGCCATGGCTTAATTAGAGCGAGCTGTCCTCAGGTGCTTAGGTTGAATCTCTGGCCTCCACTTCAGGTCTTAAAAAATGGCTGTGCTTGCAAGGGGCCCCCTCGAGCAGAGCATCACCCCCTACTGGGCTTGTCAGGTGGATCCCAGTTGAGGCACCTGCTGGACTATGTTTCTGCCTCCACTTTTCTCACTAAATTAAAATTTTCTCACTTTTTCTTAGTGATGTTATCCAAGTCAGTTCTTTATCTCTGCCAATGTGTTTATCTGAATATTAGGTGATGTCCTGTCACTGTTCTTCTGACACTGCATGAAGTGAGCACACACAGGACAGTGCTGTCACTCTAAAAGGTGCTTTGTAATAAAGTAGCCTGAATCCAGTAGCTGTGAGGCTGTAGGACCAGGTGGGAGATGATGAACATCCAAGATGCCGAGTTAATGTGAGTGCTGTATGTGGAGAGAGGACACCTGTTTCCATGCTGCACAACTGCCTCAACTTGGGAAAATGAAGTTAGTGTTATCCCTTCCTGGATACCATGGTTGGTTAGAACATCGTCCCAAATCAGACAGTTAGCAGGTTTGATGTCTGGTCAGGGGACATGCAGTAACAGATTAATTTACTGACTGTTTCCCTCTCTAAAATGAATAAAAAAATAAAAGTAAAAACTTACATGTTGTCTAGAACAATTAAAGTGCTATCAGAAAACAATATTTATTAGAACATTGTAATATTGTGCCATGTCTTTTCACCAGGGCACAAAATGTATTGGAAATTGTAGAATCTATATCAACACTCATGTTCCATTTTTAAATAAGCATGTCTTGCTTTCTGGAACAAGTGTAGGAACAGTGGGATGTGAAAAAAAATCACTATCCTTCTGCCCAAGTAGGTGGGATGAGGAGGCAGATGATACAGGTGAGAGATCTAAAGGTCATGGCGGAGGCCAGACCTTACAGTGTGGTTGGGAAGCTGCTGCAGTGGAAAGGGCTGTGAGAGGCCCAGGTGTATTCCTGTTGTCATAGAGGGACAGCTGGTCTCTTCAACACGTCCTGTGCTGCATTCTCTCTGGACCGTGATTTTGCTCCAGTGACCTCCATCATCACATTAGCAATGTACCCAAATTCTCCCCTTGGACTTCGAAGGTCACTATTATGTGGCTCCTCTTCCATTGCTTCGGGGACTTGGGAAACCTGTGCACGTAGGTGACGTGTGTGTGCTAAGCTGTTGTTTTTTTTCATGTAGGAGTTTAGGATGGAAGTGGTAAAGATCTGTAATTGGGTGCAGAAATTTCAAGATACCTGGGAACATATGTCATGTTTACACTTTTTAATTTTATGTAAAAGACAGAGGAACAGTTAGGGATAGATAGGAAGGAAAGATGAGAAGCATCAATTCTTTATTGCTGCCCTTTGCTGTTCATTGATTGCTTTCTCATATGTCTCTTCACTGGCTTGGTTACAGCAGAGTGAATGACCCCGTGCTGAAGCCAGCAAACTTAGGTTTCAAGCCACCAACCAGTGTCGTGTATGATTTCATTCATGCTCAAGCCAGCAATCCTGCACTCAAGCTGGTGATTTCACTTTCAAGCCATGACTGGCGTTTTGAACCTGGGTCTTATGCAGGGTGATGCTCTTTCCACTGCACTACCACCTGGTCAGAGACATGTTTTCAGGTTTGTCATTTCTAATCCTGTGGAGGTTTCTCACATGACCTACAAGCGTAGACTCAGTGACTTCTTAGCACAAGACACCTCCCCAAAATGCAAAAATCTAAGTCTTCAAAACTTTTTTTAGCTTAGTATGAACTATCATTAAAAATTCTCAATCTAATTCCTGGCCGTTTGGCTGAGTGGTAGGCATCAGTATGGTATGTTGATGTCATGGGTGTAATTTCAGTCTGGGCATACACGGGAAGTGACCATCTGTTTTTCCACCCATCTCCTCCTCCCTTCTCTTTCTGTTTTTTCTAGCAGCCATGGCTCAATTTGTTTGAGTGCGTTGGCCCCAGATGGGTGTTGCCAGGTGGATCCCATTTGGAGTGCATGCAGGTAGAATGTCTTTCAATCTCCCTATGAGTTGAAAAAGTAGTAAAATATTTCCAGTCTATTTCCTAATTGACCACATTAATTTCATGACTCACTGTATCTCATAGAGTTTTTCAGTAAGTCACTTACATAGGTGACCTTAGAGTATGTCCCAGCAGGTAGGAAAGTGTCCACTATTACCTGTTTACATCATCACTGCCATTCTGCCTTTCTCTTACATATCTGAGAGCTACTCAGGACTATGTCTTTTGTGTTTTCAGTTTTTAATTAGGTCTTTGTCATATTTGTGCTTTGAGAATCATAAGTGCTGATTACAATAAGCAGGATTTTTCTTTGGTAAGAATAGGAATACAGCATTATTGGGCACTTCATAATTAGGAAATGACTTTGCTTTTTAATTCAAGTTTACTTCAGGAGAAACTAATGAGGTTTTTCATTTGTTTTCTCAGCATGTACCTTTACATGGTGTACTTAATCTGAAATGCTTAAGAAATGTTTTCAATTAGCAATAATCGTTCCTCGAATAAACCTCATTTGCTATGATACTGCCACTGTGCAAAGCTTAATCTGAAATGTTTAAAGAATAGTCTTTCCATATCTTGTAGCTTTCTAATGGTTTCTTTATTTAGAAATAAAGAGTTTTGCTTTTATTCTGCGAGGAGGATTATAGCCTGCATGTTTTGTAGCATTAGCTGAAATATAAAACTAGAAAAAAGCCATTGGGTTATTTAAGTGTCTTTAAAATTGTACTTTATAGTTATTGTTGAATAATTTGAATACATTGTCTAAGAAATATTTCTTCTGTATAATGTCATGATGCAAAATGTTTGCTGTTTCAGGGTCCACTCATTTAAAAATTTTGGTTATAAAGAATGATTGTTTATCAGTTGAACTTTTATGTAATCATTCTAGGGATAAATTTTCTATTCTTTTGCATTTTCTTTCATTCAATATTATTTTGAAATATTTATAGTTTCAGCTATGCCATATAGTGGTTAGACCTTCATGTACTTTACAAAGTCTGAATTACTTTTTTGAGTCTGTGTTTGGTTTATTATTCATGTATATTGTTTTTTAGATTACACACATAATTGACATGAAATGGTAGATGTCTTTTTTTGTGTGACTTATTGCACTTAGCACAATACCTTTTATGTGTGGCCATGCTTCTGCAAATGCTATGGTTTTGTACTTTTTACAATCTATGTATTTCTTCATATTTATATTCACATTCTTTGTGTGTGACAGAGACAGAGAAACAGAAGTAGGGACAGATATGAAGAGCCAGGAAGGGAGAGATGAGAAGCATCAATTGTTCATTGCGATATCTTAACTTGTTCATTGATTGCTTCCTCATATGTGCCTTGACCAAAGGGCTACAGCAGACTGAGTAACCCCTTGCTCAGGCCAGCAAGCTGGGACTTAAGCTGGTGAGCCTTGCTCAAACCAGATGAGCCCACACTTAAGCTGGTGACCTCATCGTTTTGAATCTGGATCCTCCACACCCCAGTACGACGCTCTCAACTGTGCCACCGCCTAGTAAGGCTGGTTACTTTCTTTTATGTGGTTTTATCAGGAGCTCTATCTGAGCCAGTGACCTTGGGCTTCAAACCAGCAACGTTTAAGTTCAAGCCAGCTACCTTGAGGTCATGTGTATAATCTCACAGCCTGGTGAGCTCAGGGTCTTGAACCTGGGTCCTCTGTATCCGAGGCCAGTGCTCTATTTACTGTACTGCCATCTAATTAGGCAGGGAGTATTTTAAAATTCTACTAGGTTGAAGCATGTCAAGTTTGTGCTTTATTTTTTCTGAGGTAGAGGAGGGGCCTGACCTGTAGTGGCAGAGTGGATAAAGTATAAACCTGAAATGCTGATGTCAGTTAGCCTTGGGCTTTCTGTGTCAAGGCACATATAAAAAGCAACTAATGAGTTGATGCTTTCTGCTCCAACCCTCATTTTGTTCTCTAATAAAGAATATTTTTAGGCCTGACCTGTGGTGTTGCAGTGGATAAAGTGTCAACCTGGAAATGCTGAGGTCACCAGTTCAAAACCCTGGGCTTGCCTGGTCAAGGCACATATGGGAGTTGATGCTTCATGCTCCTCCCTCCTTCTCTTTCTCTGTCTCTCCTTTCGCTAAAAAAAATTGGAATGAATGAATAAATAAAAGAAATTAAAAGAGACTTAGCTTTAAAAAAACAAAAAACAAAGAAAATTTTTAGAAAATAAGTGAGAAACCTGACCTATGGAGGCGCAGTGCATATAGCATCGACCTGGAATGCTAAGGTTATCAGAAGAAACCCTGGGCTTGCTTGCTCAGGGTACATACATGAAGCAGTTACTAGAAGTTGATACTTTCTGCTTCTCCCTTCTCTCTTATCTCTAAAAATTAACAATGAAAAAAACATTTTTAAAGTAAATTAAAAATAAGTAAGAGGAGCAGAGATAGAGACAGACTCCACCATTAGCTCCAACTGTGATCCACCCAGCAACCCCTCTCTGGGGCTGATGATCTGCCCAGCTGTGGCTTCTCACAACCAAGCTATTTCTAGCGACTGGTCAGGCAACAGGCTGATTCTGAAATGGAGCTGGAAAAACTGGAGAGCAAATTGGAGCAGGGAAAGAGGGAGTGCAACTCATGCTCCTGAAAATTGATTAATGTGACTGCTGCTTTGGCGTGTGTAAAAGGTGACCTCCCTTCCCTTCCATGGTTGAGACACCAAGGTTCCATCAGAGACAAAGATCCAAGTGGTGGAGGAATCACAAGCTTGGGGGGGGGGGTGTCTATGCCACACACTTCACTTCTCCCAAAGGGGTGCTCAGCTCTCTCTCCTGACACGGGGATTTAGGCTTTACTTCTCACACAGTTTCACCTGACGTTATGTTTCTGTGAGCAGGGAGACATTCATCTACCCAGAAACCAGCTGGTAGATTAGAGAGGTGGGAGAAAGCAAAGTAAAAAAATCTTTGGGATAGGATAAAAAGTATAGACTCAGAATTCTTTTACACAGACACAGATAGGATAAGTAACAGTTAACAATTTATATGATAACAATAAATGGGTTCCTTGGTGTTTGCTCTGGTGGGGTGGTTGTGCCTGGAAGGCGTAGGAAAAGATTACTCTTCCATTACAAAGGTATGTTAGCCAATACATTACTGTAGATGCAAAAGTCAAGAGACAAACTCAATTAAGGTAAGTATGCACCTTTGTTAGAAAATACTGTTCTAGGACAGGACTACTCACCATGAACTGCTTTTAGTTTTAGTATCAGACCATCCTGTGTGGTTACTTCAGGTCTCTGCGTTTGCAAGGCCACCATGCGGGCCTCTTCTGAGTTTGTCATGTTCACGGTGTGGCCCCTTTCTGTCCAGTGTCTAGAGTTCTAACTTTCCAGCCATAATGACCTCAGATGCTTTACCCATATCATTTCCAACAGTGATCATACTATTGCGTTTCAAATTTTCATTTTCCAATTTAATATTTTTAAAATCCTATAATATTTTAGTTTTTTGTTCCACTTCACAAACCCCTCACCTTTGGTAGCCCTCAGCTAGTTCTTTGGGTTAGTGGATGTTTTGGGATTTTTTGGTTAAGTTTTCTAGCCCTGTTGACCCTTTTTCTGTTAAAGAAAAAAATCACCTTTTCTTTCTGACCTTTGAGTCCCTTGTAGATCTTGTATTCAGTGCATTGTTTCTAGAGTTACAATATTTTTTCCCCTCAGAGTAAAGTTGGGTCTGGGTACATCGCTCCTTACCAAAATCCTCCACTAGATGGGTTGAATTTTGTGTGACCCTGTGCCAGGCAGATCCCGTAACTCCACCTGAGCAATCCCAGTAATATCTTACCTCTTCCAACCCTCAGGCCCTCGAACATCCTGCCAGTGAGTCACCCCCTCATCACTTATCTGAACATTCTCATACTTAGCACCATGCCCTCCCATTGTTTTACTGAGTCATGTAACAGTACTTTTGCCCTTCAGCTGAAAATACTACTACCACTGGTGGGGCAATAAAATCTTAATTCTTGCCTTGTTGGAGAAAAATATTTCAATCAAGAAACAAGTAGCCTGACCAGGAGCTGGTGCAGTTGCTAGAGCATCAACCTGGGGTGCAGAGGACTCAGGTTGAAACCCCAAAATTGTTGGCATAATTGCAGGCTCACCAGTTTGCAACTGGAATCTTCCACATGTTCCCATGGTCACTGGTTTGACCCCAAAGGTTGCTGGCTTCAATAAGGAGTCACTGGCCAACTGCATCCCCCCAGGTCAAGGAACATGAGAAAGCAATCAATGGGCAACTAAGGTGCCACAAGAACGAATTGATGGTTCTCATCTTTCTCCCTTCCTGTCTGCCCCAATCTGATCCTCCCTCTGTCTCTTTTGCAAAAAAAAAAAGTCAAAATTAAAATGGTTTTGAATGTATGAAACCTAAAGTAGAATATAAAAAAAGAATATGCAATAAGCTACACAACATCACCAAATAAACAGCCTGGATTGTATAATAATAGCTAGTTAAAAGACTAAGAAAAAGGGACACATTACCACAATGGGAAGCTTCACACCGTGTGCATCAACTAGGAAGAATTCTCTGGAGATTCAAGAACGGTACCTACAATTTGGGCTGGACAGTTTTACACAAGAGTCTTTCATGCATAACTTCTAGGGAAAAAGAAAGGTCACCACATTCTGAAATAATGAACTTAAGCTGGCAATGGAGTAGTCACATCCTCCCTGGCTTCAGGGAAACCTGTCTTCAGACCTTTCTTCCTGATTTCAGGGGAAACTGCAGCAGAAAGTCTTATCCCACCCTGAGTAGATGTCAAAGTCTGTCCTGCAACCATTTTTTGTGACCCTTTTTTTTCATGTTCAATTGAGTTCTAATTTACACACATGCATATTTTCCTCCATACTTGGAGGACATTGGTTACCAAAACAATAATTTTAAAACATTGATGTACTAGTGTTATTCTCCAATGGAAAAATGGAATATACTAAACAAAATGAAACTTTCTGTGAGCTCTGAAATTACTTGCATTTTACAGGTGATTTCTGAATGCCACTCCATTCTGCAGAAACCATTCTTAAAATCTGAGCAGTTCATATACTCAACATTTAATGACCAGTGAAACAAGGAAGTACTATAGTAGGCTTTATATTAAACAAAATAAAAAGAATAACTGCATTGTAACTTTCTATAACAAATATTATTTTTTGTGGTTTTTTGTGACACAATGTCAGAGAGGGACAGACAGGGAGAGATGAGAAGCATCAATTCTTTACTGTGGCATCCCAGTTGTTCATTGATTGCTTTCTCACATGTGACTTGATTGGGGGGGGCTACAGCAGACCAAGTGACCCCTTGCTCAAGCCAGCAATCTTGGGCTGGTGAGCCTTGCTCAAACCAGATGAGCCCATACTAAACCTGGTGACTTTGGGGTCTCAAACCTGGTTTTTCTGCATCCTAGTCTAACGTTTTATCCACTTCACCACCTCCAGGTCAGGCAAAGATTTATGAATTTTAAGAAAAAAAGTAAAAAAAATACAAAAAGTCATTCACATTAAAATTCTGAAAGATGCCTACGTGGCTAGTAACATCAGCTTTTAAAAATTATATATTAATGCATAAGTTCCCTATTCTAGTGAAGATGTGCACAATTTTTATTTCTGTCCTTTTATTTCTACATTATGTCTTCACATTACTAATGAACATTCTGTGTTTTTGTGTATCCAACCATGTAAATTTGTTTAAGTGGGCTTGATCAGGAAACTGACATGTGAAATAATATATATAAGGTCAGAAGTTAAAAAGAGCTTCCTAATAGTAGACTAGAGTTTTTTCAATTAGTAAAACTCGTGAAGCAGAGCCCAGTAATATTGGAGGGTGAGCAGCAGCTACACAGGAGATCACAAGGGAGATGGGAACAGACGTTTTAACTCACATGTCTGGAGGGAAAAGCCAGCATTACTGTAGTTCCTAACGGAGGTCATGACAGAATGCCAAAAGAGCGTAGCAGGTGGCCCTGGCTGGTTTGCTCAGTGGTAGAGCGTCGGCCTGCCATGCAGAAGTCCCGGGTTTGATTCCCGGCCAGGGCACACAGGAGAAGCGCCCATCTGCTTCTCCACCCCGCCCCCTCTCCTTCCTCTCTGTCTCTCTCTTCCCCTCCCGCAGCCGAGGCTCCATTGGAGCAAAGATGGCCCAGGCGGTGGGGATGGCTCCTTGGCCTCTGCCCCAGGCGCTAGAGTGGCTCTGGTTGCAACAGAGCGACGCCCTGGAGGGGCAGAGCATCGCCCCCTGGTGGGCAGAGCGTAGCCCCTGGTGGGCGTGCCGGGTGGATCCTGGTCGGGCGCATGCGGGAGTCTGTCTGTCTGTCTCCGTTTCCAGCTTCAGGAAAAAAAATAATAATAATAAAATAAAATCAAAAAGAGCGTAGCAGGACCCAGAGCCTTTAATTGGATCCATTTGCAGACTCCTCGTGATTTTCAGACTAAATTTAGATTGTTAAAAATAAGCCAAAAGAGTGAGGATTTGGTAAGTTATGCAGATAACTTATCTAAGGGTGATACATGGTGAAAGCCCTGAGGTGAGAAATTCTGTTCCTCACAGGGTGTTGAGTAAGGTTACCATACTGAAAGCTTTCCCATGTTCTTTTTTTTTTTTTTTTTTTTTTTTTTCTTTTCCATTTTTCTGAAGCTGGAAACGGAGAGACAGTCAGACTCCCGCATGCGCCCGACCGGGATCCACCGGGCACGCCCACCAGGAGCGGGACGCTCTGCCCACCAGGGGGCGATGCTCTGCCCATCCTGGGTGTCGCCATGTTGCGACCAGAGCCACTCTAGCGCCTGGGGCAGAGGCCACAGAGCCATCCCCAGCGCCCGGGCCATCTTTGCTCCAATGGAGCCTTGGCTGCGGGAGGGGAAGAGAGAGACAGAGAGGAAAGCGCGGCGGAGGGATGGAGAAGCAAATGGGCGCTTCTCCTGTGTGCCCTGGCCGGGAATCGAACCCAGGTTTTCCCATGTTCTTTATGTCTCCTATCCAGTATAAGCAGATGTTGAGTAGGATATAGATAAGGACAAACTTTGGAACATAAATTACATTTGAAGGTTTACTTGTCTGATGCTCAGTAAGATTTGAAGAAAGCTTAGTTGTTATGCCAAATCTCTGACACTTTACAGTTTGTCTCTATCATGAAATTTGCAATGTTGAGCAAGTTTTGAGCACAGATAAAAAACTTCATCATGGATTTTACATTTGCTATGTACTTACATATGTATTCTCTTGTTAAGGAAAGTGAGGCCAGTCATTTAAGGTTTTGCACACCTCCATATTCATAAGCCTTCTCTTGCGAATGAATTGTCTAATGTTTAATAACCAAGTAAATAATATCTTAAACTCACTACAAATGTAAGGTTTCCATTTAGTTTGAACTCTTTGGTGAAGAGTAAGCTTTCAGGACTGGTCAAAGGCTTTACCACATTCTCTTTATTTGTAAAGCTTATCTCCAGTATCAATTCTCTGATTATTAGTAAGGTAAGATGACATTCTAAAATTTTTGCCACAGACTCTCCATTTGTATAGTTGCTCTCCCATATGAATTCTTAGATGCACGGTAAGACAAGTTCTGGATAAAGGTTTAACCACACTCTAAACATTTATAAGACCTCTATTCATTATGAATTCTCTGATGGTTAGTAAGTCTTGAGAAAAAGCTAAAGGC
The DNA here is from genome assembly GCF_036850765.1 of Saccopteryx bilineata. Taxonomy (NCBI): domain Eukaryota; kingdom Metazoa; phylum Chordata; class Mammalia; order Chiroptera; family Emballonuridae; genus Saccopteryx; species Saccopteryx bilineata. The sequence goes on from NC_089492.1 coordinate 298,253,202, forward strand.
TTTGCCACATTGTCTAAATTGTAAGAGTTGTTTCCTATGTGATTTCTTTGATATTAAGAGTTGAGGGTTGAGTAAAAGCTCTTCTGGGGACCCCGCGTTCTCGTCCCGAATCCCCACCCCATGGAAAGTGTGCTCTTCCTGGGCCTGGGCCTCTTACTAAATGGGGTGGGGGGTCTCAGAGGGGTCCTGCCCATTTCGTACAGAGACAGGAAACCCCACAGCAGAAGGTGCTCCATGCCCAACGGCTGGGGGGACAAGGGTGGGGCAGCCTCAGAGTTTCCCGAGAAACCAACGCTGAGCCCCCACCTGGCAGCGAAGCGGGCAGGCTCTGAGCCTCTCACCGGGACTCCGCACTCACCCCTGGGGGCTCGGGATCCGGCCTCTCGAGGTCCCCAGCGACCCTCAAGCTCCTGTGTGGAGGAATGGGGGCGGGGAGGGAGGGTCAGGTTTACACCGGGAAGACTCTCTTCAGGTCCCACGTGATCTTCGTACAGCCACATTCGGATCAGTAACAACCTGCACGTGTGCATTGCTTCTAACTCCCGGAGGTTCAAACCGGTAGCTGAGGGCTTCAAGCGGTTCAAGCGGGGGTGGGGGGTGGGGGGGCTTAATACTGACAAATCAGGAGTGGAGACAGCAGTAAAATGGGAGGGGCCAAAAACGGTTATGTACTGGCCATTCCTCCTTCTCTGTTCGGCACTGATTGGTTATTTTCTTGGTGGTTGAATTTGACTAAGGGAATATTGAGTAAGGCTTAAATGTCACTACTTATAAAATTTGTAAGATTTTTTTTCCCCAAAGCTCAGTTGGTTCGAGTGTCATCCTGATACAAGAAGGTTGCACTAATTCCTGAGAGGGCACATTTAGGAAGCAAGCTATGAATGTAGAATTGAGGGGAACAGAAATCAATGTTTTCTATCTGTCACCATCCCCACCTCACTTTGATATCAATCAATAAAAACACGGAGAAACATATTGATAATGCCCCAACGACTGAATGTTAGACAACAACACACACTTTTTGTAAGATTTTTCTTAGGATACCCCTGATCAAGTTGCTCAGTGGATTAGAGCATCCTTCCAATATGGCAAGGTTGTGGGTTTGAACCGGGGTCAGAGCTTACAAGAATCAACCACCGAATGTATAATAAATGGAATATCAAATGGATTTGTCTCTTTCTAAACATAATAAAATTGTGTTTATATTCAAATCTCATTTAAAATGAAGATTTTCTTTGGATGATGCTTAAATTTTTAGTAATGTATAGGAATCTAGAATAAATACATCACCTCATTCATTATATATTATTTTCCCCAGCAGGTATTCCAGATACTGTGTGAGAAGATTTTCTTCTGAAAGTCCTTCCAAACTGATTTATATTTGTAGTGTTTCTCTAACTAGTATAACTGTGATGTTTGGTTATTAATGAGGAACTGGCCTAATCTGTGGTGATGCAGTAGATAAAGCATTGACCTGGTAACACTATGGAATGGAAGCTAGTTTGAAACCCTGAGCTTGCCTGCTCAAGGCACATATTGGACTAGATGTTTCCTGCTTCTCCTTCCATTCTGTCTCTATCCTCTAAAATAAATAAAACCTAGAAAACCTGGAACAATACATTTCTATATTCATTGCAAAGGTTGGGTTTCATACTAAAGAGATTCTCTCCAGTTGTGAAAACAAAAAATCATTTCTGACAGATTTATAACATGATTATATGCTTACATTATTTGTAATAGTTTTAATGTCTGTGGTTCTTTCTGACAACTGAAAGTTCAATGGAATGCTTTTGTCAAATCATTTCATGTGTTGGTTCCTAAATATCTTTTTAAAACTATCTTATCTATATAAGGTTGGTAATAGATTTGGGGATCTGTATAATGCAGATAATGGAGATCATACAGTACTGTGTTGGCTGACCAGGCGGTGGTGCAGTGGATACAGTGTTGGACTGGGATCTGGAGGACCCAGCTTTGAAACCAAAGCCGCCTTGAGCGCGGGTTCATCTGATTTAAGCATGGCTCACCAGGTTGAGCCCAAGGACTCTGGGTTGAGCAAAGGGTCACTCGGCCTGCTGTAGCCCCCTGGCTAAGGTACATATGAGAAAGCAATCAAACAACTAAGGTGCCACAACAAAGAATTTATGCTACTCATCTTTCCCTTTTTACCTATCCCTCTCTGTCACAAAAAAGAAACTTTCATACAGTACTGTGTTTTATTTCAGCCAGACATGGTGGCATAAAAGACATTCAGTAGATACACTCGATGAAAAGCAGAAACCACAAGATGAACCAAAACCTCGAGGCTAGAATGTTTCAAAAGAAAAGTTTATTTTAAAAGTGCCTGGAAGCAAACAGGCTGAGACTAGCAAAGGGAGTCAGACCCAAGGTGTGGGGGGCAGCATTAGATATAGGGGGTACAGCTGACACTTGCTGGAATGGGGTTGCCTGCGCCTGATGTGCTCAAACGAGCATATCACAGTTTGTGGTCTGGTCACTGACTTGACAATGAGCAACAGGGAAATTCTATTGCAGAAACACAAGTTCATTGTGAGGTAGTACAGGTTAATGAGAGTGGTCCTCTTTGGGTGTCCTGGGAAAATTTTGAAGGCTTCCAAGATGTCAGGAATGTCCCAGAAACAGCTGGGACCTAGCATCTCTGAGCCTGTGGCTAGGCTTTTACAAACAACTATACTGAATTAAACTTGTGTAATGGTCAGGTCCCTCCTCAATACAAGCTTTCTGTGACATTTCTGCAAAGGTAAACTTTTTGCTACATTTTAAAATGAAGGTCAAAATGTCAATGAGAGAATATCAAGCAAAATAACTCCAACTTCAAAGTGGAGGATGAGAATGTTCTGTTTTGAGCCCTAGGGGGAAGATGGGTGATGGGAATTTGAACTTTAAAGGAGCTCTGGATCTAAAGGAGCCACCTTAAATCTAACACTCATGTTTACAGCAAAGAAATTTGAGGCAGCTAGAACACTTTATCAGACTCAAAACAATTGGGGAAAGGCCAATTTTCAATGAATGCTAAGAATTCATTTTGTTTATGGGAAGTTTTGTCACTTTTAAAATGTATGAGTGAAAGAAATATATTTATGAGAGAAAAAACTACAGGGATACTTTGGTTTTCATAGATATCCCATCTGAACACAATCAACTAAATCCAAATGAGACAAAACCCAAGGAAATTATTTCCATATAAATCAATTTAAATCCAATTAGTATACACAGTAATCACATACATGCAACTGTAGTATTAGCACTCACAATCCATAAAGCACAGAAAACACTGGAAAGCAATGGAATTGTATACTATACATGCAGGGTGACTCTCAAAAAAGAAACGATGCCACATTCAGCAGGAGAAAGCATAGCTCACCCTATTTTCGCAAAATTAGCAGCAAGGTCATGTGGGCACATCAACAATATCAAGACAAATTTACACTGAAGAAATTGACAAAAACGTAAACCAACAATAACTGAAGTCAATGAAAACCAAAGTATTACTGTATTTAGTTAATTGGTGCAAAATTTGGACATGTATCTTTCTCTTTTCTCATTCTAAGATAGATACAAATATTTAGATTCTGAAAGATTTCAAGATTGGCTCTGGCTAGTTATCTCATTTTGTTACTGGTGTCGTCCTGAAACAACTAGGTGACAAGTTTAATCTGCAGACAGGTCACACATAGAAAGCAAAGAAAGAAATGCATGAGTGAATGAAAGACTGTACCAGATTCACAATGATACAGCTTCTCTCCAATACGAAGTCTCTGGTGTTCATTAACAACTGAGAAATGGACAATGGCTTCCCACGTTCTCTACATTTAAAGGGCTTGCCGACCACAGCTGGTTGGCTCAGCAGTTGAGCACTGGCCCAGTGTATGGAAGTTCTAGGTTTGATTCCCAGCCAGGAGAAGCGCCCATCTGCTTCTCCACCCTTTCTGCTCTCCTGTCTCTACTATTTCTGCAGCCAACGCTTCATTGGGGCAAAGTTGGCCCAGGTGCTGAGGATAGATCTATAGCCTCCACCTCAGGGGCTAGAATGGCTTCAGTTGCAAAGGAGCAATGCCCAGGATGAGCAGAGGATGAACCCCTAGTGGGCATGCCAGGTGAATCCTGGTTGGGCATACACGGAGTCTGTCTCTCTGTCTCCCCATGTTTTACTTCAGAAAAATACCAAATAATAATAATAATAAAATAAAAAATAAAGGGCTTCTCACCAATATGAAGTTTCCAATGTTCAGTAAGGTCGGAAAAAAACCTAACGGCTTTGCCACATTCTTCACATTTATGTGTCTTCTCACCAGTATGCATTCTTTAATGCTGAGTAAGATTTGGTGATTTCAAAAGGCTTCACAATTCTCTACATTTGTATGATTTTCTTTCCAATGTGAATCCTCTGATGTACAATTAACTGTGACTTTCACATAAAGGCTTGGCCACATTCTAAACATTTATGAGACCTGTAAGTCCAGTAGTTGTGGGCTTCACAGCCACCACCAGGACGTGCAGGTTCACATTAGATTCAGATAGATTGTAATGAAACAACGGAACAAAGAACTGGTGGGCCATTTTCTTTATTTCTAGCCTCGTACTTAGCTGATGAGTAAAAAGCAGCACATGGAAAACAAAAGTCACTCATTCAGTGCTCATAAAGCTACCGACACATCCAAGTTGTCCTAGAAACGAAGGCCATCACCAGTTCAGTGGTGCTTACAAAGCCCCTCCCTCCTAATCCCCATCAGCAGGCCTCCATCTCTCCAACCTCCGTGTGGCCAGTCTGCCCTGCAACAACGTGGTCTCCTCTAAAAGGGCCTCTTAGATCCTCCTTTTAAAAGTTTTTGATGAGACAGTCCTTCCTCTAGCACACATTAGCATAACCAAGCCCCTTCCCAAGCATGACGGAAATCAGCGGTATCACCTGGGTGACGGCCATTCACATGACCAGTGCCATTTTTAACAATAAGTGATCAAAACCAGAAAATACAGATTTTACAAACTTATTTGTCGAAGACCTCTCTCCAGTATAAATTTTCTGATGGTTATTAAGAGCTGATGAATTTCAAAAGGCACTGCCACATTGTCTGCATTTTGTATAGTTTCTCTCCTGTGTGACTTTAATGTGTAATTTCTGGGCTAAAGTTTTGCCACATTGTAAACATTTATGAGCAGTGGAAGGTTTTGCTGCATTCTCTATATTTGTATAGTTTCTCTCCTATGTGAGTTCTTTGATGCACTGTAAGAGCGAAGAATTGGCTTAAGGCTTTGCCACACTGTCTACATTTGTATGGTTTTACTCCTGTATGAATTCTTTGATGTACACTAAGAGTAGAGGTATCATTAAATGCTTTTCCTCATTGTCTGCAATTGTATAGTCTCTCTCCTCTGTGAATTTTTTGATGTTGAGTAAGGTTTGATTTACGAATAAAGGTTTTGCCACATTCTAAACATTGGTGAGACCTCTCTCCGGTATGAATTTTCTGATGGTCAGTAAGAGTTGAGGATTGGCTAAAGGCTTTGCTACATACTTTACATTTGTATGGTTTCTCTCCTGTGTGAGTTCTTTGATGTCTAGTAAGAACTGAGGAACGGCTAAAGGCTTTGCCACATTCTCTACATTTGTATGGTTTCTCTCCTGTGTGAGTTCTTTGATGTATAGTAAGATCAGAGAAATAATTAAAGGCTTTGCCACATTCTCTACATTTGTGTGGTTTTTCTCCTGTGTGAATTCTTTTATGTACAGTAAGGTGTAATTTCTGGATAAAGGTTTTGCCACATTCTAAACATTTGTGAGACCTCTCTCCAGTATGAATTGTCTGATGCTCAGTAAGAGTTGAGGAGCGTATAAAGGCTTTGCCACATTCTCCACATTTGTATGGTTTCTCTACTGTGTGACTTCTTTGATGCATAGTTAGAGTTGAGGATTGGCTAAAAGCTTTGCTACATACTGTACATTTGTATGGTTTCTCTCCTGTGTGAATTCTTTGATGTCTAGTAAGATCAGAGAAATAATTAAAGGCTTTACCACATTCTCTACATTTGTGTGGTTTTTCTCCTGTGTGATTTCTTTGATGCATACTAAGAGCTGAGAAATCACTAAAGGCTTTGCCACATTCTGTACATTTATATGGTTTCTCTCCTGTGTGCATTCTTTGATGTTTAATAAAAGCTGATGAACGGCTAAAGGCTTTCCTACATTTTGTACATTTGTATGGTTTCTCTCCTGTGTGAGTTCTTTGATGTACAGTAAGAGCTGAGGATTGGCTAAAGGCTTTGCCACATTGTCTACATTTGTATGGTTTTAGTCCTGTGTGAATTCTTTGATGTACAGTAAGAGTAGAGTTATCATTAAATGCTTTTCCACACTGTCTGCAATTGTACGGTTTCTCTCCTGTGTGAATTCTTTGATGTACAGTAAGGTGTGATTTCCGGATAAAGGTTTTGCCACATTCCAAACATTTGTGAGACCTCTCTCCAGTATGAATTGTCTGATGGTCAGTAAGAGTTGAGGAATGATTAAAGGCTTTGCCACATTCTTCACATTTGTATGGTTTCTCTTCTGTGTGACTCCTTTGATGCACAGTTAGAGTTGAGGATTGGCTAAAAGCTTTGCTACGTACTTTACATTTGTATGGTTTCTCTCCTGTGTGAATTCTTTGATGTCTAGTAAGAACTGAGGAACGGCTAAAGGCTTTTCCACATTCTCTACATTTGTATGGTTTTACTCCTGTATGAATTCTCTGATGTACAGTAAGAGTAGAGGTATCATTAAATGCTTTTCCACATTGAATGCAATTGTATGGTCTCTCTCCTGTGTGAATTCTTTGATGTTGAATAAGGTTTGATTTACGGATAAAGGTTTTGCCACATTCTAAACAATGGTGAGACCTCTCTCCAGTATGAATTTTCTGATGGTCAGTAAGAGCTGAGGATCGTACAAAGGCTTTGCCACATTCTCTACATTTGTAAGGTTTCTCTCCTGTGTGAGTTCTTTGATGTCTAGTAAGAACTGAGGAACGGGTAAAGGCTTTGCCACATTCTCTACATTTGTATGGTTTCTCTCCTGTGTGAATTCTTTGATGCACAGTAAGAGCTGAGGAATCCTTAAAGGTTTTGCCACATTCTCCGCAATTGTATAGTATCTCTTCTGTGTGACTTCTTTGATGTACAATAAGTTGTAATGTTTTTATAAAGGTTTTGCCACATTCTAAACATTTATGAGATTTCTCTCCAGTATGAATTTTCTGATGTTCAGTAGCAGCTGAGGAGTGGCAAAATGCTATGCCACATTCTCTATGTTTGTCTGGTTTCTCTCCTGAATGATTTCTTTCATGTCTAATAAGAGCAGAGGAATGGTTAAAGGCTTTTCCACATTCTGTGCATTTGTAAATTCTCACTTCGGCGTCAATATATCTCTCATATAAAGTAAGATATGCATTCCAATTAAGTGTTTTATCACGTTCTTTACATTTATAAAGTGTTTCTTCAGTATGGACTTTCTTAAGTGTATTTACATGGGAAATTAAACTGAAAGCACTCTTACATGAATTATAATTGTAAGCTTCATTTTTAGTATGAATATTCTCATTGTCATTATGGTTTGAAGATTGCTTGAAAGATTCAACACATTTAGTTTGTTCATTTGTCTTCTCCAGAATATGAAGAACCTGATGATTATTAGAATGCGACATCTGGTCAGACACTCTTCCTTGTTCATAATGGTTCTCTGGAAATAAAGTTTTCTCATTTTGATTATGAATTGATTCTTTTTTAAAGCTTTTCCAATGTTCATTGCAATGGTAACATCTGTCTTCATTATGTGTATTCTGGTAATCATCAAAGATAGGTATGCTTTTAGTGAAAGGTATAATTTCATTTAATATGTACACTTATTCTCAAATATCTACTCTGTGATACCTATTAAACCATGTTGGCTGTACAAAATTTGCTCCAAAATTAATGAATATTATAGACATTGAAATGAAAAACAAATCCAATGATTATTTTCTCTAAAGATTACATAAGTTCGTAGCTTTTCCTGATTTCCTTTCCAAAAGTATGTAGTAGTAAAGAACAGTTTTTTATCATCAGTTTTTAATTATTTTTTTTTTTAGAGGGAGTATAGGAGTCAGAGAGAGAGTCCCATCAAGCACCCTGACCAGAACTGACCTGCAAGGGGCAATGTTCTGCCCATGTGGAAATATTCCATTGATCAGCAATGGAGTCATTATTTTAGTGCCAGGAGAATAGACCACATAGCCATCCTCAGTGCTTGAGGACAACTCACTAAAGCAATACAGCAATGGCTGTGAGATTGGAAGAGAGAGAAAGAGAAGCAAGAGGGGGATGGGTAAAAAGCAGATAGTTGGTTTTCTTTTAAGTCCTGACCCAAAATCAAACCTGGGACATCCATACTCTTGGCCACTCTACCACGGAGGAAACCGGCTGGAGCCAATCTGCCCTTTTATAAACTAACTGATAGGCAATGTAGCTGACTTAAAGAGGGAGCTTCACTAATGTGGAATATTTTGAACTATTGACAACAAAGACTTAATCAGAAATAATAGTCCTGTCATAAACAGATAGGTCAATTGGTTGAAGCATCATCCTGAAGCACAGAGGTTACTGGTTCGATTCCCAGCCAGGGTACATATAGAAACATATGTATGTTCCTGTCTCTCCACCTTTTTCTGTTCCTTTCTTTGATATAATCAATGAAATAAGCTTTGTTGGGTTTTTTTGCGAAAGGCAGGGAGAAAGAGACATTGATTTCCCCTTGTATGAGCCCCCACTGTGGAATCACAACAGCAGTGTCCATGCTCCAGGACAACTCACAAACTAACTGACCTATTCAGGCAGAACTGAGGGGTTTTTTTATATTCAGAGAGTCAGAGAGATAAAAGGAGAGAAAGAGAAACAAGAAGGGAAGCATTCATTTGTTGCCCAACCCTGCTGTCCATTCATTGGCAGCTTCTCCCTTGTGCCCCTAGAAGCGATTACATCCACAACCTTGTTTCAGTATGGCGCTTTTAACGAACTGAGAGCTTAACAGGCCAGAGTAGAATAAACACTTAAATAATTAATAATAATAATGGCCCTGGCGGGTTTCCTCAACCATAGAGCGTCAGCCCAGCATGTGGAAGTCCCGGGTTCGATTCCTGGCCAGGGCACAGAGGAAAAGTGACCATCTGCTTCTCCAACCTTCCCCCTATCCTTCCTCTCTATCTCTCTCTTTCTCTCCTGCAGTCAAGGCTCCACTGGAGCAAAGTTGGCCCGGGTTCTAAGGATGGCTTGATGGCCTCTGCCTCAGGCGCTAGAATGACTCTGATTACAGTGGAGGAATGCCCCAGAGGGGCCAAGCATCAACCCCTGGTAGGCATGCCAGGTGATTCCTGGTTGGGCACATGCAGCAATCTGTCTTTCTCCCTCTCCCCACTTCTCACTTTGGAAAAATAACAATAATAATAATAATAATAATAATAATAATGGTCCCACCGTGAATAATACCCTCCTCTGGATTCACTGTCATCCCAGTATGCAGAGGTCTCAGGCTCAGTCTCTGGTCAAGCCACATACAGGAAAATATCAATTTTTCTGTCAGTGTCTCCCTCCTCCCATTTCTTTTTTAATATATAAATAATAATAAAAAAACAATTGTGGCAGGTTAGTTCTGTCCACATTAATATCCTTTTTTCTCAGCACTCTTCTGAAATTGCTGAGGCTTTCACTAGGTTCACATAATCAAAACCACATCTTCCATATCTTACCAGTATTGTTTTAGAGAAGAAATCTTCGATTCCTGGCTTTTGTAACAAGGTCTGGTTGTCTTCAGATGGCGTAGATGAAAGATACAAAACATGACAGTTATGACACAAGGTAAATGGATATACCAGCAAGTATTGACAAAATTACATTTTAAGTACGCCAAAGGCAGGTTAAGAATTCAAGGCAAAACCAAGAAAGGTAAAAATGAAAAAGAGTCACAACAGAGAGGAATAAAAACTTACATTTATTACCGAAAATATCTGCGGAAACACTGAAGCACACACGGGCAATAGGAAAAGAACATTTTCAATTACCAGTTTCTTCTTATGAAACAGAAATGACAGTAATGTATGTTCACTGAACTGGTTGCTTCACTGCTTCCTAAAAGATCATTCTGTTTTGCAAGACAGAGTGCAAAGAGAAAGGCAGTACATGGTGAATGTACTGTAAAGACCATTTTTTAAACAGTAACTGTTCAAGCACACAGAGACTGCAGTACTGAGGACAGATATCAAAAACAGAAACAGCATGCTTAGTGGTCCAGTAAATAAATTTTCAACCTAGGATAATGAGGTACCAGGTCTCAATCCCTGAGGTCTCTGTCCTGAGCATGACATTTGCCTTGAGTGCAGACTCCAAAGTTTAAGAGCAAGGACACCAGGCCTGACCAGGTGGTGGCACAATTAATTGAGTGTCAGTTGAGATGTTGAGGAACCAGGTCCAAAACCCCAAGGTTACTGGCTAAAGTGTGGGCACACCAGATGAACAGTGGGGCCACTGGCTTAGAAATATCGATGTCCAGTATGTCACTGGCATAAATATGACCACACTGTCACTGGCCAGAAGCTCAAGGTCACTGGCTTGAGTAAGGAGTGAATGGCTTAGGTGGAGCTCCCCATCAAGGCCCATATAAGAAAGTAATCAATGAACAATTAACATGTTCCAACTATGAGTTAATTGTTAACTAATTGCCTGACCTGTGGTGGTGCAGTGGATAAAGCGTCAACCTGGAAATGCTGAGGTTGCCGGTTCAAAACCCTGGGCTTGCCCGGTCAAGGCACATATGGGAGTTGATGCGTCCAGCTCCTCCCCCTTCTCTCTCTCTGTCTCTCCCTCTCCTCTCTAAAATGAATAAATAAATAAAAAAAAATTAAAAAAAAAAAAAGATCCCAATACTTTTCTTCAGACTCTCTGACTGTCCCTCTCTCTCTCACACAAACAAAAAAATAGAAGACAGAAAAAGAAATATAATATTAAGGTCATCAGTTGAAGCATGGGATCATCATAATTGTATGCTTACTAGCTTGATTGTAAGCTTGCCAGCTTCAGCAAGGCATCACTGCCTCAGCTGAAGACCCTCAGTCAAGGCAAATATAAGTACACACTGAACAACTAACTAACATGACTCAAATATGAGTTGAAGCCTTTTACCTGTTTCCCTTGATCACTCTCACCCTCAGTAAAAAAAGAGGGTCATCTTAAAATGGAAAAAGGATCAGGGTCATTGTAAAATAAAAAAAAATATCAAGAATGTGAATATAAATGTTAAGAAATAAAACAATGAGCCTGACCAGGCAGTGGCGCAGTGGATAGTGTTGGACTGGGATGTGGAGGACCCAGGTTCGAGACCCTGAGGTCTCCAGCTTGAGTGTGGGCTCAACCTGGTTTGAGCAAGGCTCACCAGCGTGAGCCCAAGGTTGCTGGCTCGAGCAAGGGGTCACTCGGTCTGCTGTAGCCGCCGATCAAGGCACATATGAGAAATCAATCCAGGAACTAAGAAACCGCAACAAAAAATTGATGTTTCTCATCTCTCTCCCTTCCTATCTGTCCCTATCTGTCCCTCTCTCTGACTCTGTCTCTGCCACTAAAAAAAAAGAAAAAAAGAAAATGATGATAAAAAAGAATGAATCTTTAGCATTTGCATAAGTATGGACACACAGAAGGTATCGTGTTAAGGAAGTGGTCGGCAAACTCATTAGTCAACAGAGCCAAATAACAGTACAACGATTGAAGTTTCTTTTGAGAGCCAAATTTTTTAAACTTAAACTATATAGGTAGGTACATTCCTTATCAAAGTCGTGCCCAAAATGTATTTTGTGGAAGAGCCACACTCAAGGGGCCAAAGAGCTGCATGTGGCTCGCGAGGTGAAGTTTGCTGACCACTGTAAGGGAAATAAGGTTGGCACAGAAACACATGTACCATATGATGTCAGTTATATTTGTAATCTAAAGAACAATATAAATGAATAAACAACCAGAAAGACACTCACAGGTACAGTGAACAGAGTGATGGCTGCCAGAGGAGATGAAAGACTGGGACAAAAATTTGAAACACTTCAGAAGAACACACTGGTAGTTACAGTGGGTTGTGGGATGTAAAGTGCACCATGGGGACTATAGTAAATAATACTGTGTTAACTATGCTGGGTCCTTGAAATATCACGAGGAATACTTCTAGTTTTTATAAAGTACATAAAGATTTAACCACTATCATGTACAACCGAAAGGAGATCAAACTAATACTGAGTGAAAAAGAAAATGCAAACAAAGAACAGAAAATTAATCTGCAGAATTTTGAAAATTTTATAAACATTTCACTGATCAAAAATCCTTCTATATTAACTATAATTTATAACTGAGTGTACCCTCAAACCGCAAAATGTTTGCATCATGACATTATACAGCAGAAACGTTCTTAGACAATGCATTCAAGTCATTCAAAAATAGTATCAAGTATAATTGTAATGAAGATATTTAAATGACATGAAACAGTTTTTCTTGTTTGCTGTATTTCAACTACACTTACGTGTGTAGGCTGTAATCCACCTAAAAAATAACCTTCATTTCTAAATTAAAAAAGCATTACAAAGTTCTGAAATATGGACAGACTACTCTAGCCTTTAAACATTTCAGATTAAGCACACAAGAAGGAAACATACTAAGAAAGCAAATGAAAAACTTCATCATTGCTTTTGCCTAAAATAAACCTGAAATAAGGAACAAAGCAGTTCGTAAATATAAAGTGCCCAATAATGCTGTATCCCACTTCTTACCAAAGGAGAACAGTTCTGCATGTTGTACCAGGGCTTGTGAATCCAAAAGCACAAATATGACAAAAATTTCATCAATAAGTGAAAACAGAAAAAGTCACAATCCCAGGCAGCTCTGAACTGCACAAGAAAAAATTACAGAATGACAAGTGATGATGAGAAAGCAGATAACAGTGGACAGTTTCCTACTTGCTGTGCAATAAACTAAGATCACCTATGACAGTAAGTATTGAAGGACTCTATGAGATACACAGAGACATGAAATTACTCTTATGTAGACAAAAAATACAGACTGGAAATATTTATTTCTATATTTTCAAGTTAAAGAAGGAAAGATAGACTCATGCGTGCACCTTGATCTGATGCATATGAAACCCCATCTGGGCCTGTTGTTTTACCCATCTGGGGACAAGGTCCCAGCTGAGCTATTTTTAGTGCTGGATGTAGAGAAACCACACAGCCATCGTCAGTGCCCAGGGATAATACACTGGAACCAAATGAAATATGGTTTCAGGAAAAAAGAGAGAGTGTGAAAGAAAGAAGAGAGAGAAGGGTGAAGAGTAGAGAAGCAGATGGTCACTTCCCCTGTATGCCCTGAGTGGAATCGATCCCAGGACATGTGTATGCCAAGCTGACGCTCTCCCACTGAGACAAAGTGCTAGGGTCCAGACCAGAAATTCATGACAATAATTCATACTAAGCAAAGGAACATTTTGAATTAAAACAGAATTATATCTTCATACATTGGGGAGATGCTTTGTGTTGTGATGAAGTCATTGAGTCTACACTCTATATGGTCTTGTAGGAAACGTCCATAGGATTAGAAATGATAAATCTGGGCTGATCAGGCAGTGGTGTAGTGAATAGACGTCAAATGGGGACACAGAGGACCAACGTTTAACACCCCAAGGTTGCAGCTTGAGCGTGGGATCACCAGCTTGGGCACGGGATTGCTAGCTTTAGCAGAAGTTCATAGACATGAATGACCCCATGGTCGCTGGCGTGAGCAAGGGATTACTCTCTCCGCAGTAGCCCCCCAATCAAGGCACATAAAAGAAAGCAACCAATGACCATATAAGGTGCCACAACCAAGAACTGATGATTCTTTTCCCTCTCCCTTCGTGTCACTCTGTCGCTATGTGTCTGTCACAAGAACAAACAAAACACTAGAAATGAAAAAAAGCATAACGTAATTCATCAGGGACGTGAAAATGTTTTCTGTGATGCCCAAATCCATGGAAGAGGAGTCATCATGACAGCTCCCAGTCCAAGGGGAAGACTTAGACCCGACTGCTAATGTAATGATGGAGGTCACTAAAGCTAAACCAGAATCCTGAGAAGATGCCAAAAAACAGAATGTGTTGGAGATGAGCTGTCCCTCTATGACAGCAACCAGAATACACCTGGGCCTCTCACAGCCCTTTCCACTGCAGCAGCTTCCCAACCACACTGTAAGGCGGGGGTCCCCAAACTAAGGCCCGTGGGCCGCATGCGGACCCCTGAGGCCATTTATCCGGCCCCGCCGCACTTCCGGAAGGGCCACCTCTTTCATTGGTGGTCAGTGAGAGGAGCACAGGATGCGGATGCATCTGCATCCTGTGCTCCTGCAGTACTGTATGTGGCGGTGCCGCAAAGCCCGGCATCACTCACATGCAGTACTACTTCCCGTGATGCAGGACACACGCGTCAGGGCTCTGGAAGCACGTCATGTGAAGCACATCACCAGAAGCAGTGTGAAATAACAGCAGAAGTAGGAAGAAAGGCAAAGCACTATAACCATTACTATACAGTACAATGGTCCCCATATTCCCCAAATGTACAACAACATAATGGCCCCTATAACTTCCCTTTGCCCAAAAGTCTCCCCCCACATTACTATACACCAGGTTTCCCCTATTATAAGACCCTGTCTTATATTAATTTTACCCCCCAAATACGGGGGCTGTCTTATTTTTAGTTCCCATTGAAATACTGGTCAGTTTGTTGATTTAAATTTACTTGTTCTTTATTTTAAATATTGTATTTGTTCCCGTTTTGGTTTTTTTTTTACTTTAAAATAAGGTATGTGCAGTGTGCATAGGGATTTGTTCATAGTTTCTTTTTATAGTCTGGCCCTCCAACGGTCTGAGGGACAGTGAACTGGCCCCCTGTGTAAAAAGTTTGGGGACCCCTGCTATAAGGTCTGGTTTCCTCCGTGACCTTTAGATCTCCACCTGTGTCATCTGCTTCCTCATCCCACCTACCTGGGTGCAAGGATACTCTCACTTTCTTGCACAGCACGAATTTCTAATTCATTTTGTGCCCTTGTGAGAAAACATGGTGCAATATTACAATGTTCTAGAAAATAACTTTCCAAAATACTATTTTCTGAAAACATCTTAAACATTCTAGAATCATGTAAGTTTTCACACACAGAGACCTAATTAATGTGCATCATAAGCCCTTGTTTCTATACCTACAAACCCCCATATTTGTTCCCAGATGGCAGAACTATAAAATTACCCTGCACGGAAGAAGCTCCACATGACGTTCCCCCTAATGAAGGAAACAAAAGCTGCAGGTAGAGAATAAACTCAGGAAGGAAGTCATCCTCACCCAGGGAGACCAGGTTCCTGTAGTTCTCCAACATCACATCCATGTACAGTTTCCGCTGATCTGGGTCCAGGCATTCCCACTCCTCCTGAGAGAAATCCACAGCCACATCCCTGTATGTCAATAGTTTCTGGAAGAAGAGAAACATTAGGAGATGTCCACAGTCTGAGTTCATAATGGCATCCAACATAAAAACAGGGTTAGAATTGGTTTTGTCCTAACACAAAATAATCCAGTAAAATCATGTTCAGCCAGAAATATATGTATTTTCTGAGTGTGTGTGAGAAAGAGGGTCACACAAACTAGATTGAGTTAAGAAGCATCACTTTTAAGCTATGGGACTTTTAGTTATTCATTGTCTGCTTTCTAATATGTGCCTTGACCAGGTGGCTATAGCCAAGTCAGTGACCCGTTCTTCAAGCCAGCAACCTTTGGACTCATGCCAGCATCCAGGGGGTACTGTCTATAACCCCATGCTCAAGCCAGAGAGCCTGGGTCTAAGTCAGTGACCTCAGAGCTTTGAAGCTGGATCCTCAGTGTCCCAGGTCAGTGCCTTAATTAACTACTGTGCCACTACCTGGTCAGACAGCAATAATCTTTCCATAAAATATTTTGTCATCTTTTGTTTCCTTAATCTTTCACACAGTAATATTTTCTAACTTATTTCCTAACACAGAGGAACTAGGATTACACATGTCCATAAACGCACTACACAGACTTGACTTTCCAAAAAGATGAATTTTAAAATTAAGGCATCACCGTGACCTGGTAGGTCAGGTGGGTAGACCATTCTCCTGATTTCCAATGTGGCACGTTCAATTCCTGGTCAAGGCGCATACAATATATCAACCAGTTAATTAATAAATAAGTGAAATAGCAAGTCTTTGGCTTTTCCCTCTCTCTATCTCTAAAATTTATCAATAGAATAAGGCATCAACACAGTCGTGGATTTGTCAATGCTGTATGTGTATCACTCATGATCACTTGTGTAAAAGTCACGAGTTGGAAGTGTAAGTACTTCTTTAATTCTGACGTGGACAACAGTGAACTGCTGTTTTCTAAAAATGCTGATTCTCACTCAGGAGTTCTGGGATGGGGCCTGTGTTTCCACACCTCTAACAAGCTCTCATTTTACCAGTGACACCAATGTCTCCAGTCCACATGCCACACTCCTGAATAGCACAAAGAAAACACAAGGGAAAATGCATATATGACTGTGAGCTAAATTTTTTTTTTTTACTTAATATTTTCCTTTTTTGTATTTTTCTGAAGTGAGAAGCGGGGAGGCAGGCAGACAAATTCCCACATGCACCCGACTGGGATCCACCAGGCAGGCCCACCAGGGGGTGATGCTCTGCCCATGTGGGTGTTGCTCCACTGTAACCAGAGCCATTCTAGCACCCGAGGTGGAGGCCATGGAGCCATCCTCAGCGCCCAGGTCAACCTTGCTCCAGTGGAGCCATGGCTGTGGGACAGGAAGAGAGAGAGAGGAAGGAGAGGTAGAAGGGTGGAGAAGCAGATGGGCACTTCTGTGTGCCCTGGCCAGTAATCGAACCCAGGACTTCCACACGCCAGGCCGACGCTCTACCACTGAGCCAACCAGCCAGGGCCCATTAATGGAATTTCTTGTTCTCAATGAATATGATGCATAGCAACCACAAATTTACAATACATAATAATCTTAGAACAAGATATAGCTTAGTTTGCTCTGTGACTCCTCTGTGAAGCAAACATTCAGTGAAGGGTAGACCTTGAATTTTACTTCAAAAATAATCTACAATTAAAAAAAAAATACAAACACTGGCCCATAGTCATAAGAAATTCCATAAACACCTATAAATGTTTCTATAACTGATAAAAAATACTTCTTAAGCAAGAAGAATATATAGCTCAAATAATGTTAACATGTTATACACACAGACATAGTAGGAGAAGATAATACGAGAACTAGGTACAGTTTGTAAGTCATAGAGCCTGACCTGTGGTGGTGCAGAGGAAAAAGCATCAAGCTGGAATACTGAGGTTGCCGGTTCAAAGTCCTGGACTTTCCTATTTAAGGCACATACTGGAATTTATGCTTTTTTTGTGACAGAGACAGACAGGAAGAGGGACAATCAGAAAAAGAGAGAGATGAGAAACATCAATTCCTAGTTGCGTCTCCTTAGTTGTTCATTGATTGCTTTGCCATATGTGAGCTGATGAGGGTGGGGGGAACTACAGCAGATCTAGTGACCCCCTTGCTTACACCTTGGGGCAAGACAGTAACTTTGGGCTTCAAGCCAGAGAACTTTGTGTTTAAGCAAGAGACCATGGGGTCAAATCTATGATCCGACACCTGGGTCTTCTGTGTCCTAGTCCAACCCTCTATCCACTGAGCTACCACTAGGTCAGGTGATACTCATTTTTAATAAAAACAACAGCAAGTAAAAGATACACAATAATAGAAAAGAATTTAAAGCAATTGGTTTTTTATCTCTTAATTTCTTTGAAAAAATTTTATTTTTATTTTTATTTATTTATTCATTTTAGAGAAGAGAGAGAGAGACAGACAGACAGACAGAAATGGGGGAGGAGCAGGAAGCATCAACTCCCATATGTGCCTTGACCAGACAAGTGCAGGGTTTTCAACTGGCGACCTTAGCATTCCAGTTCGATGCCTTATCCACTGCGCCACCACAGGTCAGGCCTCTCTGAAAATTTTAATACGCATCTGTGGAGAGCCCTGCTATGACACTGTAGACACACAACATGAATAAGGAAATTATCTGAAAATGGTCCAAAAAATAGTAATTTTTGAAAATGTCGATCCACATGTACCCTCCACAATCTGTTCTTTAACACTCACTTAAAATAAAGACGTTCTCAGCAATCTAGTGAGCAGGTCTCTTCTAGCTGCTCTTCTCTGTCAGAACTTCCTCAGCTATTCTGACCCGTAGAAGGTTCATTTCCTTAATCCTGTCCCTCAGAGGTGACACTGCAGCCACATGGAATTATAGCCTCCTTTCCCTTCTTACTGATGCCCGAGCCTCTGACCTATCCTCATAAGGATGTTGGACACAGTTGCCCTCCCAGGTTGACTTCACAAAGGGAATATTTCTAGTATTTGAAAGTCATTAAAGAGTAATGGTGGCATGAGAGATACCCCTGATCTGTCCCTTTGAAATTTCAACAAATTGAACAATTACAACACAGTGCAGTAATCCCAGCTGGACTCACAGGGCACCTGAAGGATCCCCACACCGAATGGACTGAGGTGTGGCGGATGAAAAGACGGCAGAAGATAAAACGCACTCAGTCAACTCTGAAGGGGAAAGAAACTAGCTTGACCAGGTTTATCTTTCTTTTTCTCTTCTGCTCTGTGGGAAGGAGGAAGGGCCATGCTGCCTGGGTCTTCTTTACTAAGAAACGAAGAGTCAAGTCCACAGTCCTTGAGCCTCCTTCAGTTAGGAGAGATGGAGAGGCTGAAAGGCAGAGGAGGGGGTGCTGAACTAAGGGGAGGAGAGGGGACAGGCTTAGCTCAGGGTCCCGGCCACACTTCCCGTGGTCTGCCTGCAGCTACTCTCTGCAACGAGACAAAGTGCAGTGTCCCAGCCTCCCAGATGCCAACTCACTCACATCGCGGGTAGGAAGAGTGGCAGTCACAGACCCCATAGGTAGCTCTCCAGAGCCACTCTCTCCCCTGAGAAGTAGAGCTACTCCACATCCGGTCCCCTGGTTTTTGAGTCATGGGGAGGAGCTCGCAGAGACCTGAAATCTCCACTGCTAAAACCTAAAGCAACAGAGCTGTAAAGGTATAAAGCTGAAGCCGTAAAACCCTCACTACAGGCCACACCCACCAATGACTGCAGCCCGGCCTGCATCATTAACAGGAAGGTCGCAGTGAGTTCTTTCCTAAAATCTGAGAGCTAAAACTTGCAGGACCGCAACACCTACTGTAAAGAAACAGTAACCTCACACACCTGAAAAAAAAATTCCTATTATTTCTTTTCCTCATTTTATTTACATTCCTTTTCTTTTTTCCTTTGTTTTTTTTAATTTGAATCTTATCTTTAACTTTAATTTTTTTGTTAATTTTTTTTGTATTTTTCCTACTTTTCTGTAGTTTATTTTACTTATAATGTATAAAATTTTTATATTATTTATGACTTTCCTTTGTTTTTATTTTTCATATGTTGATGTTTCTTCTTACAGTTCTTAACAATAACACTCTCAAATGCCATTAAGGCAGAAGAAATCAAATACCACGGATACACAAGAAAGAGTAAAGTATCTCCATAAAGAGATCACAACAACATGGAAACCCTGGTTCTAAAAAACAAAATTTAAAACTGAAGTTATAAAAAACACCTCAATAAGTTGCGAGGAAACACTGCTAGTCTACTTACTGAGATGAAAAACAAATTAAGCCTGACCAGGTGGTGGCGCAGTGGATGGAGTGTCAGCCTGGGATGCGGAGGACCCAGGTTCGAGACCCTGAGGTCGCCAGCTTGAGTGCGGGCTCATCTGGTTTGAGCAAAGCTCACCAGCTTGGAACCAAGGTCACTGGCTCAAGCAAGGGGTTACTTGGTCTGCTGAAGGCCCACAGGCAAGGCACATATGAGAAACCAATCAATGACCAACTAAGGTGTCGCAACGAAAAACTGATGATTGATGCTTCTCATCTCTCTCCGTTCCTGTCTCTCTGTCCCTATCTATCCCTCTCTCTGACTCTCTGTCTCTGTAAAAAAAAATAATAATGAAAAAAACAGTACTTCACTAAGGAAATTTAAACTATCAAAAAAAACCAGAGAAGAACTCAATACATGAACTGAAAAATGAAGTAGCAAGATTAGCTAATAAAACAGGCCAGACAAAAAAAGGAATTGCAAACACGGAAAACAGGCAACCAGGGATGCTACAGAGAGAAGAGAAAATAAACTCACAAAAAATAAAAAATGAGATCACCACAAGAATTGACTGCCTCCATCAGAAAGACCAATATGGCCCTGGCCAGTTGGCTCAGTGGTAGAGCACCGGCCTGGCATGCAGGAGTCCCGGGTTCGATTCCCGGCCAGGGCATACAGGAGAAGCGCCCATCTGCTTCTCCATCCCTCCCCCTTTCCTCCCTCTCTTTCTCTTCCCCTCCCACAGCCAAGGCTCCATTGGAGCAAGGTTGGCCCAGGCGCTGAGGATGGCTCTGTGGCCTCTGCCTCAGGCACTAGAATGGCTCTGGTTGTGGCAGAGTGATGCCCCGGATGGGCGGAACATCGCCCCCTGGTGGGCATGCTGGGTGGATCTCGGTCGGGTGCATGAGGGAGTCTGTCTGACTGCCTCCCAGTTTCCAGCTTCAGAAAAATACAAAAAGGAAAAAAAAAAAAGGAAGACCAATATAAGGAGTGACCAGGCATTGGTGCATGGGATAGAGGATTGGACTGAGATGCAGAGGACCCAGGACTGAAACCCTGTGGTTAAAAGCTTAAGCATGGGGTTTTCTTGGAGTGTGCATTGATGGGATCATAAACATGACACTATAGTCACTGGCTTGAGCCCAAAAATCACTGGCTTGAGAAAGAGGTCACTCACACTGCTATAGCTCCCCATGAAAGCACATATGGGAAAGCAGTCAATGAACAACTAAGGAGCTGCAACATAGAATTAATGCTTCTCATCTCTCTCTCTTTCTGTATATTTCTCCCTGTCTCTCTCTCTGTACAAAAAGCCCCCCCAAAAACCCCAGAAAAGAACGAGCAATATAAGAATGGGTATATCAGAAAAAGAAGAGTGGGACAAGGGGATGGAGAGCCTATTCAAACAGATAACAGATGAGAACTTTCCAAACCCATGAAAAGAGTGCTTTGAATGCAATAAGCAAACACAATGCCAAGTTACCTCAACCCAAACAGACCTACACCGAGGAAAAGTGACCATCTGCTTCTCCATTCCTTCCCATCTACCTTCTCTCGCTCTCTCCCTTCCCCTCCCACAGCAAATGCTCCAAAAGATGAGGTTGGCCTGGGCGCTGAGGATGGCTGCATGGCCTCTCCTCAGGTGCTAAACTGGCTGCAGTTACAATGGAGCAATGGCCTGAGATGAGCAAAGCATCATTCCATAGTGTAATTGCCAAGTGAATCCCATTCACGTGCATGCAGGAGTCTGTCTCTCAGCTTTTTTACTTACCACCTAAGAAAAATACATAAAAAAATCAAAAAAAGTGTAGCCATACTCAGATCTAACAATGCTGACTTCAAGCCAAAAAAGGTAACCATACACACAGATGGACATTTCATAATGATACAGGGGACACTGTATAAAGAAGACATAAAAATTCTTTATGTGCATCGAATCAGAAAACACCAGAATATATATGACATCTACTAACTGATCTAAAAATACTGCAGAAGCACAGAAAAACACAGACATTCTTGGAGATCTCAACATACAATTGACAACTTTAGATAGATCATCCAAACGGAAAATCAATAAAGAAATATTGACCTCAAATGACACTGGACCAAATGGAGATAATAAACATTTACAGGACATTTCACCACAAAATATCAGATTATACGTTTTTCTCCAGTGTGCATATAACATTCTCAAGAATAAACCATATGTTGGGTCTCAAACTAACATCAACAAATTCAAGATTGAAATGATACCAAGCATATACTCTGACTATAAGGCCTTGAAAATAGAATTCAGCCTGACTTGAGGTGGCATAGTGGATAAAGCGTTTACCTGAAACACTGATGTCGCTGGTTCAAAACCTAGGATTTCCTGGTCAAGGGATATAAGGCAGCTGATGCTTCCTGCTCCTTCCCCACTTCTCACTCTATTTCTCCCTCCTCTAAAAAAAATTTTCTTTTAAAAAAAGGAGAAATGAGAATTCAACTGCAAAAAGAAATTTAAAAAACCAACAAAAATGTGGAAATTAAAGTATACTTCTAAAAAATGACTGGGTCAAAGAAAAAAAAAAGATCAAAAGGTGCATACACCCTGACCTGGTGCTGGCACAGTGGATAGAGAATCAGACTGGGATGTGCAGAACCCAGATTCTAAACACCGAGGTTGCCAGCTTGAGTAAGGGGTCACTCGCTCTGCTATAGCCTCCTGGTCAAGCCACATATGAGAAAGCAATCAATGAACAACTAAGGGGGTACAAGGAAGAATTGATGATGCTTCTCATCTCTCTCCCTTCCTGTCTATCTGTCCCTCTCTGGCTCTCTCCTTGTCTCTCTCTCTCTCTCTCTCTCTCTCTCTCTCTCTCTCTCTCTCACACACACACACACACACACACACAAAATGTACATACAGACAAAAGAAAGTGACAATTTGACATATAAAAATTTAAGGGATGCTGCAAAATCGTATTAAGAGGCCTGACCAGGTGGTGGTGCAGTGGATAGAGCACTGGACTGCAACGCTGAGAGCCCAGATTGAAAACTGAGGCTGCTACCTTGAGCACAGGGTCAACTGGAATGAACATGGCTACCAGCTTGAACCCAATATCACTGGCTTGAGCAAGGGGTCACTCAGTCTCTTGTAGCTCCCTGGTCAAGGCATATATGAGAAAGCAATCAATGAACAACTAAGAAGCCACAACAAAGAATTGATGCTTCTTATCTCTCTTCCCTCCTGAATGTCTCTCCCTGTCTGTCCCTCTCTCTGTCTTCATCACCCCCCCAAAACAAATCCTCCCTAAAAGTAAAAGTCCAGAGCCAGATGACTATACTAGCAAATTCTACCTAACACTCAAAGATTCAGTTCCTGTGAATCTCAAACTCTTCCAAAGAGAACAAGCAGTACTTCTTAACACATTTTATATGATCAACAATATCATGTTACCAAAACCTGGCAAGGTTACTACAAAAATAAACAGAAAACAATGGACCAGTATCTCTAATGAATACTGATGAAAAAATCCTAAACAAAAATACTAGCAATTAGAATATAACAACACATGAAAGAAATAATACATCAGTATCGAGTGGAATTCATTCCAGGTGCACAAAGATGGTTCAATATACGTATGTCGTTTAATATAACACACATCAACAAAACAAAGAAAAATCATACGATCCTATCAATAGATGCAGAAATGCCATTCGGTAAGATACAACATCCCTTTATATCTTTAAAACACTCAATAAAATTGGAATAGAAGTACCTCAATATAATAACTGCCACAAATGACAAATCATCAGCTAATATCATACTGTTAGGTTCAAGGAAGTGTGCTGTCTAACTCTTAGAAAAACAGGCTATGAGTCAGAGACCCTTATCAGAAGTTTATGTTTGAAATTCTCCACTGAGCAATACCCACCTCCCCCCGTAACTGCGCACGACCTCCCTAGCCAATAGCTAACAGCCACATCAGCTTCTGTATGATGCTTGCTCATCCTAGATAGCCACCCTATAAAAAGGAGCCATTTTAGAAGCTCGGGGCTGCAGTGCTCCAGTCTCTTTGGAGGCGTGGGTTGCCTGCAGTCCCTACGCAGGTTTGGGGGGGCTGCAGTGCTCCCTTGCGTGGGTTGCGTGCAGTCCCTGTACAGGTCTGCAATAAAACTTATAAAATTCACTTTGGGTTTGCTGTGGCCTGTCTCCTGGGATGTAACAATACCAAATGAAGAAAAACTGAAAGCTTTTACACTAAAATTAGGAACATATCAAGGCTGCCACTGTCTTCACTAATATTCAACATAGTGCTGGAAGTTTCAGCCAGAGTATCAGGCAAGGGAAAGAAATAAAAGGCATTCATGTTGGAAAAGAAGAATTAATTGTATCATTTTTCCAGACAATATTATCCTGTATAAAGGACACCCAACACCCCGGCCAGCTGTCTGAGTGGTAGAATATCTACTCAGCCTATGGACATCCTGGGTTCAATTCCCTCTCAGGGCACACAGGAGAAGCACCCATCTGCTTCTTGATGAGTTGAGCCTCTTAGCCTCCTGCAGCCATGGCTCAATTGCAGTGTGTTGGCACTAGGCACTGAGGATGGCTCCATGGTCTCCGCCTCAGGTGCTAAAAAATTTATCCAGGAACAAAAAAGTAAGGACCCTAGATGGCAGAGCACCGCCCCTAGTGGTCTTGCTGGGTGGATCCCTGTCGAGTGCATGCGGTATTGTCTCACCCTCACCTCCTCTCACTGAAAAAAAAAAGAAAAACCCCAATTCAACCAAAATAAATTAGAAACTAAACACCAATGCAGTAAAGTCGCAGGATACAAAATCAACATCCAAAAATGTATTCCTTTCATATATGCCAAGAGAGAAACTCAAGGAAATGAACTAAAAAAAATTCCCTTTACAATAGCAGGAAAAAATAAAATAAAATACTTTAGAATAAACTTAATAAAAGATGTAAGGTACCTATATACAGAAAACTAAAAAGCATTATTAAAGAAATTAAAAAGAACACAATGAAATGGAAAAATGTTTCATGTTTGTGAATTAGAAGGGTCAACATACTTAAAATGGCCATATTACCCAAAGCAATAAACAAACAATACAATACTCATCAACATCCCAAGTCATTTTTTAAAGAAATAAACCAAAAAATCACCAAGTTCATATGTACCCTTAAAAAAACGCAAATAATAAAAGCAATCCTGACAAAAAAAAGAACAAAGCCAGAGGTATTTTATCACATTACTTGACTTCAAATTATACTACCGAGCTGTGATAATCAAACAGATAGTATTGGTAGAAAAGTAGATTCAAAGACCAATGAAAAGAATCATGAGCCCAGAAATAAAACCACATATATACATATGGACAAATCATCTTCATTAAGAAGCCAAAAACAAACAATGGAGAAAAGGAAGCCTTTTCAATAAATGCTGCTGGGAAAACTGAAAACTCACATGCAATACAATGAAACATTTTTGTTCACTGCACATAAAGTAATTCAAAATAGATCAAAGACCTAAATATAAGAGCTGAAAGAGTAAATTATATAGAAAAAAACATAGATACTAAAGTCACAGACCTTGACCATACAGAGCAATTTATGTATTTGACCCCAATGGCAAGGGAAGTAAAGGCAAAAATAAATGAGTAAGACTATATCAAACTAAAAAGCTTCTAAAGAGCAGAAGAAACTGAAAACAAAACAAATAGCCAACTAAACGGGAGATGATTCTTGAAAACAGCTCATATTAGGGGTTAGTATCCAAAATAAATAAACACCTCACAAAGCTCAAAAACAAAAAAGGAAACAATCCAATTAAAAAGTAGAGAGAGGACCTGAACATATACGTCTCCTAAAAAGACAAACCAATGGCCAACAAATATATGAAAAGATGCTCATCTTCACTCACTAGTTGAGAAATGCAAATCAAAAGTACAATGGCATACGACCTGACACCTGTTAGACTGGCTACTGTCAACAAGACAGGTAATAACAAGTAGTACTGGAGAGGCCGTGCAGAAAAAAAAACCCTTATTCACTGCTGGTATAAATGTAAACTAGTACAGCCACTGTGGTAGACAGTATGGATGGGCTTCAAAACATTAAGAACAGAACTACCATGACCCAGCAATCCCTCTACAGGGTATCTACCCCAAAACTCAGAAACATTCATACGTAAAGACACATGCAGCCCCATGTCAATCACTCCATGGCCTAGGCATGGAATCAACTAAAGTGTCCTTTAGTAGAGAATAGGGTCAGATGATGTACAATGGAATACTACTCAGCCATAAGAAATGATAATACACAGTTTGAACAGGCGGTGGCGCAGTGGATAGAGCATTGCAATGGGACGCAGAAAATCCAGGTTCAAAAACCTGAGGTTGCCGGCTTGAGCACAGGCTCATCTGGTTTGAGCAAGGCTCACCAGCTTTTTCACAAGTTCCCTGACGTGAGCAAGGGGTCACTCGCTCTGAGGTAGCCTCCCCATCAAGGCACATATGAGAAAGGAGTCAGTGAACAACTAAGGTGCTGCAACAAAGAACTGATGCTTCTCATCTCTCTCTGCCTGTGTGTCTGTCCCGATCTGTCCCACTCTCTGTCTCTGTCACATACAAAAAAAAATTAATTGATAATATAGTATCACTTATAACAACATGGATGGACCCTGAGAACATTATGCTGACTGAATCACGTATATCAATCCTAAGAATTACATATTTACACACATAGTTGAGATAGAAAAACTGAGACTCATGGGCATAAAAAAAGTGGTTAACAGGAGGAGGGGATGAGGGGGAGAATAATAAGGGGAGGGTGCAGGGAAGGGTATAAAGAGGAAGGACAAATATAAGGTGACAGGAATTAATTTAACTCTGGGTGATGGAAATACAATATACTCAATAATTCAAATGCTGTGATGGTGTTTTCCTGAAACCTATGTACTCTTATTGATCAATGTCACCCTGTTAAATTATCTAAATAAAAAGTGATTAATTCATGGTGGGAATTTTTCACACCCTCAGGGAGCCTGCATGGAGAGAAGGCTCTGGGACAAAGGAGGGAAGTATATAAGCTGCTGACCATGACAAATAAAAGAGTCTGATAGCTCAGTAGGTTAGAGCATGGTCTTGAAGTACAGAGGTTGCTGTTTTGATCCCTGCCCAGAGCACATACAGGAACAGATCAATGTTCTTGCCACTCTGACACTCTCTCCCTCATTCTCTGTAAAATCAATGAAATAAATATTTTTTTAAAAAAAAAGAGAGAGAGAAAGAAAACAAGCTTGACTGGTGGCACAGTCAATAAATCGTCAACCTGGGATGCTGAGGTTGCTGGGCTGACCCAGTCAAGGCACATAAGGGAAGCCCCTACTACAAGTTGATTCTCCCCACTTCTCCCCTCTCTTTCTCTGCTTCCATCTTTCTACCTACTATCCTAAATCAATAAATAAAATTTTAAAAAATAAGTAAATGGAAACAACATCACTAGGCAGGAACATCAGAAGTACAGAAATAAAGGTTGAGGGTCGTAAATCCCCTGAAATTGGGAGAAAAAGCAAACACAGCCTCTGCCCAGGACACATCGCTTACCTGAGAAGCAGCCATTCTGTCCTGGTCCGGCTCCTGCTTGTTTTCTCAGGTGACAGTATGTTGAGGAGTCAAGTCTGCATTTCGAGAATGTGCTACCACAGGTGTCCACACAGCCCCTCTATCCACTTCCACCGCAGTCACAGACAGGAGGACCTGGAAATGCTGAAAAGGCCACACTCTCCTGTCCTTCCTCACTGGAGTCAGCCAAAAGTGCTCCTGCAGGGAGACCACACTGTATTATTTTCCTGTCTTCATCTGTCCTCCCTCAGACGTCCACACATTCCCACAGCAATGAGAACGGGCGCTGCTCTCCTGAACGCCCAAACCCAACACAACACCCTGTCACCTCCCCTGACCATGCCTGCTCCCCACTCTCACTAATGCATCCCGGGTGCACTCCTCTCTGGGAATGTCGGTGCCTCCCCACTCACCTTTGCCTGTCTCTCTCCTAAGCTCTGAGGGTTCCTCTTTTGCCTCTGAAACCTGTTCCCTGAGCCAAATTCTACTTCTGTGACTTATTTCATTCGATGTGACAGAGGGGTGCCCCGACTGATAGGTGCAGTCAGACAGTAAGGGAGAGAGTTGAAAAGCATCAATTCTTCATTTTGGCTCTTTGGCTGTTCACTGATTGCTTTCTCATAAGAGCCTTGATGGGGAAAGGAGAGACTACAGCGGACGAGTGACCCCTTACTCAAGCCAGTGACCCTTGCCTTAAGCCAGCGACCTTGGGCTTCAAGGCAGCGACCATGGGGTCATGTCTATGATCCCACACTCATGCCAGTGACCCTATGCTCAGGCCTCTGACCTCAGTGTTTTGAACCTGAGTTCTCTGCATCCCAGCCTGATGTTTTATCCACTGAGACACCACCTGGTCAGGATACTTACGGATTTTAATTAAATTTTTCATATAAAAAACAAATGCATCCAGGATCCTTCCTGCTAATTCCTGGGCTCACTCAAAAATCATATGGAGCAGCTCATAAAAACAACGTTACCTGACTGGAGGTAATGCAGTGGATAAACTGTAGACCTGGAACACTGAGGTCGCTGGTTCAAAACCCTGGGCTTGCCTGATCAAGGCACATATGGGAGTTGATGCTTCCTACACCTCCCTCCTCTTTCTCTATTTGTCTTTCTCTCTTTATCTCTCTCTCTCTTGCCCTAGCTAGTCTCTAAATTGAATAAATAACTAAACTAATCAACAACGCTGCTCTACCCAGAGCAACTCTCTGAGTTTGAGGGGGATGGTGCAGGTGATCTCCATTCTTAAAAATCAAGCCATCTAATAATAGAACCCCAGAGGGAAATGGTTTAGCTTCAATAAGCATGCAGATCCCTTGGGGATGAGGGCTCCACTCTAAGTTGTGGTTTCGCAGGTGGGGCCCAGGATATGGCATCTTTATCTAGGTCCCTAAGGTGCCTGCACTGCTCCCTCAGAGCTGTTTTCAGCAGCACTGGCTGACGGGGATCAGACACAGCACACCTCACACTTCTCGATACTATGAGGGTGGTTTCACTTTTTCAGTCACTACTTCAAAAAATCACATGAAGAAAATAAAAGCTGCCGAACATCTGATGAACTCAAGACATAAGGCTCTGACTGCTAAGATCAGACATCCTTACCAAGTGCACAGTGAAGTAGCCCAATATACTTTACTAAATACCAATGGCTGTTTAAACATATGAAAGACACTACAAAGGATGAAGGGCTTAGAATTTAAACTTGACACAATACATTGAAAACAAAAACGATACAGAATCTTTTTTAATGTAATGACTTCTAGGATCAAAAATTTAAAATTTGAGACTGACTCATATTTGGCAAAGAATTATAAGCTCTGGATATGGCCTTGGCCATTTGGCTCAGCAACAGACCGTTGGCTTGTTGTGTGAAAGTCCTGGGTTCAATTCCTAGTAAGGGAACTCAGGCTAAGCAACCATCTGCTTCTCCAACCCTCCCTCTATCCCTTCACTTTGTCTTTCTCTTCTCCCTCCGCAGCCATGACTTTATTGGAGCAAAGTGGCCTCAGGCACTGAGGATGTCTCCATGGCCTCACCTCAGGCACTAGAATAGCTAGACACTAAAACTGTTCAACCGCAGAGCATCGCCCCCCAGTGGGTTTTCAAGGTAGATCCCAGTAGGGACACTTGCAGTAGCGTCTTTCTGCCTAACGCTTCTCATTTAACAGAAGGAAAAAAAGAATTATATGCTGTGGCTATGAGATATCACCACTGCTTATTTAAAATTTAATAACTACTGCAAGGAAACACATAGTCAACATACTAAGATTTATCTAAATATGTTATTTTTAAAAGGAATTACATGTGAGATGTATAATAAAATAGGTAAATCCATTGGGCCAAAAAAAAATTCTTTTTATCTTCATTCCCACTTCTGCTCCCCAGCCCCCCTCCCTGCGCCCTTCTCTCCAGGCCCCTCCCTCTCCTCGGGGTTTCTCCCCTTTCTTCCCCTCGCGCTCCTCTCCCCGGTTACTGTCACTCTCCCGTCGCGGTCCCGTCCCCCCGCACCCCCACGTTGCCGTCTCTTCATGTCTCCTCACTGACCTCTCCTCCCCCTCCCGTGTCTCTCCGTCCCCTGACCCCTCCCAGCCCCGCTCTGCGCGTCCCCGGGGCCCCTTCGCTGTCGCCGCTCCCACACAGCCCTCCCCGCGCGGGGCCGGTGCTCTTCTGGGGACCCGGCGTTCTCGCCCCGATCCCCGCGCCCATGGTGAGTGTGCTTTTCCTGGACCCGGGTCTCTTAGTAAATGGGGTGGGGTCTCAGGAGGGGGTCCGCAGGTCCCCAGGCCATGGTGGGTGGTGCAGTCCGGGCTCTATGGGCCGAGAGGCCGGGTGGGGGGAGGGGCGCACACTGTCCGTCTCCAGCGCCGGAGTCCGTCTCCCGGAACTTTAAACAGCGCGGGGAGGTGTGGGGGGTGGGGGATGGGGGGAGTAACTGCCCCCTCGGGACCGAGGCAGGAAACCCCGCGGCAGGGGGGCGTCCCACTCCCGACGACGAGGGGACATGGGTGGGGCGACCTCAGATTTTTCCGGGAAACCGACGCGGAGCCCCCACTGGGACTCCGTACTCACCGCTGGGGACTCAAGAGCGGGGCTCTCCACATCCTCAGCGACCATCCGTCTTCCTGCGTGGAAGCCTGGGGACGGAGAGCGCCATATTTAAACAGGAAAAACCATCCCCAGCCGCTTCCGGGTTTTTAGCAAACTGCGCGTGCGCAGTGCCTAAAAAAAACCAAGCGGGACTTTTTTTTTTTTTTATTACAGAGACAGAGAGAGAGGGGTAGATAGACAGGAACGAAGACGTGAGAAGCATCAATCGTCAGTTTTTCATTGCAGTGCCTTAGTTCATTGATTGCTTTCTCATATGTGCCTTGACCGCAGGCCTCCAGCAGACCGAGTGACCCCTTGCTTGAGTCAGCGACCTTGGGTCCAAGCTGGTGAGCTTTGCTCAAACCAGATGATCCTGAGCTCAAGCTGGCAGCCTTGGGGTCTCGAACCTGGGTCCTCCAAGTCCCAGCCCAACGCTCTATCCACTGTGCCACCACCTGGTCAGGTGGTTATAGCCTTTTCTTGTATGTTGGTTTGAACTTAGTAATTATTCCTAAAATTGCAATGGCAGACTTTCTTGGCTAGAGTTGCCAAGAGACGGATATAGGAATATCTACCTAGCAGTTTTTCTGTCTTTTCTTGACCCATATAGGTGGCAACATGGAAAGCTTGGACTATTGCTCACCCAACAAGCGGGGAACGACAACATTACCGTCTGGAAGTTGCATCTAGCCGTCCTTTAACTCTTCTGCTGCTTCTTTCTACATCTACCTTTTCTCTCCTTCAGAATATCTGGGTAACAGTTCTGGGGCCCAAGAGATCAGAAGGGCTATAGTAGCCTCGTGGTAGGGCAGGGTAGAAGCTCTCTTTGGCTCTGCATCTGTTCTGCCATTTTTCTACCTTCTTCCCTCTGGTGTCCTCGGCAGTGGAGTCACTGCTACTAGTTTTGACTTCCAGGCTGCTTCCAGCAGCTGGAGAATTTCTTCTGGATATTTAAGATTTTTGCCCCACAGCAGTTAAGAGTCCTCTCTCTTTGTAAATTGCTCCATGTACTTAGAGAGTGAGGAAGGCAAAACTGGAATCTGTAAAGATATTCACTTTTTCTTTCACTGAGCTTTAAGGCTCGAGTCAGGGCAATCAGTTCTGCCCACTGAGCAGAAGTACCTTGGGGTAGAGGCCACACCTCTGTAGTCTGTGTTAGAGTCAGTACTGCATACCTTGCTTACTTTTCTCCCTGTAAGTTTGAAGGAGTTGCTTTTGTCCACATACAGCTCCCAGTCTAACTCCCTTAAGGGTTGACCTAGCAAGTCTGGCCAACTGGAGTATACTACATCAAGTACTTCCAAACAATTGTGTTGCGGCTTTTTCTCATTCACTGGGAGCAGTGTTGGTGGATTTAGAGTGTTATATACCTCTATTACCAGTCTTAGGTTTTCACATAATTAACTCTGGTACGTATTGAGGCAGGCATTTTTGAGCCAGTGATGTCCTTTGACATTTATCAGAGTCACTATAGCATGCGGCACCCACACCTTTAGATCTTGTCCTAAAATTAGTTAGTCTGCCTCTTGTATCAGCATGGCAGTGGCTAATAAGGTTCTTTAAGCATGGTGGCCAGCCCTTTGCAACACCGTCTAGTTGCTTGGAGACGTATGCTACAGGTTTAGGCCATGACCCTAAATCCTGAATTAATACACACACTGCTGTTTTGCTCCTAAGACATACAGTACACAAAGTTTTGCTAGGTTACAAACACCTAGTCCTGAGGCAACTTGTAATTCCTTTTAAAGACTTTTAAAGGCACAGTTCTGTTCTGGCCCCCAGTCCATGGGCTCTTTCTCTCCCCCCTTTGTGACTTCATAGAGGGGTTTAGCCAGTAGTGCAAAGTTCTGGATCCCCAACTTTGTAGTTCTGGCCAAACCCATCTATAAAGTTACAGAGGGAGGAAAAAACGAGCCCATAGAGTGTGAGCTGAAACAGGAGAGTGCTTTACTGACTCTTAAAATGGAACTACAAGTTGCCCCAACATTAGGTTTTCCTAATCTAGAAAAAGCTCTTGTGCTGTGTGTCTCGGAGAGGAGCAAGACAGCAGTGGGTATATTAACACAGGACTTTGGGTCATGGCATAGACCGGTAGCCTACCTCTTCAAGAAACTAGACAGGGTTGCAAACGGCTGGCTATGATGCTTGAGAGCCCTAGAAGCCAGACCTATGCTGGTACAAGAGGCAGACAAATTAACTTTGGGCCAAGACCAAAAAATGCAGGAGCCACATGCTGTAGTGACTCTGATGAATGCCAAAGGTCATCGGTAGCTCACTAATACCTGTCTCACTAAGTGTAAGATTGGTGCATAATGGGGGAAGGTCACGTGGGGAGCCCAGGCCTGGGAAGTTAGCTAGAACCGCCCACAGCCAAGTGCGCCAAAAGAAACTTCCTAGAAGTCCTTGGGAAAAGAGCGACCGTCGTCAGCCAGTGAGATTTCATCACGTCATATTCGCTCACCCACCCGAGAGGACCCTTCTAAATATCCCTCATGCAGTTTAATCCATGTGACTCCTCTGGCCTCTCTCCCAGGACTAGAGGACCTTGTCGGGCTGGATGTGCTGTACTAAATAAAGCCTTGCTATTCCACACTTCGTGGCTACAGCCCCTTCCTTCTTTCTCAGCGGGGAAAAATACTTTACACTAACTAGCAGATTTTGTTACGTTGTAAAGCCAGAAGCCAGGGCCACCATCACAGCAGCCCGGCTCATGCAGGTTCGCATTGGATTCGGACAGTTGGTAAAGAAACACTGGAGCCAAAAACTGGTGGGCCATTGTTGGGCAGATAAAATGTATTATGCTCACTTTGTTAAAGAGGCCATTGCCCAGGTGATATTAATGTGTGTTGAGAATTGTTGTAGCCTGAGGCTTGGTTTTGGGATTAAGCCTGTCCCACCCTTTTTGGCGTGAGGTGGTACAATCCTATCATGCCTCATAGAAGTGATTTTGTATTAGAGACTTCCCCATTTTGTATATTGGATTAAGGGTTTGGATTTCTACACTATAAAATGGGAACGGAGCGGGAGTTTGCTCTCTTGGTTCCTGAGGTTAGCATGAGAGAGCAGAGAGAATAGAGCCAGCAGCGGGAGGAGGCCACGTGGAGAAGGCCAGGAAAAGCAGCCAAGATGGCGGAGTACTGAGTGAGATGCCAGTTTGTACAGAGTTTGTATCTGGGATAAGGAAGGAAATGGGGAACTGAGGAGAATAAGGCTGTTGAGCTAGAAACCTTTGATTCTAGGAAACTCGGATAAATCAGTAGCTTTGTGAGCACTGAATGTGACTGGGGTTTTGGAGCCCAGTGTGTATTTTTACTTGCCCGCCGGGTGCAAGCTAGATTAAAGACTATGGCCCACCAGTTTTTGGCTCCATGGTTTCTTTACCGACTGTCCGAATCCAATGCGAACCTGCATGAGCCAGGCAGCTCTGATGCTGGCCATGGCCCTGCCTCCTGGCTTTACAGCCATTTTCTTTAATTCTAGCTTGCACCCGGCGGGCAAGAAAAACACACACTGGGCTCCAAAACCCACTCACATTCAGTGCTCACAAAGCCACTGACTTATCTGAGTTTCCTAGAATCAAAGGTTTCTAGCTCACCAGCCTCATTCTCCTCAGTTCCTCATCTCCTTCCTTATCCCAGATACAAACTCTGCACAAACTGGCATCTCACTCAGCACTCCGCCATCTTGGCTCCGTCTCCTGGCCACGTGGCCTCTTTCTGCTCTCTCTGCTCTGCTCCTTCTGCTCTCTGCTCTAATGATAATCTCAGGAACCAAGAGAGCAAGCTCTTGTTCTGCCCCCATTTTATAGTGTCGATTCAAAACCTTTAATCCAACATACAAAATAGGGAAGTCTCTACAAAGTCACTTCTCTGAGGCGTGATAGGATTGTACCGCCCTACATCAAAAAGGGTGGGAAAGGCTTAATCCCAAAACCAAGCCCCAGGCTACAAGGATTCTCAACACACATTAATATCACCTGGGCGACGGCCTCACGTGGACAGCGCCATTTTTAACAAAGTGAGCATAATACATTTTATCTGCCCAACATACGTGAAAACTCAAGACTGGTAATAGAGATGTGTACCACTTTAAATCCAGCAACACTGCTCCCAGTGAACAACAGAAAGCTCCAGCACAATTAGAAGTGCTTGGTGCAGTACACTACAGGGGCCAGGCTTACTATCAATAGATCAACCCCTAAGGGAGCCCGAGTGGGAGTTGTATGTGGACGTAAACAGCTGTCATTCAAAGGGAGAAAGGCAGATATCGCGGTCTAGCCATGACGAGTCTATTATGAGGTCTCGAACGGATAAAAGTAGAAAATTGAATAAATGATAGACATAGACTTAAAGATATATACATACAGATGGGTTCAGGAGGACGGCATGGAGAACAGTCTCTACTGTTCTTGAGCCCATGCAATGGCAGCCCCCACAAGCGCATCTGTCTTTATCCAGGAAAAAAACATGGTCCATTAGCAATTCAGTTGTTTCCAAAACAACTCAAAAACAACCTTCAGCATACCATTCAAATCTAACTTTACACCAATAAGAAACTAGCTTCCAGCCTGCTCTGGAGAACATGGGTGGGACAAGCGAGAATCAGATATAGCTCTTAGTTGACTAGGCAGGTGAGGTGGGGGGTTGGACCTAATACCTTTGTCCCTAGACGTATCCAGGTTGCAAAAATACCCTGTTTATATTTCAGTCCCCAACAAATCCCCCTTCTGTATTTTTTAAAACTTCAATTCATGTGCTCTGACTCCTACTCATCTGAATTCCAATGTTCCGATTTGGAGGCAGACTGCAAAAATATAAAATAAAATTAAAATAGCCAATGCTAACAGATACTATAACAAGTATCCAAATGCAATGAAGTGATTAAAGCCTATTATATTATCTAGGAAAGTCTTAACTAATACAACAGGATCTAAAATAAAATTCTTAGTCTTAAATGTCATTAACAGGTTCATGTAATTTCACCAAGTCCATGTTGACACCATCACTGCTTCACATTATTTGTAAATGTAACTCAACCCTGCTTCAGTCTCAGAACTGTCCCAAGGAGCAGGAATCACACACATTCAGGAAAAGTCCACAAAGCACTGGAGTTGTGGTCACATTTCCATACTTTGCAGCTAGAGTCCAAGTCCCAATGACCACTGCTTCTAGCTGGTAATGATTCAGGTAGACTTGAAAAGCCATCTACAGCATGTATGGAGATGGAGGTTCTGTTTTCTTTAAACTGGAGAGATGAACCCAGGGGGCCTTTCCCTGGAGATCTGCAACTGTGGCATCATGAAGAGAACCTTAAGATACACTATGCTGGATGGCAGAGGTAAATTAATCTAAATTAGGAGCAGGCCCCAACCTAAATTGGCATGGGACATTGAGGCAGGAGGAATAAAGGAGACACTATACTGTATATGAAACAAAGCAGCAGGAAATAAGACTATCAACACCCACAATAGAGATCTTCGAGGGATGAATAAAAACACGAATATTCAGGCAAGGCATAGTAAGTGGCCCTCGTGTCCATAAGAAATAAGATCAGTTTACCTGCTACTTTGAAGAAATACCCTAGGCTCGTCTACAGAGATGTGAGATTAGGCCAACGGCCTTGGGCACCTTTAGCCTTCAGTGGTAAGTCCGAGCAGTCGAGGCAAGGTCAGGTCACGGGTGGCTGGAGAAGGGCTGGAACAGACAGAACCCTCCCTTAGAGGAGGGAGGGGGCAGCTTACCTTCTTGTATCCCTTTTTCCCACAGCAAAGACATGTCCCTGGTGCAGACTGAGAAACCTGGCAGACTTTAGCTCAATGACCTTTCTTTCCACTCTTGAAGCAGGGCCTTGATGGAGTCCTATGAAATCCTTTTGGGGTGTTGAAGCCTTTAAGGGTGTAT
This sequence comes from Saccopteryx bilineata, assembly GCF_036850765.1. NCBI lineage: Eukaryota > Metazoa > Chordata > Mammalia > Chiroptera > Emballonuridae > Saccopteryx > Saccopteryx bilineata. The sequence continues at coordinate 298,289,610 of NC_089492.1, forward strand.
GCCAAGAGCTGGTATTTTGTCTGATCTCTTTTGGGCTCTGTCTCCTTTTCTGTTCCTCTTGGTCATTATAGACCTTAAAAGCCATGCTCAGAAGATATTGCTGAGGGATTTGAGGGTCCTCATCCACCTATATAAACTTTTTCTGTATATCTGGAGCTATTTGGAAAAAGACAAAACAGTGTTATTAGCTGCATCAAATAAAAGAGGGTAGAAGTTTTCAGGAGAAAGAGGTTTGGTGTCTCCTGTAGGATTCCAGAGTCTCTCAGCTGCTGAATAACCCTGTACATCAGCATTCAAAATCATTTTTTTTCTTCTGGTTTATTTTTTTCATTTTAGAGAGGAGAGGGAGAGACAGAGAGAGGAGAGACAGAGAGAGAGACGGGGGGAGGAGCTGGAAGCATCAACTCCCATATGTGCGTTGACCAGGCAAGCTCAGGGTTTCAAACCAGCGACCTCAGCATTTCCAGGTCGATGCTTTATCCACTGCGCCACCACAGGTCAGGCCCAAAATAAATTTTTTAAAGTAAAAAGCATGATAAAAAAGATTTGCAGGAATTCCAGGATATGACTCCCCACCCTTTTTTATATTATTATATTTACAATTGACCTTTAAGCATTTGTTGGGCACACTTTATAATACCTTGACTTTAAAGATTGTAAGAAACATTTGACTTTATTTATGTTAACTTCTAACAAAATATAGTAAATGCATTTGTTTAAAAGACTTTATTTATTCATTTTAGACAGGAGAGAGAGAGAAGGGAGGAGCAGGAAGCATCAACTCCCATATATGCCTTGACCAGGCAAGCCCAGGGTTTTGAACCGGTGACCTCAGCATTCCAGGTCGACGCTTTATCCACTGCGCCACCACAGGTCAGGCCAGTAAATGCATTTTCAAGTAACATTCCCATACTTATTAAAACATTTCTACCCCATTAAGTAACATGTAAATTAAACAGTATATTAAAGCTGGAAAATTCCAGTGTGGCTTTCATTAATTTCCTATATTAAGCAAATTCACACTGTTTCAAGCTTTTCAGCTTGCAGCACTTTGGCCAAATTTGCAAGACTCTAGGATCCACATTCTACCCCTTTGTTCACTTACAATCTAAAGCACAGGTATTCCTGTACAAGGAAATTAGGAACATTACACAAATTACAACAACATAACAAATTATACATTTTCAACAATTACACAGATAAACTTCACCAGTCTCTGAGCACTTTGCCAAAGGCCCAAAATGTCCTCGGACTTCTTTCTAGCCATGAAAAAAGCTTTCCAGGGCAGGGGGAAGGCCTCCAGCAAAGCTGACCCCACCCCCATTAGGGTATTTCACATTTTCCAAAATCTGTAAGTCCATGCAACAAAGGAGCCAGTGCCCACTCTGGTCATAGTCCAGGAATCAGTCCATGCACATGGGGCCTCAGCAACCCCCCTCATTCCTGCTGTCCTGGCAGGTCTTACACTGTTCCAAAGAGGAGCAAGTGGCAATGTAAATCAGTGTTTCCATCTTTGCTCTGTAGAGCATGATGGCAGTTACCCTTATGTCCCAGAATCACAGACCTATGAGGGGTGTAGTAGGTACTCCTTGCTGCTGGGCTCTCACCTTCTGGAGACGGCAGATCGCAACTCCAGCCTGATTCTCCTCATCCTCCAAAGAGAAACTGGAAATGCCAGCTACCACTGCCAGGCTTGAGCCACAGGCCGCCACCGCCTTCTGCTTTATGTGTCTTGCAGCCACAGCCCCGGCCTCAGCCTCAGCATCCCATTTCTGCTGGCTCTCCACAATGTCCAGGGCATGCTGCAAGTCACAAACCTGTGATTCCTTCTTCAGTGGCTGCTCTATTTCCAGGTGAATCTCATGAACCTGGTTGGCCTCCTCTGGTGCTTGCTCTAGCTCCAGGGTCAGCATCTCTTTCTCCCAGGTTTGCTCCACCTCCTTCCACTGCCCAGTTTGCAGGTTCCATGCAGCCTATCCTCAGTTTCCTCACACATACCTGTAAAAGTCAGCCTGCCTATGGTCCCCAAAAGGACAGACATGGGGAATCATAACAGCAGCCAGTCCTCTATTCCACTGCTCAAAGGTGGTAGTGGCTCCATACCAATCTGATTCGAACCTTGCCACAGACTATGCCAAATATAAAGCCAGTAGCTGTGGGCACCAACACAGCCTCCTGACCCATGAAGATTCAGGTTTGATTCGAACAGTCGGTAATGAAACAATGGAGCCGGAACTGGTGGGCTATTATCTTTAATCCTAGCTCACACTCAGCAGGAGAGTAATACACACAATGGGAAAACACTTCCCTTTCCATTCAGGGCTCCCAAAGCCACTGACTTATCTGAGTATTCCTAAAATCAAAGGTTCTACCTCACCAGCCTTATTCACCTCTGTTCCCCATCTTCTTCACTCTACACAAACTCTGCACAAACTGGCTTCTCCTTCTGCACTCCACCATCTTGGTTGCTTCTCCTTGACATGCTAATAGCAGGAACTGAGAGAGCAAGCCCCTAGACTGCCCCATTTCATAGTGTAGAAATCTAAACCTTTAAGCCAATAAACAAATAAGGAATTCTCTGATACAGTCACTTATCTGAGGCATAAATGTGATTCCTTATAAAAGTGTACCACCCTACATCATGCAACAGTCAAGGATGTGGGAAAAGCCTAGCATTGAGATTTTAAGATTAAAAGAGTGGGAAAGGCTTAGTCTTAAAACTAAGGCTTAGTGTATAAGGACCCAGCCTGCTTAAAGCCTGTTTTCCACACCCAATGGAAAGTATAAGTGAGTGAACATATACATCATATTTGTAAACTTATTTGACCCATATTCCATTTTATTTAAATTTAAATGATCACACTTTACTTATTCTAATTAAAATTTAAAATTTGTAGGGATGATATCATTTTATGTTTTCAATATTAGAGCTGGTATTTCCAATTTTTGCATGCAAGAACTTAATTCAAGCCTTAAACACAGACACATTTAGACATTAAACAAAGACTTCACATACAATCACACAAATCAAGAGTGAAACCCAGGATTTTAGAGATTAGTACATGGCCTGCTTGATCTTTACACAGGGCTATTTTGATGGGAACATAATAAAGGATAAAAACTAAACAGAACTCTCAAAAAGTCTCAAGATGGCTGTATGAGATCTCTGTTTAGCCATGTCCAAACAGGCATTCCCTTCATCCTATTTTCAGTCATAGAATAAGAAAGAAATAAGGTGATAATTTAGAGAAAGTTAGAGAATAACAGGAAAGAGCTATAATTTTCCCAAACTCTTAAGTCTTTTTATTTACTAAAGTAAATCAGATAATAATACAACTTTGAAAAACATCTGAGTCTTCTAGACATTCTAAATTCTAATAGCTGCTGTGTCTGGCAGCCTAAATCCCTCCATTTCAACCCCTGCTGAAAGGCAAGGGAAGGCTTCTCAGCTCCCCTCCCAGGGCTTGGCCTGCCAGGCTGAGCCACTCCCCACCCATATGAGGGTCAGCCTGCCATAGCACCTCTGCTGCCACTACCACTACCGGGATCTGGGCCACAGAACCTCAGTGGCGCTTCCTCTGCTGCTGCAGTGTGAGCTCATGGGAGCCGCACATTCCAGCAAAGGAGGCTGCACTGCCCACACGGCCCACGCCTCCTGGGGGACACGTCCCCTTGGCCGCCTGCCTGCGTGGTCACCAGAGCTTCCAGGAGGAAGCCATGACCAGCCGCCCGGCAACCACTCAGCCGCAAGGCAGCAGTAGCCTTCGCGGCTTCTCTGAATCCTTTGCCCCTCGGCATTATATCTAAACTACACTTGTTCACCCAGTGTTTCCCTTTTTTACAGCGTGGGCAAAAGTCTGGGCCCTTAGGAGCCAGCTGGGCTTTAAAAAGAGGTCAAGGATGATATTTGGGGGAAGCAAGGCACTTTCTAGGAAAATTCTTCGAATCCCCCACAATAGAAACAAGATCCACTGGCATAAATATTTCTCTGACTTTCCTTCTTTTGTTTGTTTTGCCTTTTATCAAAATACCCTGGAATTATTGCCTTAGTGCCTGTGGCAAAAGCAAGACCTTCCAAGTATGAAAGCCAATATCAGTACATATTCTGATATAAACTTTTTTTTTTACTACTATTCTTTCAACTTTTGGAATCAGCCCTGAAACAAATTGTTGATATTGCTCATCAGGACCTTGCCTAATATTGCTGAGCAAACAACTTATTCTGATCAAACAACTTATTCTCAAATAAAAACATTTGTACAAAAAGATATAAGATCCCTTACTTTTGAACCTATCTATCCCATGGTTATTTACTCCCAAATTACTTTATTATTATGCTCTCCACCCAAACTTCATTTCTTCCCCTGAATCTCGAGCCTGATCCAAAGCTTGTTGGAGCAGAGATCTCCAATGGTCTGAGACAAAGACCTTGCGAGCAGAGGACACAGAGGAGCAAAGTTTAAATTGGCCACAACGCGATATTCTCATCTCCCGAGTTATTCCCAGACTCCAAGTTGTTCTTATATTTACATTCAAATGTTTCTACCTCATTCTGATCAAACAACTTATTCTCAAATAAAAACATTTGTACAAAAAGAAAAAGGTCCCTTACTTTTGAACCTATCTGTCCAATGGTTATTTACTCCCAAATTACTTTATTATTATGCTCTCCACCCAAACTCTACTTAAAAGCTTCACTCTTTCAAAGCTTTATACTGACTTTGTGTGAACACTTCTGGGGGGTTCCATTACATCTCCTCTTTCCCTTTTTCAATGTCCGCACATACAGGCACCAATTGTCGCGGTCCAGCTGTGACAAGTCTATTACGGGGTCTCGAACGGGAAAAGGTATGAAATTGAATAAATGATAGACAGAGACTTAAAGATATATACATACAGATGGGTTCAGTAGGACGGCACAGCGAACAGTCTCTACTGTTCCTGAGCCAATGCAATGGCAGCCCCAGAAGCACATCGGTCTTTATTCAGGGAAGAAACATGGCCCATTAGCAATTCAATTGTTCCCAAGACAACTCAAAAACAACCCCACCATACCATTCAAATCTAACTTTACACCAATAAGAAACTAGCTTCCAGCCTGCTCCGAGAACATGGGTGGAACAAGCGAGAATCAGGTATAGCTCGTTGTTAACTGGGCAGGTGAAGTGAGGGGTTGGGCCCAACACCTCTGTACCTAGACATATGCAGATTGCAAAAATACCCTGTTTATATTTCAGTTTGCAACAGGCAGGGTATGCAGAACTGACTCTAACAGAGAGTATAGAGGTGTGGCCTCTAACCCCGGGCACCTGTGTTCAGGTGGCAGAACTGATTGCCCTGACTGGAGCCTTAAAGCTCAGTGAAAGTAAAGGAGTAATACCTTTACTGATTCTCATTCTGCCTTCCTCACTTGTCGAGGAAATGGGGCAATTTAGAAAGAGAGGGGACTCTTTTTTATTATTTTTTTTTATTTATTCATTTTTAGAGAGGACAGAGAGAGGGAGAGAGAGAGAAGGGGGAGGAGCTGGAAGCATCAACTCCCATATGTGCCTTGACCAGGCAAGCCCAGGGTTTCGAACCAGCGACCTCAGCATTTCCAGGTCGACGTTTTATCCACTGCGCCACCACAGGTCAGGCAAGAGAGGGGACTCTTAACTTCTGCTGGCAAAGATAGAAAATATCCAGGAATAATTTCTAGCTGCTGGAAGCAGTTAGGAAGCCAAAACAAGTAGCAGTGATCCACTGCTGAGGACATCAGAAGGGAGAAATGGTAGAAGCCCAAGGAAATGCCAGAGCAGATAGATGCAGAGGCAAAGAGGGCTCCTACTCTGCCTTATCACAAGGCTAATTGCCCCTCTTATTTCATGGGCCCCGGATTTTGCACTCAAATATTCTGAAGGAGAAAAAGGTGGATACAAAAGGAGGAAACAAGAATTGAAAATCAGCTGGATGCAGGTGCCAGATGGTAGAGATGTCATCCCCCACCTACTGGGACCGGCAGCAGTCCAGGCTTTGTACACTGCCACCCATCTAGGACAAGAAAAGACAAAAAAACTTCTAGGGAGGTATTTCTACATCCCTCTCCTAGCAACCTTAGCCAAGAAAATCAGCCTTTGCTGCCCAACCTGCCACCAGAACAATGCAAAACAAGAAACTTCAGTGCCCCCCAGTAATCAGTCTTATGGGGCAGCTCCCTTTGAGAATGCACAGGTAGACTTCACCGAGATGCCCAAAAGTCAAAGTTACCAGTCCTTGCTGGTCCTACTATGCATCTATTCCGGATGGATAGAAGCCTGCCTCACTGGACAGAACAGGCTAGGGAAATAACCAGGACATTGCTCACAGAAGTTATTCCAAGATTTGGAGTGCCAATTAAGCCCTTGCTTTAAGCTTAATGGGGATTCTGGATCTCTCTGGAAAGTGGTTGCTTCCTCCAATATGAGGCTTCACCTTCCTTATTCTTGGCTGGCATTAAAAGCGGACCTGTTGATGACAAAATTGGAACATACCCTCGCCCCCAAATTAATAATTTGCTCGAATATAGCCACTTAGTACCAGTAAATATATTCTGATATAACATGAGGAGTAGGCTGTTGCTGGGCTGATATATATATAGACCTCTCAGCTGCAGTAAGTCTTGAGCAGAAAATGGTCAAAAAAAATTTAAGAGTAAACTAAGCCTTATATAATTGCTCTTGTAGGGTGAGCCACTCCTCTTGACTCATGGTGTCTTGCCAAACATTCTGAAACCCACCAAAAAGGCTCAGCAGACCTAGAAAAACACACAAATCCTTGGCCCCACAAGAGAACAGTCTGGCCCTTGTCAGATCCTGTAAGCAGATCCTTCCATCGTACTTAGGGAAGGCCTTCCTTATTGGATTCTTAGCCACTGAATGACCCCGTACATTAGTATTCAAATTTTTTATAGTAAAAAGAGTGTTACAAAGAAGATTTGCAAAAGTTTCAGGGTATGATTTCCACATTTCCATTTTCTAATTGACCTTTAAGAGCTTGATGAACACGCTCTACAATGCCTTGGCCCTGAGGATTGTAAGGAATACCTGTCCTCAGGGTGATTTCAAAAGTCTGACAAAATGTAGTAAATGCTTTTACTACATACACAGGAGCATTGTCACTGACTGCCTTATTAGGACTGACAAGTAAGGCTTCTGCATCTTTCAAAACATATTAATCCCAACCTAGAGAGCACATAAGGCTGAAAAAGTCCAGTATGACTTTTATCTTTGCATTGGAAAAAACTGACAGCTTTGTTAGGGAAATGTACTTTTCCCTAAGCCTTTCAGCTTAGTGAGTGCTTCATGAGTGAACCAGGGAGAAAGCCAACATTTCTCAGCAATAATAGATACAATATCTCTTGTCTCTAAATGTCCTCTGAATTTACACCCTTGTATTATTAGTTCCATTTCAGGGCATCCCTTAGCTATTTTTTTAATTCAATAGGCAAAATCAGAGAAACTAAATTCGTCATCTCCTCAGGGCCCCTTTTGCAGGATGTGGCCTGAAAAGCAAAATTCGCATTCTTATACTATTCTTCCCACTGCCTGAAGCAGGCGGGTGAGACACACTCCTGAGATGACTTATCAGGGCACTGCCTAATTTTTCTTAATTTCTTTGTTTCACACACCTGAGTAGTTTCACACACAAAGAGATAATTTACAGTACAGAAATACACATAAACACAGAAATCTGATTAATCCTAATATCTGAGTTGCTATTAGCTCCCAACTCTGAAGACAGTAGAGAACATACCTCACAAAACACAAATTAAATTAGCAAGTCTTTATGATCCAAATTACATTCTATTTACATTTAAATGAACACTATGTGCTCTTATTTTTAAGCTAAAATGCAGGAATAAAACTATTTTATTTTTTCTTCAATATTAGAGCCAGTATTTCCAATTTTTGCATGCAAGAACTTAACTTAGGCCTTAAGAGCAGACATATTTTGGACAAGGTCAGAGAAAAACTAAATAGAAACTAGAAACAGACAAATCAGAGAGAAACCTGGGATTTCAGAGTACAACCATACCAGAAAGATGCCTGCCTGATCTCAGTCTGGGCATTTTCTGACAGAGACACTGGAGGATGGAACTAGCAAAATCTCCCTGAGAAAATAGACTCTCAGCAGCTGCGTGGGAGATTTTGGTAGTCAGATCCACCAGGGGTTCTCTGCTGAATTTCCAGGCAAAGAATAGGAAAGAAACAAATGATAGTTCCAAGGATTGTAGCAAAAACATCAAAAAAAAAATCAGACAATAACAGGAAATGCTGTAATTTTACATGAGTCTCCTATCCATTCTAAAATTTCACAGTTGCTGTAACTGGCAGCTCAGGTTGACCATGCCAAGACTTCTCCTCTTTCTCAATTTTATCTGAGCAGCAAACCAAGCAGCCAGAGAGAACTAGAAGCATCCACACTACCCCACGTCCCTCGGGCCCCCAGCCACAGAGTATGGCACCAACTGCCAGAGAGACTGCCACTTTCATTCCTCCTGCCATAGTCTCCTCACACCACTGCCTTCTCAGAACTTTCCCTACTTGCTCCCCTGTAGCAGAACTAACCATTCCCACCTCCAGGAACCAGGGCACACATCTTGAACATAACACAAAAAGCTTACTAACTGCATAACTATTCTTACAAAAAGGTTCCTTTCTTTTTCTTTTTTTTTCTTTTTTTTTTTTTGTATTTTTCTGAAGCCGGAAACGGGGAGGCAGTCAGACAGACTCCCGCATGCACCTGACCAGGATCCACCCTGCACGCCCACCAGGGAGGGATATTCTGCAGATCCGGGGTGTCATTCTGTCGCAACTAGAGCCACTCTAGCACCTGGGGCAGAGGCCAAGGAGCCATCCCCAGCGCCCGGGCCATCTTTTGCTCCAATGGAGCCTCGGCTGAGGGAGGGGAAAAGAGAGACAGAGAGGAAGGAGAGTGGGAGGGGTGGAGAAGCAGATGGGCGCCTCTCCTGTGTACCCTGGCCGGGAATTGAACCCGGGACTTCCGCATGCCAGGCTGACGTTCTACCACTGAACCAACCGGCCAAGTCGGTCCCTTTCTTTTTAACCCTGTTTCATAATGTATTACTCCCAAATGTACTCTCCCTGAAAACTTCTTTTACTTATGCGTGCAACCCAGGGAGTCCCCTCACCTGCCTTCTTCAGCTTCAGTCCCGCCTTACCTGAGGCCTCAGGTTGGTTGTCATTTCTTGCAAACCACCGTGACAAATAATTTTGTGGGTCTCGGGTGGGAACGGTAGAGGATTAGAAAATAAACACAGAAAGAAAAAAGATTAGATTGATTGTTATAGTGTAAAGTAAAGTCTTTTGCTCATCAATGAGAGCTCAGAAATAAAGTCACATTTTAAAGGCAAACTAAGAATTCTCTGCAGAGCCCCCCAAACCCCTCCACTATATATAACATCTTAACTTCCCAAAACAAAGGGTCAAAAGAATACTGCCTCCAGTCTCTCCCAGGGATGGGGGGGGGGATAGGATGAGTAGAGATACTTCAGCATCACAGCAACATGGAGGTGTGGGGAAGGGCGTGTAAATTGCCTTTACCAACTTCAACAATCAGTCAGAGGTTGTGGGGAAGAGCTTAGCCTTTAGCAACTTAATCAGGCAAGTGAGTTGGGGGCATGGGCAGCAAGGACCCTATCAGTTTACTGCCAGTCCCCCACACCTCTGTCCCCCACAAATCTAAATTTCAAAAACCCTGTCAGCTTGCAGTCTCCAACAGGGTGGGTAAAGGGGTAATTTTCTGGATAACAGAGGAGTGGGGTAGATCAGTGAGTTGGAGAAAATACTGTGCACCCAAATAATCGAGATAGTGAAAGAAAACAGTCGTCCTGAATATTGAAGGAGTGCCAAGTAAGTGGCCTATACCTAATAGGGGAGAAATGGCCTTACTAGAAACCTGTCGAGTTAAGCAAGGCTCTGCCATTCAGATGGGGCAGGTGGAGGCCTGTGGAGAGGTCAGGTCCTATCAGTCTTCTTTACTCCAGGGTGTCAAGAAGTGCTAGTGCCAGGGAGAGGCTGGGGCAAGAAGGGAGTCTCTCATGCCTTGAGGGGCTCTGGGAGGTCTGAACTCCAATGGCCCACACAACTACAGAGAGGGCAGGGTCTGCCTGGTGGCCTGGGATTGGGACAGGAGCAGTTCCAGTCTACCTCCCATCTGCCCTTAAAGTAGATCCCTGGCAAAGGGCCAGAAAATCCCTGCTGGGATTTGGGGAGACTTTTTGTTATTTTACAGCCTGGTGGATCCCCTGGCAAACATCTTTAAGGCCTAGTCTTTGTTCCTCCTCCAATTATTGAAGACCTTAAAGGCCAGGTCAAAAATTTTTTTTGAATGTCTCTTTTTCTGTAATATGTGTGTGTTTTTTTCCTGTGTTTCCCTTCTTATTTCTCCCTCTACAACCTGCATAAACATTCTGCACCTTTCATAAATATTTTGATTTAGAACTTTAAAAAAGTATTTCTATACGTTATTCCTTTTATTGCTAAAACTATGCAATTTTTTTCCAATTGATTAAAATTTTCAATTTTCAAAGTCCTTAAATTTAAGTGAGACCTAAGCCAGTCAGTAATGTTAGTTCGACTAAAGAGGGACACACAGACCTGATGAGGTTTATAAGAAGTTTATTTACGCATCTGAAAAGGAGACGGGCTGAGACTCTGGCAGCGCCAGCAGAGAGCTGCAGGAAATGAGTGACTGATAGAAGGATGGTTGCCGGCATTTGCTGGCATGGGGTTGGGTGCACCTGGACATGCTCAGATTAGCATATCTGCTTTGCTGCCTTGAGCACAGACTGTCTCCCTTTCTCAAATTAATCCTAAGTTTCCTCTCGATGGTTTTGTCCCAAGGACATTTTCTGGAACCTTTTCTAGATGAGGGGAAGATGCTGAAAGCAGGGGGAGAGAGGACCAGGGAGATGCTTACCGAAGAAATTGCCCGAGTAGGAAATTGGGTGAGGGGAATTTGAGTTTTAAAGGGGCTTTGGATTTAAAGGAGCCCTGATCCCAAACCTAAGAACTAATTAGCAATTTTAGATTAATATTTTTATGAGCATATTTTATAACTATCAGAAAGATTTTTTTTATTGGAAACATTCATATTTTTGGAAGATATAACTGAGATAAGAGGAATCTTTTTAAACTCAGGCAAAACAAACATGTATTATTTTTGAAGAATTTTGAAAGATATTAATTTTTTAAACCAGTAGTAATATCACATGCCTTTTTAGACCACCTGATTAAAAAAAACTAGGGATAACTTTATTTATTTCTATTTTATTTTTTTGTGACAGAGACAGAGAGAGGAACAGATAGGTGTAAGATCGGTGGATAATGGGGGAAGGTCATATGGGGAACTCAGGCCAGAAACTTTGGCTAGGACCACCCACAACCAATCGAGCCAAAAGAAGTCCTTGGGGAAAAAAGCGACTGTCAGCCAGTGAGATTTCACTACATCAGATTAGCCCGACTTCCCTAGAGGACCCCTTTAAATTTGCCCATGCCATTTCTCCATGTGCAATTTTCCTGACCTTTATCTTCTGGGCCAGTAAATTTCATCCAAGAAATGCTCTGTACTAAATAAAGCCTTTACTATTCCACATTTGGTGGCTATGCCCCTTCCTTCTTCCTAGGCAGGGAAAAATACCTTACATTTGGTGCCGAAACCCGGGAGGAATTTGAAGTCCGCAAGGACCACTCCCCTCCTCTTCCCCTCTGAGAATGAACTAGGATCACTGACCTTCCACCACTTCGGCGCACAGTGCAGTAAGTCCCCCACCTCCCCACCCCCACCTCAGTTCTTTCCACCAAGTATCCCTGTTCGAAACCACAGCTGCATCAGGGACTTCTTTCTGTTCCAAGTGCGTGTGTGCCCGTGAAGACATCCTGAGAATATTCACTTTACTTTATCCGTCCTTGGCTAGAGCTTGAGTTTTGGGACTCCGATACTCATCTCTGACCACTCCGAGAACTGAGGGTGACCATGGGGGAAAAGGGATCCAAACCTGACTCTAAAACACCCCTGGGGGGCCTTATCTGGAATCTCTCAAACATTGATCCTTCCCTAAAAAAGAAGAAACTAATCTTTTCTGCAGGCATTACAGCTTCCCACTGAGGTGGCTGTGGTATATTGTAGAGGCCATCAAACCTCTCAGGACCCGGTGGCCTTGGGAAATGCTCGGGCTGACACAACGGCTCGAAACCTCACCCTGGGAGCCTCCCCCACTCCTCTATGTTTCTCTCCACCTCTTTGAAACCTTCCTACACTCCTGAGGAAGAACAGGCCCTCCTCAGAAAGGGTGGAGATGTGTGCAACCATGGATGGATATTTCTCGGAGATAGAATTGCCTTACCAAAAAGACAAGGTGAAACTCTCTTTTCTGATATCCACTGTTCCTTACACATAGGGCCAAAAGCTCTCTATCGGTTCTTGCAACCACTCTTTTTCTTCCCAGGCCTCCAGCAGACTATTGAAAGGTACACGCAGCATGTGCTATCTGTTCCAAAGCCTCTATATAAGAGGGACTCTGCCCCCACTTCCCCACTCATCAGCTGAGGGGGCACATGCCGGCCAGGATTGGCAGATTGACTTCACTCATATGCACCCTTACAAAAAACTCCGTATATCTTAACTTTTGTTGACGCCTTTTCAGGATGGATAGAAGCCTTTCCCACCTCTCGAGAGATGGCAGACACCATTGTCTCCATTCTCATTGAAAACATCATCCCGCAGTTTGGACTGCTGACTACCATCCAGTCAGACAATGGCCCGGCCTTCACTGCCCAAATAGTCAGCAGGTTGCCACCTCTCTCAACATTACCTGGAAGCTCTGCATACCCGATCACCCTCAATCATCAGGTAAGGTGGAAAGAGCCCACGGCATCCTGAAGAATCAGCTAACTAAACATTCCATCAAGACCAGACTCTCCTGGCCAAATCTCCTCCCCCCGGCACTCACCAGAATCAGAGCAACCCTGCAAACCCCACTGAACTCAGCCCCTTTGATCTGGTTTATGGTAGACCATTCCTAATCAATCACAACTTAATGTCAACCCCCCTCCTCTTGCCACATACCTCCCCTTTCTGTCTTTACTTCACCATCTTCTCAGGGAACATGTGGACTAGACCCTTCCTCCCATAGGGGGTCCAGATGAAACACACCCGATGGTCCCCCTCCAACCAGGAGACAGTGTTCTTCTAAGGGAGCTCCAACCTGGCTTCCCACAGCCCAGATGGACGGGACCCCATACGGTAATACTGACTCTTCGTACTGCAGCTAAACTTCTAGAGCAAACACCTTGGTATCATGTCTCTCGCCTCAAACTTGCTCCCATACAGGATTGTTGGGAGTCAGAACCACTGGGCCTTACTCGTCTGCAGCTCACCAAAAGACTGGGCCATGCAGACCCTCCAGTTGCTCCTGTCCCTCCCACCAGGAACCTGCCACCAGAGTGAGCTGAAGCAGGGAGCAATGCTGTTCAGTAAGGCTGGCCTGATAAAAGAAGCTTCAATCTCAACTGTCTGCAAGAAAAATTAAGCAAAAATCTCTCCTACAACCTGCTTAACTCCTAATGGAAGCCACCCATGCTTACCTGGGCTGCCTCTATCCTACCTAAATCTTCTTCTAATTATCAGCGTATAACTCATATTTGCCCCGCCTTTTTAAATTCTTACAGAACCACACCAGTCAAGTTTCTCAACTCATGGCCAAACAGATGTTCCTCGTGACACCCCTCAAAGCCACCACCTTCTGATCTCCCCCTCCCCGTGATGGCCCTAATCAGCAGGAAGTAGGCAGATAAATAAACGGCACCCCTAATTAACACAAAAAGATCTGAATGTAAGATCGGTGGATAATGGGGAAGGTCATGTGGGGAACTCAGTCCGGGAACTTTGGCTAGGACCTCCTGCAACCAAGCAAGCCAAAAGAAACTTCCCAGGAGTCCTTTGGAAGAAAGTGACTGTCAGCCAGTGAGATTTCGCTACGTCAGATTAGCCCAACTTCCCTGGGGGACTTCTTTAAATTTGCCCATGCAGTTTTTCCATGCGCGATTTTCCTAACTTCCATCTTCTGGACCAGTGAATCTCATTAGAGAAACACTCTGTACAAATATTGATCGACTCATGACCTATGCAACTTATGACCATTTGACTTTACGACCACAATCACTAGCCACGACTGCTCCAACTGCTCCGCATCTGGCAGTGCAAGCGTTGCCCAGCTGGGCGAATGACAGTGTGGACCAGCTTCTGGAAGCACTACCATCTCCACGTGCACCATTTTAATTGTTACCCCAGACTTGGTACAGCAATTTGTGTTTTGTGTCTTGGATATTTTTCATCAAACCCCTCCCAAGATGTCTACAAGAGGAAATTGTCTTTGCAAATATTAAACCAGTTGTACTGGTAATGCAGTGTTTTTACTTAAACCTGACGAATGTAAAAATAGAAACAAAATGGTGTAGAGATGATACAAATGGAATAAAAGGAACAAAGAAAATAATGATATATAACAATAATGAAAGAAAATTATGATAAAATATGACTTAAAGATTTTTATAACATCATTTCACAGTACTGTACATATAGCCTTTTAAATTTATGACCAAATCGTGTTATGACCAGTCTGTTGGAACCAATCGTGGTCGTAAGTCGAGTACTAGCTGTACTAAATAAAGCCTTTACTATTCCACACTTAGTGGCTACGCCCCTTCCTTCTTCCTAGGTGGGGAAAAATACCTTACAATAGGGACAGGCAGACAGGAAGGGAGAGAGATGAGAAGCATCATTTCTTCACTGTGGCACCTTAGTTCATTGATTGCTTTCTCATATGTGCCTTGACCTGGGGGTTACAGCAGACTGAGTGACCCCTTGAAAAGCCAGATACCTTGGGCTCAAGGTGGTGAGCCTTGCTCAAACCAGATGAGCCTGCACTCAAGCCAGGGATCTTGGGCTTTCCAACTGGGTCTTCGGCATCCCAGTCAAACGCTCTATCCACTGCGCCACCTCCTGGTCAGGTTGGAATAACTTTATACTTTGTTATGTATATAAATAGTATTCTTAATAGTTATACAGAAGGCAATACTTCTCACTTCCCTTTGGCAACCTTCTAAGAAGGCCTAAGTGAAGGGCGAGAACACGCTACTGAGGTGCGTGGGTTTTAAAAGTGTCAGTATGCCCTGGTTTTTTTTTTTCTTTTTTCTGAGATTTACTGTCTGGAAAGGAAAGTGAGATATTTTCTACTTTGAAATTTTATTATCCTTTTGAATAGAATTTTTAATAAGAACATAAAAGCTGGTGCATATCATAATAAACAAAATAAAAAATAAAAACAAAGTCAAACAAAAAGATATTTATAAACTAAATCCTCCAGAAGGAGGGACAGAGACACTCATCTTGTTTCACACCAACTGGTGCCGCAGACACATTTCCAAGGTCCAGGTGACATAAAAGCTAAAGGGCAGAGACAGAGAATCCCCAGGGTGTATAGAACAGCAAACATTTTAGACAGAGGAGAGGTCTCAACCTGAGACTGCCTACGTAGAAAAGAGGCAACTGCAGCGCAGACACAAGCATGACACAGAAATAAAACCGGATTAAACCAAATAGCAGAGTTGCAGTCTGGCCCTTCACGCAGGAGAGAATGAGCACATAGCACAAAAATTAACGTGGCAAGACCTTACCGAATACAGAAACAAGTTCCGGATATACAATTCCATTCTATTAAAAGTTAAATGAGTGTCCCTTATACATTCTAATTTTAAAGCAACAAAGCTCATGCTATGTAGACACAGGAATGAGACTATTACATAGAGTACATACAGTTAGAACAGTATATTTAAATGCATTGATTTAGTTTAATTTTTGAGTCATTATTTTCTCATTTTGAGAAGAATTTGATAGGTTGAGCAGGACTGACAGAGAGAATCTGTAGTGAAAGGTGCAGAAGGCCCGCACATAGGGAATTTCTGACCATTTTCCATTGCAGTGACAGAGGTTAGTGAGGTTTTGTAAGGTTTTGAAACTAAAAGTGTCATTATCCAGCCATTAAGAATAATTGTCTAGTTTATACAGAGGCCAAACTGTTGCCAAAAAAAAAAAAAAAAAAGGATTTTTGCTTGATTTCTCTTTTAAGATGAGATGATTTATATTTTTGAAGAGATAGCCTAAGGCAGTGGATTCTGGAGGTGTGGAGTGTGCGTTGCCCACAGTGAGAGGAGGGAGAGAAGGGTAGCAAGGGCAGGGGGAGTGACTTAACTACAATCTCTGAGAGTGACTTTCTATTGACAGACGTCCCTACCAGTAGCGGAGTCACCCTGAGTGAGTGAGTGAGTCCCTGACATCAGGCACCCCGATTCTAAGGGATGCTAACTTGAGAGGGTCTCCAGGCCTAGCTGAGGACTTCTGAAGTGAGTCGAGGGCCAAAGCGAAGCGAAAGTGAGTGGAGTTGACAGACCCAGTGAGAGGGATCAGAGAGTCACTCACCAGAATGGATGACCAGTTGGACGAAGAAGTCAGCAATGGAGAAGAGAACCTCCCAATGTCTGGCATCCTTGGCTGGCTCAGGAGGGTCACCGGGAAGAGAACCGGCACAGGTCAGCCCTGCAACCCCGAGCAGGGTTCAGATGTAAGTCTGAAACCAGCTGTCACTGCCCACCGCTCTATGTGTTGCAAGCTCAGGATAGTTGGGGGTCAACAGCGCTGCTCCAATCCTGCCCCTAAGAGACTCTCCCAGGTTTGGGCACCAAATGTTAGCTAGGCCGAAGTGAGGACACATAGGCCTGATGACTTTTATAAGTTTATTTCTGTATCCTCTAAACAGCTGGGATGAAACGCTAGTGGCATCAGCACAGAGCTGTAAGGAGCAGGTGTCTGAAACAGGGGTTCTTGTAAGCATTTGCTGGCATGGGGTTGGGTGCACTTAGACCTGCTCAGATTTGCATATCTTGGTTTGTTGCCTTGATCATAGACTGTCTCTATCCCTTTTTAAAAAAAGGTTTTATTTATTCACTTTAGAGATGAGAGAGAGAGAGAGAAGGGGGAGGAGCAGGAAGCATTAACTCCCATATGTGCCTTGACCAGACAAGCCCAGAATTTCAAACTGGCGACCTCAGCATTCACAGGTAAAAGCTTTATCCACTGCCTTTTTATTGCATTTGTTTTATATTGAAAAAAAAAAAACACAAACAAACCAGAAAGACATATGTCCAAATTTTGCACCAATTCACTCGTATTTTCTCTCTTGTAAATATGTTCATTTCCCTCCTTTGTAAATATACGAGCAACAAAACTTGCCAAAACAAAATGAATTTTTGACTTTATTGACTATTTCCAAATGATTTGAGTTTCATGAAGTGTTCCAGCAGCCCTGTATGTATTTGCTTGTGAACACGAGTGTGCACACTGAAATGTATTTCATGTCAATATGGCTGAGGGAAATACTACACAGCACTGTATGCTCCATAATCTGAATTCCACAGATCCCAAATCCTGTTACCAACATTATAGAGTTTTAAAAAGATATTTTGGAACCTACGCATAGAATGATTTGACAAACGCATTACATTAAACTTTCAGTCCCTTCAAAATCAACTATAGCAATTAAAACAATTATGTAGAATATAAATATAATCAAAGTAAAAATCTGTTAGAATTGTTTCTTAGTTTTCACTTCTGAAGAAAATTTCTCCTGGTATCAAACACAACATTTACAATAAAGACAGGAAAGTTTTGATTCATTCTTCATAATTAAGCAAATAAAACAGTTATACTATATAATTAGAGAAAATGCAAGTATAATCGATTTGGAAAGACTTTTGGCAAGATGAATTTTCACAGAACATCAGGAATACACCCTGGGACAAATAATAAAATAGAATGAATATATTGATGTATTTAATTAAGACTCCAATGCATTATTAAAAAACATTATTAAAAGCCAGACAATAGACCCTGGCTAGTAGTCTCAGCAGTAGAGTGTCGGCCCAGCATGTGGAAGTCCCGGGTTGGATTCCCAATCAGGGTATACAGGAGAAGTGAACATCTGCATTTCCACCCCCGCCCCTCTCTTCTCCTGCTGCCATGGCTCAAATGGTTCAAGCAAGTAGGACACAGGTGCTAAGGATTGCTCCATGGCTTTCCTCAGGCGCTAAAATGGCTCAGTTGCCGAGCAACGCAGTAAAAGACCCAGATGGGATGGGCACAGCATTGCCTGGTAAGGGGCTTTCTGGGTGAATCCCAGTCAAGGCTCTTGCAGGAGTCTCTTTGCTTCCCCAGCTTTCAGATAATAATAATAATAATAATAATAATAATGATAATACATCAGGCAATATACACTTAAGAGTAATCTTTTTTTAAATGAGATTTCAATTTAAATGTTTTTATTCAGTTTAGAGGTGGGGGAAGACGAACATTCACTTCTTGTTCCACTTATTCATATACAGGTATTCATTGTTGATTCTTGCCCACAGCCTTGGCATATTGGGAGGCTTCTCTAAGCCAGTGAGCAATTAGTCCAAAGCCATCTAAGAAAAATCTTACAGTCTGACCAAGCTGTGGACCAGTGGGTAGAGCATTGAGCTGGGATACTGAGGACCCAGGTTCAAAACCAGCAGCTTGAGCACAGGATCTCTGGCTTGAATGTGGTTTCATAGACATGACTCCAAGGTCAGGGGCTTGAGGCCAAGGTTGCTGGCTTGAGCAAGGGGTCATGGGCTGAGTTGGAGCCCGCCCCCTCATCCCCATTTTTGCCCCATCCCCATGAATGCACATATAAGAAAGCAGTCAATGAATAACTAAAGTGTACAACTACCAGTTGCTGCTTCTCATCTTTTTCCTTTCCCGTCTGTTCCTTTTACTGTCTCTCTTGGTAAAAAAAAGAAAATCTTACAGTGTGTGTGTGTCAAAGTTGTTATGCAACATTTAATCCCTGAAGTGTCATAATAATCTTGAAAGTTAGTTTTTATTGATTGATATTTAAGAGGGCATGGTGGGGCAGAGAGAAAGAGAAACGCAGATTTTTTTGTTCCATGCAGTTATGCATTCATTGCTTCCTTCTTGTAGGAGCTCCATCCCATTACTCCACCCCTTAGTGGATCAGGAGGACAGCAACAAACTGAGCAACCCGGGCAGGGCCTCGTCATAATATTAACTTTGGGGAAAAACTCTTACACATTTTATTACCTTAGTCAAATTCCAAGACCTATAAAAAATTGTAACCGACTAGAAAGGTAAAGGGAAGCCACGATTGAGGCGATTTGGCCTCAGTATTAACATCCCGCCCCCTGAGGGAAGTGGTAAATCAGCTGGGTTTTTGAGGCGCTGATCACGCGCAGTTTCCTACAAACCGGAAGCCGCTGTAGATTTGCGAAGTCCCGCGATGTCTGTTGATGTTCATACCGGATTAAACCTGACCCTCCCCATCCCCATCCCTGCACGCGGGGAGACTGAGGGTCGCTGCGGATGCCGAGAGCCCCGCTCCCGAGCCCTCAGCGGTGAGTGCGGAGTCCCGGTGAGAGGCCCCGAGCCTGCCCGCTTCGCTGCCGGGTGGGGGCTCTGTGTCGGTTTCTGGGGAAACTTTGAAGCTCCCCCCCGCCCGTGTCCCCCCACCGTTGGACGTTGGGACTACCCCATGCGCGGAGTTTCCTGCCTTGGTCCCGAGGGTGCATCCCACCTCCCCCGCGCTGTTTAAAGTCCCAGGAGACGGAAGCGGGCGCTGGAGACGGACAGTGTGCGCCCCTCCCCCCTCCCGGCCTCTCTCGGCCCGTAGAGCCCGGACTGCCCCACCCCCTGGCCTGGGGACCTGCGGACCCCCTCCTGAGACCCCACCCCATTTATTAAGAGGCCCAAGTCCAGGAAGAGCACACTCTCCTTGGGGCGGAGATTCGGGACGAGAACGCGGGGTCCCCAGAAGAGCCCCCGGCCCCGCACGGGGAAGGCTGTGTGGGAGCGGCGACAGCGAAGGGGCCCCGGGGACGCGCAGAGCGGGGCTGGGAGGGGTCAGGGGACGGAGAGAGACACGGGAGGGGAGGAGAGGTCAGTGAGGGGCCATGAAGAGACGGCAACGTGGGCGTGCGGGGGGACGGGACCGCGACGGGGAGAGTGATAGTAACCGGGGAGAGGAGCGCGAGGGGGAGAAACCCCGAGGAGAGGGCGGGGCTTGCAGAGAAATACACAGGTGGGGGAGGGAATGTGTGCAGAAGTGCGGGAGAAAGTAATTTTTTTAACCCAATGTATTTATCTCTTTTATTACACCACATTTAATTCATTTCTAAAAAAAACCTAGTGAGATAACTTAGTCTGTTGATTATCTGCTTTCTTGCAGGAGCTATTGTTTTAAAATAAGCATTGATGATATCTCAGAACCACAGCCAATAATGGTTTTATTATTCCTTCCTTACATGAGAAGCAAGGAGGCAGAAAGACAATATTGCATGCGCCCCCACCGGGATCCACCTTGCAAGCCCACTAGGGGTGTTCTTGCCATCTGGGACTGTTGCTCGGCAGTGGAACTATTTTAGCACCAGCGGTTATGCCATAGAGCCATCCTCATAGCCTGGGGCCACCTTGCTTTAATAAATCCATAGCTTCCTGAGGGGAAAAGGTAGAGTGAAGGTAGAGGGGGAAGGGGTGAAGAAGCAAATGGCTGTTTAGCCTGAGTGCTCACACCAGGAATCGAACCCAGGTCTTGCACATACCAAGCCCATGCTCTACTGCTGAGCCAACTGGCCAAGGCCATAACCAGAGGTTATAATTTTTTGCTCAATATAAGTCAGTCTCAACTTTTTAAATCTTTATCCTAGAAGTTGTTACATTTAAAAAGATTCCATATCTTTCTCCTTTTAAGTATATTGTGTCAAGTTTACATTCTGAGCCCTGCAGACCTGCAGAACCACAACTTCAAGTGGAGCCCTCATCCCCAAGGGATCTCCATGCTTATTAAAGCTAAACCATTCTCCTGTGGGCTATTAGACGGCTGGGTTTTTAAGAAAGAACATCACCTGCACCATCTCTCTCAAACTTGGAGAGCTGCCCTGGATGGAGCACCATTGTTCTTTTGTTTAATTCAGTGTTTCCCAACCTTTTTTGTGCCATGCCCCACCTTAACCTTTCTAAAATTTTTATGTCCCCCCCTATGTAACATACATAATTTTTAACATTAAAAAATTGATTTGTTCACTTAATAAACATAAATGATAGGTTCTAGGAAGAAATCACTATGAAATTGTTAACAAAACACAGTAAGTAAAATTTCAAAACATATAATGAAAAACAAATTTAAATTCCAAATAATTTTAATACAGATTTTTCTATATTAATTTATTATTTTAATTTAGTGTGATCCTTGCGCTTGATGCTTGCTGCACAGAGATTTTATAGTAGGTTCCAATTTGGTTAGCTTTAGTCTCAAGTCTCCACGTTGTGTTATATCCAGCCGATTTCTTTTTTTTACCAGTAAATCATTTACAGCACTAAATCCACATTCAGCTAAAAATGAAGATGGAAACGGTAGCAATAGTTTTCTTGCACATTTGGTTGAGTTTGGGTATTTGATTTCTGTTTCCTCACAAAGCCATGCCATCGCTCCTTTGATATTAAATAAAGCTTTAACTGACTCATCATTTTGCAATTCTGCGAGTTCTTCTTGATACTGCATATTTGATATATCAGACAAATCCACTAACATTGGCTGCATCATCCATGTTGGGAAATCAACTTGTTTTAAATCAGAAAATCTTTCTTTTAAATCAGCCGATAGAATATTCAAATGATTGACAATAACAAGTAAAGCGGTATCAGTTACTTCACATTTTTGGAGCCAATGAAACTGTTTAAAGTTTTGTTGTTAATATGTTTCTGACATAACTCAATATTGGTAATGAAACCAAATATCTTTGCTTTTGCATCGACAAGAGTTTTATTCCTTGAAGTTGCTTATTTAATATATTTAGTTTTTCAAAGATATCGGCTAAATAACTCACAAATGCTTTACCATCTATTGTTAACAGATACTTCATTTCAGGTTTGTCGCTTAAAAAATCACTAAGAGTATCAAACAGTTCCATACATCTTTTCAAACAGTTTCTTTTAGATAGCCATCTTACTTCAGTATGAAGTAAAAGTCTCACATGGTCTTCATTTTGTTCTTCACAAAATAGCTTGAAAAGACGCTCACATTTGGCACTAGCTTTAATAGCATTAACACACTTTATTACTGTATGTAATACTTCATTCAGAACATGCGAGATGTTTTTAGCTACCAAGTTTTTCCTATGAATAACACAATACACAAGAATCATTTCTGGATTTGCATCTTTCATCAATTTTAAGCAGCCATTTTTCTTGCCCATCATATTGGGAGCACCATCTGCAGCACAAGATGTTATATTTTTCATTGGTATATCATTGACATCTAAGTAGTTTTTTAGCTTATTATATATATCTTTGGAGGTAGTGGTGCTTTCTAATCTTTTACAGAACAACATTCAGCAAAATGTCCTTTATCAATATATCTTACGTAAGTTATCAATACTGCCTCACTGTCTCTCAAAGTTGATTCATCCATTTGCAAGGAGAATTTTCTTGTTTTCAGCTTTTCAATAAGTTGTTTTTCAATATCCTCACTTATTTCGTCTATTCTGCTAACAGAATTGTTACTGAGTGGCATAGCTTTTACATCTTTGTCATCTTTTTTAAGAACCATTTTAAGAAATGCTGATATTGATGGTTTTATTAAATTCTCTCCTATAGTGTGATTTTCTCCAGTTTTAGTGATGAATAAAGAAATTTGATAACTAGCCTCAAGAACACGATTATTAGTTGAAGTATGAGCAGTAAATAGAGACTTTAATGTTCTTTTTTCAAATTTTTTCTTTAAAGTTATAAAGTAACTCAAATCTGAATTAATATGAGCACTATGTTTCGCCTTCAAATGCGCCTCAAGACGACCTCGTTTCATTGATTCTTTGGTCAAGCATTGCTGGCATAAAAGACAAAAAGGAATCCGCTCATCGTGAACAGCGGGTATGAACCCAAATTTTAAATATTCCTCTGAATATTGACGAGTTTTTTTCTTGCTTGCACCACTCATTTTACTATGGGCTATAAGAAACAAAAATAAGATCAATTAAAAACTAATATTAAAATATGTGTTAAAATATATTCAATGTGACATAGAGTAAATGTATACTAAAAACTCATATTTACTTAATTGTATATAACACATTTACTACACTACCACCACAAATCAAAAGGTATCTATATTTTTTCCACTTGACAAAATTTTCTGGAAAGTTATGCTTCTAAAATTAAAATTGTCATGCATGCACTATTATAGCCCCAATAATATTTATAAAATATTATTGCTTTCTAGCCCCAATGCAAGAAGTACTTAATAAAGAGTTTAATATTGATAAAAATAAAATCAAATACTTACCAATTATATCTATACAATATATATATATGTATATTTATTAAATCAACGAGCTTTTACAACAGTTTTGACTGACACTTATTTCAAATTAACACCAACTGAATGCTCCGCGTTGAACCCAGGACGAAGTTTACTTGACTACGCCAATCACCCAGTTGATATTTTGGTCTCGTCAAACGAAATTATACTTAATAATTATTTACCGCAATTATTTAAGAATTTCATTTTTTGTTAAATTTGGCACTGATATCTAGCATTGCATTTAAATGGCCCGGGGCAAAAGAGTTAAAGTCGTGTCGAGTCCATTTTCAAATTGCCCCCCTTAACTACCGAATTGCCCCCCTGTGGGGCGTGGGCCCCACGTTGGGAAACACCAGTTTAATTCTTTATTTATTCAATTTAGAGAGTAGCTAGGGCAAGAGAGAGAAGGGAGGGAGGAGCAGGAAGCATCAACTCCCATATGTGCCTTGATCAGGCAAGCCCAGGGTTTTTTGTTTTGCTTTTTTTTTCTTTCTAGAGTCAGTGTGAGTAATAGACAGGAACAGACAGAAACGGAGAGATGAGAAGCATCAATCATTAGTTTTTTTGTTGCGCGTTGTGACACTTTAGTTGTTCATTGATTGCTTTCTCATATGTGCCATGACCGCAGGCCTTCAGCAGACCGAGTAACTCCTTGCTCGAGCCAGCGACCTTGGGTCCAAGCTGGTTAGCTTTGCTCAAACCAGATGAACCTGCGCTCAAGCTGGCGACCTCGGGGTCTCGAACCTGGGTCCTCCACATCCCAGTCCGACGCTCTATCCACTTCGCCCCTGTCTGGTCAGGCAAGCCCAGGGTTTTGAACCAGTGACCTCAGTGTTCCAGGTGGACAATTTATCCACTGTGCCACCGCAAGTCAGTTAGCATTGTTGTTTTCATAAGGTGATCCAGGGGATTAGCAGGAAGGATCCTTGAAGAATTTGTTTTCTGTTTTTGTTTTTCATATGATAAATTTTATTTAGAAGTCACAGAAGTAGCCTTACCAGTTGGTGTCGCAGTGCATAAAAGTTAGACTGTGGTGAAGAGGACCCACTCTCGAAATCCTGAGGTCACTGGCTTGAGCACTGGGTTGCCAGCTTGAGTGTGTGATCATATATATTTATACATATGACACTAGGGTTGCTGGCTTGAGTCAAAAGTTAGCTGGCTTGAGCAAGGGGTTACTCACTCTGCTTAGTATCCCCCCCTTCCTCCTCCAGGCACATATGAGAAAGCAATTAAGGAACAACTAAAGAGCCACAATGAAGAATTGATGCTTCTCATTTCTCTGTCTGACAGCATGTCTGCACCTATCTGTCCGCCTCTCCGTCCTATCAAAAAAAATAAGTCACAGAAGTACAGCGGGCTTGTGGAACTCAGGTTTCAGAGGCAAAAGATGAACCCTTGAATCTTATAAGAGAGACAGACAAAGGTGAGTGGGGAGGCACAGACATGCTCCAGAGAGGAGAGTGTACCTGGGATGCATTAGTGAGAGTGGGGAGCAGGGATGGTCAGGGGAGGTGACGCGGTGCTGTGTTGGGTTTGGGCGTTCAGGAGAGCAGCGTCCGTTCTCATTGCTGTGGGAATGTGTGGATGTCTGAGGGAGGACAGACAGGTGAAGACAGGAAAATAATACAGTGTGGTCTCCCTGCAGGAGCACTTCTGTGCTGACTCCAGTGAGGAAGGACAGGAGAACATGGTCTTCTCAGCATTTCCAGGTCCTTCTGTCTGTGAGTGTGGTGGAAGTGGATAAAGGGTCTGTGTGGACACTGGTGGCACATTCTCGAAATACAGACTGGACTCCTCAACATATTGTCACCTGAGAAAACAAGCAGGAGCCAGAACAGGACAGAATGGCTGCTTCTCAGGTAAGCGATGTGTCCTGCTCAGAGACAGTGTTTGCTTTTCCTCCTAACTTCAGTGGATTTAAGACCTGCAACCTGTAGTTCTCCACTTTTGATATTCCTGCCTACTGCGGTTGTTTCTGATTACTTATTTTTTTATTTCATTTTTTGGTTTTAGATAGAGGGGAGAGAGAAGGAGAGAGGCAGAGAAAGGGGGGAGAAGTTGGGACTATCAACTCCTAGTAGTGGCTTCCCATATGTGCCTTGACTGGGTAAACCCTGGGCTTCGAAACAGCAACCTCAGCATCCCAGGTTGACGATTTATTGACTCTGTTACCACAGTCAGGCTGTTCCATTCTTTTTTTTAATGTTTATTTTATTAATTTTAGAGGCACGAAGAGAGTGAGAGAGAGAGGTGAGAACATTGACCTGTTATTGTATGTGCCCCGGCAGGGATCAAAGCAGCAACCACTGTACTTTAAGGCCATGCTCTAACCTACTGAGCTATCTGGCCCGGGGCCCAGGCATTTTTAATTGTCAGGGTCAGCCGCTTACCTACTTCCCTCCTTTGTCCCAGAGCCTTCTGTGCCTCCTCTCCATCCACGTTCCCTAAGGGCATGAACAATTCCCACTGTGAATTAATCACTTATTATTATTATTATTTATTTATTTTTTTTTAGAGAGACAGAGAGAGGGATAGGTAGGGAGAGACAGACAGGAACGGAGAGAGATGAGAAGCATCAATCATCAGTTTTCTGTTGCAGCACTTTAGTTGTTCACTGGTTGCTTTCTCATATGTGCCTTGACCGTGGGGCTACAGCAGACAGAGTGACCCCTTGTTCAAGCCAGTGACCTTGGGTCCAAGCTGGTGAGTTTTGCTCAAACCAGATGAGCCCACGCTCAAGCTGGCGACCCCGGGGTCTCGAACCTGCGTCCTCCACATCCCAATTCGACGCTCTTTCTACTGTGCCACTGTCTGGTCAGGCTTTTATTACTATTTAGAAAATTAAACTTAACAGGGTGACATTGATCAACAAGAGTACATTGGTTTCATGTAAACACCTCCACAGCATTTGAACTATTGATTATATTGTATTCCCATCACCCGGAGTCAAATTATTTTGTGTCACCTCATATTTGTCCTTCCTCTTTATACCCTGTCCCGCACCCCTCCCCTTATTCTTCTCCCCTGCACACCCCTTCTCCTGCCAACCACTTTTATCTATCTATGTCCATAGGTATCAGTTTTACATCCCACCTCTAGGTAAAAACAGTTCTTAACTTTTGTTGATACACTTTTTCACTCAGCATAATGTTCTCAGGGTCCATTCATGTTGACATAGATGACACTATATCATTTCTTATGGTGAGCAGTAATCCGTTGTATATATTGAATATGTACTACATCATCTTTATCCTATCCTCTATCGAAGGACACTTTGGTTGTTTTTTATTTATTTAATTTTTTTCTGAAGCTGGAAACGCGGAGAGAGAGTTAGACAGACTCCCGCATGCGCCCGACCAGGTTCCACCCGGCACGCCCACCAGGGGGCGACGCTCTGCCCCTCCGGGGCGTCGCTCTGTTGCGACCAGAGCCACTCTAGCGCCTGGGGCAGAGGCCAAGGAGCCATCCCCAGCGCCCTGGCCATCTTTGCTCCAATGGAGCCTCACTGCGGGAGGGGAAGAGAGAGACAGAGAGGAAGGAGAGGGGGAGGGGTGGAGAAGCAGGTGGGCGCCTCTCCTGTGTGCCCTGGCCGGGAATCGAACCTGGGACTTCTGCACGCCAGGCTGACGCTCTACCACTGAGCCAACCGGCCAGGGCCACTTTGGTTGTTTTTATGTCTTGGCCACTGTGATTAACATGGCGATGTATATGGGGCTGCATTTTTGTTTAGGTATGAATGTTTTTGAGTTTTTGGGGTCGATATCCAGTAGAGAGATTGCTGGGTCATGGTAGTTCTATTCTTAATGTTTTGAGGAATCTTCATTTTTCTTCCACAATGGCTGTTATAGTTTACATTCCTATCAGCAGTGAATGGGGGTTCCTATTTCTCTGTACCCTCTCCATTACTTGTTATTACGTGTCTTGTTGACAGTAGCCAATCTAACAGGTGTGAGGTGGTATGTGATTGTAGTTTTGATTTGCATTTCTCAAAATAGCTAGTGAAGATGAGCATTGTTTCATGTATCTGTTGGTCATTTGTATGTCTTCTTAGGAGTGTATGTCAGATCCTCTCCTATTTCTTTCTTTTTTTTTTTTTTTGTATTTTTCTGAAGTTGGAAACGGGGAGGCAGTCAAACAGACTCCCGCATGCGCCTGACCGGGATCCACCTGGCATGCCCATCTGGAGCATTACTCTGTTGTGACCAGAGCCATCCTCAGTGCCTGGGCCATCTTTGCTCCAATGGAGCCTTGGCTGCGGGAGGGTAAGAGAGAGACAGAGAGGAAGGAGAGGAGGAGGGGTGGAGAAGTAGATGGGCGCTTCTCCTGTGTGCCCTGGCCGGGAATCGAACCCGGAACTCCCACATGCCAGGCCGACGCTCTCCAGGGCCCTCTCCTATTTCTTATTTGGATTTTTTGCTTGTTTGTTGCTAAGCTTTGTGAGGTCTTTATATATACGGTCTACTGGAAAGTTCTGTCCATTTTTGGAAAAAACAAAATACAAATTTTTCTTACCGTCAATAAACTTTATTAAATAATATAAAGTTGCCATTACTATTAATGATTTCTTGCCTGCATGAGGGCAATTTGTATATCCCATTTTTGAAAAATGTTTTTATCTTTTGATGTGAAAAATTGAACCAGTGCTTGTTTGATATCTTCTTCATTTTTGAATTTTTTGCCCTTCAAAAAATTTTGTAAGGACAAAACCAAGTGATAGTCGGAGGGTGCTAAGTCCAAAGAATATGGTGGCTGCGACAGAATTTCCCAGCCTAGTTCTGTAATTTTTTGACGAGTCCCCAAAGCAGCATGTGGCCTGGCATTATCATGATGCAGTATGATGTTCTTCCTATTGAACATCGCTGGCCTCTTTTCTTGGACTGCTGTCTTTAAATTATCTAGTTGCTGACAATACTTCTCTGAATTGAGCTTTTCATTCGGTTTTAAAAGCTCATAATGTATTGGTCCTCGAATGTCCCATCATATACACAACATTCTCTTATTCAGAGTCAAATTTGGTTTAGAGGTGGAAGGGCTAGGTTTTCCGGGTTCACAGTATGCCCTTTTCCTTACGATGTTTTCGTAGGTAATCCACTGTTAATCCCCAGTTATCATCCGGTTCAAGAAGGGCTCAATTTTGTTCTGAGCAAGCAGAGATGTGCATATGACGACTCGATCATCCAAATTCTTCTGACTTAATTCATGTGGCACCCATCTTGAATATTTCCACACCAATCCTGTCTTCCGAATATGGTCTGAAATAGTTTGCTGAGCTGAATTAAGCCTTTCTGCAATCTCCGATGTTGTCAGAAAAGGATCTTGCTCCAACATGGTCTTAACAACATCGTCATTGATCACAGATGGTCGCCCAGAACATGGCTTATCGGAAAGGTCAAAATCACCTGTTTTGAATTTTTCAAACTGTCTTCTGCATGTCCTATCAGAAACTGTACCTTCACCAAACACTTTCAATAAATTTCTACATGCTTCTATATCATTCCTTGTTGAAATTCGTAAAAATTACAGTGGCGTAAATGAACTTTATCAGTAGCCATGGGTACACTATTGCTTCACACATAAGACTAACGTGAATCAACTTTGTTTTAGTTAATTTGCTACGTCAGTATGTATACATTAAGTGATAAAAATAGAGAGGCATACATGCGCCAAATAAACATGTGCTTACGTGTCGAAACTTGTGATAGAAATGGACAGAACTTTCCAGTAGACCTGATATTTTGGATATTAACCCCTATTTGAAGCTGTTGTTTGCAAGTATCATATCCCATTTCATTGGGTGCTTATCTACATTGTTTCCAGTTAGTTTTGCTTTGTAGAAGCTTTATAGTTTGATATAGTCTTACTCATTTTATCCTTTACTTTTCTTTCCATTGGGGTCAAAGTCATAAATTGTTCTATATGATCAAGGTCTATGAGTTTAGAATGTTTTGTTCTATGTAATTTACTGTTTCAGTTCTTCTATTTATGTCTTTGACCTGGTTTTTTGTTTTTGTATTTTTTGAAGTGAGAAGTGAGGAGGCAGAGAGATAGACTCTTATACGCCCCTGGCTAGGATCCACCCAGCAAGTCCACTAGGAAGCAATGCTCTGCCCATCTAGGGCATTGCTCCATTGTAACTGGAGCCATTCTAGCGCTTGAGGCGGAGGCCATGGAGCCATCCTTACCGCCTGGGCCACCTTTGCTCCAGTGGAGCCTTGGCTGTGGGAGAGGAAGAGAGAGATAGAGAAAGGAGAGGGGGAAGGGTAGAAAAGCAGATGGGTGCTTCTCCTGTGTGTGCTGGCCTGGAATCAAACCCAGGACTTCCACATGCTGGGCCAACGCTTTACCATTGAGCCAACCGGCCAAGGCTTAAGGCCTTTGATCTGTTTTGAATTACTTTTTCTGCAGGGGGACAAAAAAGTTTCATTCTCTTGCATGTGGCTGTCCAATTTTCCCAGCACCATTTATTGAAGAGGCTTTCCTTTCTCCATTGTGTGTTTTTGGCTCCTTTGACAGAGATGATTTATTTGTCCATACATGGTTTTATTTCTGGGCTCTTGATTTTTTCCGCATTGGACTGTGTGGCTATTTTTCTGCCCATACTACCAGGTTTGGTTATCATGGCTCTGTAGTTTAATTTGAAATAAGGTATTGTAATAATTCTGGCTTTTTTTCCCCTCATGATTGGTTTTGTTATGCTGGGTCTTTTATTATTACATACAAACCTGATGATATTTTTGTTTCATTTCATTAAGAAATGACAGGGATGTTGATGGGGATGATGTTAAATCTGTATATTGCTTTGGGTAATATGGCCATTTTAACTATTACATTCTTCCAATTTATGAACGTGGAATATATCATATTTCCATTTTATTTTGTCCTTTTCCATTTCTTTTACTAATGCTTTGTAGTTTTCTATATATAGATCTTATATATCATTTATTAAGTTTATCCTAAGATATTTTATTTTATTTTTTGTTGCAATTGTAAAGGGGATTATTTTTTTAGTTCATTTTCTGGAGTTTGATTATTGGCATATATGAAAGTAGTAGAGTTTTGTATGTTGATTTTGTATCCCGTGACATTACTGTATCGCTTTATTGTTTCTAATATTTTTTTGGTGGAGTCTTTGGGTCTTTCCTTTTTTCTTCTTTCTTTTATTCTTTTTCAGTGAGAAGAAGGGAGGCCGAGACAGACTCATGCATGCTTTTGACTGGGATCTACCCAGCAAGCCCACTAGAGGATGATGCCGTGCCCATCTGGGGCATAGTTCCATTGCTTATCAACGAAGCTCCTCTTAGTTCCTAAGGCAGAGGCCACAGAGCCATCTGAAGTGGCCAGTCCAACTTGCTCCAATAGAGCCATGGCTGCAGGAGGGGAATAGGTGGATGAGTGAGAGGGTAAGGGTGGAGAAACAGAAGGGCATGTCTCCTGTGTGCCCTGACAAAGAATTGAACCCAGACAATCCACAGGCTCTACCTCTGATTCAACTGGCCAAAGCCTTGGTTATTCTATATGCAGGATCATATCATCTGCAAAAAGTGATACCATTACTTTTTTTATTGTTACAGAAAGAGGGACATACAGGGACAGACAGGAAGGGAGGGATGAGAAACATCAATTCTTTGTTGTGGCTCTTTGTTGCGGCTCCTTTATTGTTCATTGATTGCTTTCTCATATGTGCCTTGATGGGGGTCCTACAGCAGAGCGAGTGACATTTTGGTCAAGCCAGTGAGTTTGGGCTTCAAGCCAGCAACTTTTGGGTTCAAGCCAGTAATCATGGGGTCTTATCTATAATCCCAGGCTCAAGCCAACAAGCCTATGGTCAAGTTCGTGAGCCTGGGCTCAAACCAGTGACCTTGGGGTTTTAAACCTGGGTCCTCTGCATCCCAGTCTGAATCACAATCCACTGCATCACTACCTGCTCAGGCCTCATATTACCCTTTCTGATGGAGGTAGTCAGTTCTTGTGGTGCTCTCTTGTTTTTTTAAATTCATGAGTGTCTTCTCTCTGTAGTATCTCTATTTGCCTGTCTTCGATGTTACTGATTCCTCTTTCTGGCCTGTTGTATTAGCTAAACTTGCTACCTTATTTTTCAATTTATATATTGGATTCTTCAGCTTTGTTTGATTTTTTTTTATAGAGTTTAAGTTTTATTGGTGAAGAACTCATTTTGTTCATTAATTTGTTTTGAGCTCATTAATTTGCCTATTAGTGTTTTCTTGCAACTCATTGAGTTTTTTTATAAATTCAATTTTGAATTCTGTTTTTTAACTCCAAGATTTCCATGTAGTTGAGATTTTTTTCCCTGGAGATTTTTTGTTACCTGAACTCTACATCTCTTTCTTCTGTATGCATGGTCTTAAATTTCTTCTTTCTTGATCCATTTGGCAGTGGTATTGTTAAGAACGCTAACAAGAAACAACTAAAAAATGAAAAATTAAAATTGATAAAAAGCCATGAAAAATATAAAAATTTTAAACATAATCATAAGTAAAAGGAAATACCAAAGTACAGAGCAAAAATATATATAAAAAAAAGTCAGCTGGAAAAAAATATATATAAAAGTTAAAGATAATAAAATTTAAATGGGTAAATGAAAAAACAAAGTAAATAAAAGTAGAAAAAAAAATATATATATAGCCCTGGCCGGTTGGCTCTGGTAGAGCATCGGCCTGGCGTGCAGGGGTCTCAGGTTCGATTCCCAGCCAGGGCACACAGACAGGTGCCCCTCTCCTTCCTCTCTGTCTCTTCCCCTTCTGCAGCCAAGGCTCCATTGGAGCAAGGTTGGCCCGGGCACTGAGGATGGCTCTATGGCCTTTGCTTCAGGCGCTAGAATGGCTCTGGATGCAACAGAGCAACAGCCCAGATGGGCAGAGCATCACCCCCTGGTGGGTTTGCCGGGTGGATCCCGGTCGGGCGCATGCAGGAGTCTGACTGCCTCCCCATTTCCAACTTCAGAAAAAAAAATACAAAAAAAATATATATATGTATAATTTTTTTAGGTTTGTGAGGTTATTGTTTTCTTCCAGGAAGTGTTGTTGTAGTGCAAGTTTTGACTCTGAGATTCTTGGGCAGAACTCTACTGCGACCTTCCTGTTAATGATGCTGGCAGGGTTGCAGTCAGTGATGGTTGTGGTGTGTAGTGAGGGTTTTATAGCTTTTGCTTTATGGCTTTAAGGTTTTGTGGCTTTAGGTTTTAGCAGTGGCGATTTGAGGTCTCTGGGCACTCCTCCCCATGACTCAAGAAACCAGGGGACCCGATGTGGAGTACATCTCGGGAGAGAGTGGCTCTGGAGAGCTACCAGTTGGGTCTGCCACTGCCACACTTTCTACCTGTGAGGTGAGCGAGTTGGCATCTGGGAGGCTGGGGCACTGCACTTTGTCTCGGTGTAGAGAGTGGGCTGCAGGCAGACCACGGGAAGTGTGGCCAGGACCCTGATCCCAGGCCATCCCGTCTACACCCCTCAGTTCAGCACTTCCTCCTCTGCCTCTCAGCCTCTCTGCCTCTCCCATCTGAAGGAGGCTAAGACACTGCGGATTTAACTCTTCCTTGAAAGGGAAACAAGACCCAGGCAGCATGGCCCTACTTCCTTCCCATAGAACAGCAAAGAAAAAGAAAGAAAAACCTGGTCCAGCCGGTTTCTTTCCCCTTCAGAGCTGACTGCGAAGGAGTTTTATCATCTGCCACCCTTTCAACTCGGCACACCTTCAGTCCATTCAGTGTGGGGATCTTTCAGGTGCACTGTGAGGCCAGCTGGGGTTACTTCACTGTGTTACAACTGTTCAATTTGTTGAAATTTCAAAGGAAGAGATTAGGGGAATCTCTCATGCTACCATTACTCTCTAATAACTTTCAAATACTAGAAATATCCCCTTTGTGACATCAACGTGGGAAGTCAACTGTGTCCAACAACCTTACGAGGATGGGTCAGAGGCTCGAGCATCAATAAAAAGGGAAAGTAGACTGTAGGTTCATGTGGCTGCAGTATCAACTCTGTGACAGGATTAAGGAAATGCACCTTCTCTGGAACAGAACATGTGGAGGACATTTGGAAACATTACTATTCCCTAATGATCATATTCAGATAATTTTCTTATTCATGTTGTGTGCCTACAATGTCACAGCAGATAATTTTTCACAAATGTGTATAAAAATTTTCAAAGAAATTAGAGACAAAAAGTCACTTGCTTTAAATTCTTCTTAATTTTCATGGATGTTCTTCTTGCTACTGTGTTTATTAAAAACGAGCATTGCTGACACAGAGGACCCAGGTTTGAAACTTTGAGGTCACTGGCTTGAGCGCGGGATCATAGACATAACCTATAATGGTCTTATGCTTAAACTTAAAGTTCTCTGATTTGAAAGCTAAGGTTCCTGGCTTGTCCTAAGGGATGAGTAAGGGGGTCACTCGCTCTGTTGTAGCTCCTCCATCAATGTACATATGAGAAAGCAATCAAGGAACAATGAAGGAGAAGCAACAAAGAACTAATGTTTCTCATCTCTCTCTTCTCTGGTCTGTCCCTCTGTCTCTCTCTCTGTTACACACAAAAAAGTATCATTCACAAGTGATTCATGAAACAACAGAATCACAGTATCTTCATTTTATTTTCTATCATTTTATGTTATTTTTAAGATTTTTATAAATTTATTTTAAAGAGGAGAGAGAGAACAAGGCAGAAAGCATGAACTTCATATGTGCCTTGATTAGGGAAGCCCAGGATTTTGAACCGGCAACCTTAGTGTTCCAGGTTGACGTTTTTCCCACTGCACCACCAAAGGTCAGGTTCTATCTCTTTGAAATTGTACCTAGTTCTTCTGTTATGTCTTTGTGCATAACATGTTAACATTATTTGAGGTATTTTTTTTCTTCTTAAGATATTTTGGTTATTATCAGTGATAGGACCTTCAATAGATGTTGATGAGGTTTCTTATGAGAATTGGCCAGTGTTTCTACTTTTTTAGGAAACGTAGATTACATTTGAAATAAAACTCAAGGTCTACACTTCACTGTATGTTTCACAAAGCAATCCCACAGCAAGGGAAGAAATACCTTGTTCTAAAATCACATATGGTAAATTAGTGGTTGCTATGCATCCTATTCCTTGAGAACAAGAAATTCCATTAAAATTTTAGCTCACAGTCATGTATGCATTTTCCCTTGTGTTTTCTCTGTGCTATTCAGGAGTGTGGCACGTGGACTGGAGACATTGGTGTCACTGGTAAAAAGAGAGCTTGTTAGCTGTGTGGAAACACAGGCCCCATCTCAGAACTCCTGAGTGAGAATCAGCATTTTTAGAAAACAGCAGTTCACTGTTGTCCCATGTCAAAATTGAAGAAGTACTTACACTTCCAACTCATTGTGACTTTTCCACCTGAAAAAATATACACAACTGATCATGAGTGATCACATACAGCACTGACAAATCCACATGCCTATGCTGATGCGTTAATTCTATTGATTAATTTGAGAGAGAGGAGAGAAAAGCCATGAGCTTGCTATTTCCCTTATTAGTTAATTGGTTGATTTCTTGTATGTGCTTAAGCAGGAATTGAACCTGCCACATTGGTATTTCAGGAGAATGCTTTATTCAGCTGACCTACCAGATCACAGTGATGTCTTAATTTTAAAATTTATATTCTTGGAAAGCCAAGTCTATATAGTGGATTTATGGACATGTGTAATCCTTGTTACTCAATGATAGAGAATAAGAGAAAATTACTGTGTGAAAAATTAAGGAAACAAAGGACGATAAAAAATTTTTTAGAAAGCGTATTACCTGACCAGGAAGTAGCACAGTAGATAAGGCAGTGACCTGGACACTGAGGACCCAGATTTAAAGCCCTGAGGTCACTGATTTCAACCCAGGGTCCCTTCCTGGAGTGTGGGCTTATAGATATTACCCCGTGGTTACTGGTATGAGGCCAAACCTTGCTGGCTTGAGAAACGGGTCACTGGCTCAGCTAGGGCCAAGGCACATATCAGAAAGTAGTTAATGAAAAAGTAAGAAGTCCCACAGTCTCATCTCTCTCAAACTAGTTTGTGTGACCCTCTTTCTCACACACATTTAGAAAAACTATATATTGCTGGGGGAAAACGATCTTACTGGGTCATTTCTCTTAGGACAAAACCAGTTCTAACCCGGTTTTATTGTTGGATGGGATTATGAACTCAGATTGCAGACCTCTGTTAATGTGTCTTTTCTTCCAGAAACCATTGACCTTCAGGGATGTGGCTGTAGATTTCTCTCAGGAGGAGTGGGAATGCCTGGACCCAGCTCAGCGGAAACTGTACACAGATGTGATGTTGGAGAACTACAGGAACCTGGTCTCCCTGGGTGAGGATGACTTCCTTCCTGAGTTTATTCTCTACCTGCAGCTTTTTCTTCTGTTCATTAGGGGGAACATTACATGGGAGCTTCTGCCCTGCAGGTTAGGTTTTAGAGTTCTGCCATCAGGGAACAAATATGAGGGTTTGCTGGTGTAGAAACAAAGGCTTCATGATGCACATTAATTAGAACTCAGTATATGAAAACTTACATGTTGTCTAGAACAGTGGTCCCCAACCTTTTTTGGGCCACGGACCGGTTTAATGTCAGAAAATATTTTCACAGACCGGCCTTTAGGGTGGTACGGATAAATTTATCATGTGACCGAGACAAGCGTCAAGAGTGAGTCTTAGACAGATGTAACAGAGGGAATCTGGTCATTTTTAAAAAATAAAACATCATTCAGACTTAAATATTAATAAAGTGGAAATAATGTAAGTTATTTATTCTTTCTCTGCGGACCGGTACTAAATGGCCCATGGACCGGTACCGGTCCGTGGCCCAGGGGTTGGGGACCACTGGTCTAGAATGATTAAGGTGCTCTCAGAAAATGTTATTTTAAAAGTTATTTCCTGGAACATTGTTATATTGTACCATGTCTTCTTACTTGGGCAAAAAGTGAATTAGAAATTGGAGCTGGGAAGGAAAATGACAGTATCCTTCCACCCAGGTAGGTGGGATGAGGAAGCAGATGACACAGGTGAGAGATCTAAAGGTCACGGAGGAGGCCAGACCTTACAGTGTGGTTGGGAAGCTGCTGCAGTGGAAAGGGCTGTGAGAGGCCCAGATTTATCCTGGTTGCTAACACATCCTGAGTTCTGACATCCTCTCAGGACTCTGCTTTTGCTCTCGTGACCTCCATCATCACATTAGCAGTGGGGTCCAAGTCTTCCCCATGGACTGAGGGCTGCCATGATGACTCCTCTTCCATAGCTTTGGGCATCACAGAAAACCTATGCATGCACCTGAGGAATTACATGATAAGCTTTTTTTTCTCATTTGGCATTTTTCACAGAAATGGTTGAGATTCTCAAATTGGGTGCAGAAATTTTAGGAATGCTGGGGACAGATGCCTTGTTTTCAGATGTATTATTTTTTTCTTTTTTCTTTTTGCCAGAGATAGAGATGGACAGATAGGGATAGACAGGAAAGGAGAGAGATGAGAAGCATTAATTCTTTTTTGTGGCACCTTACCTGCTCTTTGATTGCTTTCTCATATGTGTCTTGACTGGGAGGCTACAGCAGAGCGAGTAACCCCCGTGCTCATGCCAGCAACGTTTTGGCATCAAGCCAGCAACCATGGGGTTGTATCTGTGATCCCATGATCAAGCCAGCAATCGCATACTCAAGCTGGTGACCTTGAGTGTTTTGTTATTTTTTTAGATTTTATTTATTCATTTAGAGATACAGGAAAGAGAGAAAAAGGGGAAGAGCAGGAAGCATTAAATCCCGTATTTGCCTTGACCCGGAAAGCCCAGGGTTTCAAACCGGCAACCTCAGTGTTATAGGTTGATGCTTTATCCACTGCGCTATCACAGCTCAGTTGTTAAAGAGGTTTTAAACGTGGGTCTTCTGTGTGCTCATTCTGTGCCCTATCCACTGCACCACTGCCTGTTTGGGTCAGTTTTATCATTTCTAATCCTATGGACATTTCGCACAAGACCGTACAAAGTATAGACTCAATGATTTCATCACAACACAAAGCATATCCCCAAAGTGGGATGTTCAGATTTTGTTTTAATTCAAATTCTTCTTCTGCTTAGTATGAATTATCGTTACAAATTCTGGTCTCAGCCTTGGCACTTTGGTTCAGTGGGAGGTCATCGGCTTACCATATAGATATCCTGGGATGGATGCCACTCAGGACATACAGGGGACGTGACCATCTGATTCTTCACCCTTTTCTCTCACTGTCTCTTTTTCCCTCCTGAAGCCATGTCTTGTTTGGTTTCAGTGTATTATCCCTGGGCACAGAGGATGGCTCTGTGTTATCTGCACCTCAAGCACTAAAAATAGGTCAGTTGCAACCTGGCCCCAGATGGATAAATCAACAACCCAGATGGGGGTTTTCAGGTGGATCACATTGAGGTGCATGCACTAGGCTGTCTCTCATCCTTTAACTTGGAAAAAATATTTTAGTCTGTATTTTTTAATTCTGCACAATAGTGTAATTTCATATCTCTCCGAATCTCACAGAATACTTCAATAATGACTGTCATAGGCAACCTTGAAGTATTGCCCAGCAGGTAGGAAAGTGTCCACTGTTACCTGCTTTCATCGTCACTGTCATTCTGTAATTCTTTTTGTGCACTTGAGGGCTGCCCCTGACTGACTTTTTCTGTTTTCACTTTTTAATGAGATTTTTGTCATATTTGTGCTTATGGATTCACAAGTGCTAGTACAAGACGCAGAATTGTTCTTTGGTAAGAAGTGGGATACAGCATTATTGGGCACTTCATATTTAGGAAGTGGCTTTGTTCCTTAATTCAAGTTTATTTCAGGGAAAAGCAATGATGAGGTTTTTCATTTACTTTGTCAGCATGTTTTTTTCTTATAGTGTGCTGTATCTGAAATGTTTAAAGATTAGATTAGTCTGTCCATATTTCAGAACTTTCTGATGCTTTTTTTATTTAGAAATAAAGATTATGTTTTTAGGTGAATTACAACCTACACATTTTTATAAGCTTAGGTGAAATAGAGTAAACCAGAATAACTTTCTCATGTCATTTAAATATCTTTATTACAATTATACTTTGCAGTTATTTTTTTAATGATTTGAATACATTGTCTAAGAAATGTTTTTGCTCTAGAGTGTCATGATGCAAACTATTTTCTGTTTGAGGGTATACTCATTTAAAAATTATAGTTAATATTGTGATTTTTAATATAGTGATTTTTAATCACTGAAACTTTTATATAATTTTCAAAATTCTTCAGATTAATTTTCTGTTCTTGGTTTGCATTTTCTTTTTCATTCGTATTAATTTGAACTAGTTTCAGATGTACAGGATAATGGTTAGACTTTAATATACTTTATAAAATCTGAAAGTATTCCCCGTGATATTTCCAGGACCCAGCATAGTTAATACCGTATTATGATATTTACTATAGTCCCCACGCTGCATTTTACATCCCATGACTGTTCTGTAGCTACCAGTGTGTTCTTCTCAAGTGCTTCAACATTTTGTCTCAGTCTTACAACTCCCCTGCCCTCTGACAGCTTTAACTCTATTTACTGTACCTGTGAATATCTTTCTGGTTGTTTGTTCATTTATATTGT
The DNA here is from genome assembly GCF_036850765.1 of Saccopteryx bilineata. Taxonomy (NCBI): domain Eukaryota; kingdom Metazoa; phylum Chordata; class Mammalia; order Chiroptera; family Emballonuridae; genus Saccopteryx; species Saccopteryx bilineata. The sequence continues at coordinate 298,328,708 of NC_089492.1, forward strand.
TCTTTACATTCCAAATATAACTGACATCATATGGTACATATGTTTCTCTGCCAGACTTATCTCACTTAGCACAATATCTTCTATGCTTGTACATGCTTCTGTAAATGCTATGATTTCATTTTTATCATCCATTTATTTTTTAATATTTATATTCACGTTCTTGATATATATTTTTGTTCTTTATTTTACGTGACCCTGATCTTACTTTCTTCGTTTTAAGATGACAACTCTGTTGTTTTCTTTTACTGAGAGTAAGCAAGGGAGAAAGATGAAAAGCTTCAACTAATAGTTGAGTAACTTTAGTTAGTTGTTCATTGACTACTTCTTATATGTGCCTTGCCTGGGTGTCTTCAGCTGAGGCAGTGAGTGATAGCTTGCACAAACTATTGACCTTGGTATCAAGCTAGTAGTGATATAATCATGATGATCCTATTATGCTGAAGTGGCAGCCTTGACATTATTTTCTCTTTTTCTGTCTTATTTATTTTCTTAGTGAGAGAGCGAGAGAGACAGTCAGAAACAGAGCGAGAAGAAAAGCATCAATTTATAATTGGGGCACATTAGTTGTTTATTGATTGCTTTCATATATGTGCCTTGTTGGGGAGTTCAACCTGAGCCACTTACTTCTTGCTTATGCCAGTGCATTGGGGTTGAAGCCAGTAACCATGGGTCATATCTATTCCAGTGACCTACCAGGCATAGATTCAGTGATACCTTGAGATACAAATTTAATTTGTTCTGTAAACAAGCTCGTAAGTCAGTCAACTCGTATATCAAACTGCCGATAATGGACTCATGTGCCAACGTGCTAACTAGCGGCAGCTTACCGAATCATGACATGTATAGGAATTTTGCTCGGATCTCGAACGAAAATACGGACCGAGTTGCAGCTCGTATCTTAAAAAATTCATATGTTGTTCTGTTTGTATCTCAAGGTACCACTGCACTCTTAAGCCAGTGAGCCCACTGTTAAACAGGTATGCCAACATTTTAGCCGGCGACCTTGGGACTTTGGACCTGGTTCCTCACCATCTCAGCCAACACTCAATTTATTGTGCCACCACCTCATCAGGCCTGGTATTCTTGCTCTTAATCATTTGAGCCTGCACTCAAGGGAAATGAGGTCATAGGCCAGAGAGCTTAGGGATTGAGACCTGATACCACAGCACAGCATCCCAGGTTGACACTATTCACTGCACCACCACTGGTCATGCTGTTTCTGTTTTTGATATCTGTCAATACTGCAGTCTCTATGTGCTTGAACAATTACTTCTTAAGAAATGGTCATTACAGTACATTCCCCATGTACTGCCATTCTCTTGGCACTTTATTATGCAAAACAGAAACGATATTTCAGGAAGAAGCAAAGCCGCCAGTTCACTGAGCATGCAGTACTATAGTTTCTGTTTCTTAGGAAGAAACTGGTAATTGGGAATATTCTTTTTTTTTTTTTAATATTAATATATTTTTTATTAAATTTAATGCAGTGACATTGATAAATCAGGGTACATATGTTGAGAGAAAATATCTCTAGATTATTTTGACATTTGATTGTGCTGTATACCCCTCCCGCAAAGTTAAATTGTCTTCTGTCACCTTCTATCTGGCTTTCTTTGTGCCCCTCCCCTCCCCTAACCCCTCTCTCCTTCTTCACCCCCTCCCCCTCCCCCAACCCCCCCGCCCCTGTTGCCATCACATTCTTGTTCATGTCTCTGAGTCTCATTTTTATGTCCCTTCTATGTATGGATTCATCTCAGTTTTTTTTCTGATTTACTTATTTCACTCCGTATAATGTTGTCAAGGTCCATCCATGTTATTGTAAATGATCCGATGTCATCATTTCTTATGGCTGAGTAGTATTCCATAGTATATATGTACCAAAGTTTTTTAATCCACTCGTCCTCTGACGGACACTTGGGCTGTTTCCAGATCTTCGCTATTGTGAACAATGCTGCCACAAACATGCGGGTGCATTTCTCCTTTTCGAGCCTTTCTATGGTGTCCTTGGGGTATATTCCTAAAAGTGGGATAGCTGGGTCAAAAGGCGGTTCGATTTTCAGTTTTTTGAGGAATCTCCATACTGTTTTCCACAGTGGCTGCACCAGTCTGCATTCCCACCAGCAGTGCAGGAGGGTCCCCTTTTCTCCACATCCTCGCCAGCACTTATTCTGTGTTGTTTTGTTGATAAGCGCCATTCTGACTGGTGTAAGGTGATATCTCATTGTGGTTTTAATTTGCATTTCTCTAATGATTAGTGATGTTGAGCATTTTTTCATATGCCTATTGGCCATCTGTATGTCCTCTTTGGAGAAGTGTCTATTCATCTCTTTTGCCCATTTTTGGATTGGGTTGTTTGTCTTCCTGGTGTTGAGTTTTACAAGTTCTTTATAAATTTTGGTTATTAACCCCTTATCAGACGTATTGTCAAATATGTTCTCCCATTGTGTAGTTTGTCTTTTTATTCTGTTCTTGTTGTCTTTAGCTGTGCAAAAGCTTTTTAGTTTGATATAGTCCCATTTGTTTACCTGTCTTTTATTTCACTTCCCCGTGGAGATAAATCAGCAACTATATTGCTCCGAGAGATGTCGGAGAGCTTACTGCCTATGTTTTCTTCTAAGATGCTTATGGTTTCACGGCCTACATTCAAGTCTTTTATCCATTTTGAGTTTATTTTTGTGAGTGGTGTAAGCTGGTGATCTAGTTTCATTTTTTTGCAGGTAGCTGTCCAATTTTCCCAACACCATTTGTTAAAGAGGCTGTCTTTACTCCATTGTATTTCCTTACCTCCTTTGTCAAATATCAGTTGTCCATAGAACTGTGGGTTTATTTCTGGGTTCTCTGTTCTATTCCATTGATCTGTATGCCTGTTCTTATGCCAGTACCAGGCTGTTTTGAGTACAATGGCCTTGTAGTATAACTTGATATCAGGAAGTGTGATACCTCCCACTTTATTCTTCTTTTTTAAGATTGCTGAGGCTATTCGTGTCCTTTTTTGGTTCCATATAAATTTTTGGAATATGTGTTCTATATCTTTGAAGTATGTCATTGGTATTTTAATTGGTATTGCATTGAATTTATAAATTGCTTTGGGTAATATAGACATTTTAATGATGTTTATTCTTCCTAACCATGAGCACGGTATATGCTTCCACTTGTTTGTATCTTCCTTGATTTCTTTTATCAATGTTTTGTAATTTTCCGAGTACAAGTCTTTAGTCTCCTTGGTTAAGTTTACTCCTAGGTACTTTATTTTTTTGGTTGTAATTGTGAAGGGGATTGTTTCCTTAATTTCTCTTTCTGACTGTTCATTGTTGGTGTATAAAAATGCTTCTGATTTCTGAGTATTGATTTTATATCCTGCCACTTTGCTGAATTTATTTATCAGGTCCAGTAGTTTTTTGACTGAGACTTTAGGGTTTTCTATATACAATATCATATCATCTGCAAATAATGATAGTTTTACTTCTTCTTTTCCAACTTGAATGCCTTTTATTTCTTCTTCTTGTCTGATTGCTGTGGCTAGGACTTCCAGGACTATGTTAAATAAGAGTGGTGAAAGGGGGCACCCTTGCCTTGTTCCTGATCTTAAGGGTATTGCTTTTAATTTTTGCCCATTGAGTATGATGTTGGCTGTGGGTTTCTCATAGATGGCTTTTATCATGTTGAGGTATGTTCCCTGTATTCCCACTTTGCTGAGAGTTTTGATCATGAATAGGTGCTGGATTTTATCAAATGCTTTTTCTGCATCTATTGAAATTATCATATGGTTTTTCTCCTTCTTTTTGTTTATGTGATGAATCACATTGATTGATTTACGAATATTGTACCAGCCTTGCCTCCCCAGAATAAATCCCACTTGATCATGGTGTATGATTTTTTCCATATATTGTTGGATCCGGTTTGCTAATATTTTGTTGAGGATTTTAGCATCTATATTCATCAGAGATACTGGCCTATAATTTTCTTTCTTTGTGTGGTCTTTGCCTGTTTTTGGAATCAGAATTATGCTCGCCTCATAAAAGGAGTTTGGAAGTCTTCCTTCCTCTTGAATTTTTTGAAATAGTTTGAGAAGGATAGGAGTTAGTTCTTCTTTGAATATTTGGTAGAATTCCGTTGTGAAGCCATCGGGCCCCGGACTTTTCTTTGTTGGGAGTTTTTTGATAACTGTTTCGATCTCCTTTGGTGTAATCGGTCTGTTTAAGTTTTCTGATTCTTCCAGATTGATTTTTGGAAGATTGTACGTTTCAAGGAATTTGTCCATTTCATCTAGGTTGTCTAGTTTTTTGGCATACAGTTCTTCATAGTATTTTCTTACAATATTTTGTATTTCTGTTGTGTCAGTTGTTATTTCTCCCCTCTCATTTCTAATTTTATTTATTTGAGTCCTCTCTCTCTTTTTCTTGGTGAGTCTACTTAAAGGTTCATCAATCTTGTTTACCTTTTCAAAGAACCAGCTCCTAGTTTCATTGATCCTCTGTATTGTTTCTTTAGCCTCTATGTCATTTATTTCTGCTCTGATCTTTATTATTTCCTTCCTTCTACTACATTTGGGCTTTACTTGCTGTTCTTTTTCTAATTCTTTTAGATGCAGGGTTAAGTTGTTTATTTGAGCTTTTTCTAGCTTCTGAAAGTGTGCCTGTAGTGCTATGAACTTCCCTCTCAGCACTGCTTTCGCTGTGTCCCATAAATTTTGAGTTGTTGTATGCTCATTGTCATTCGTTTCTAGGAATTTCTTTATTTCTTCTTTGATCTCATTCTTAATCCATTCATTATTTAACACCCTGCTATTTAGTTTCCATGTGTTTGAGAATTTTTGAGCTTTTCTGCTGTGATTCATTTCTAGTTTCATGCCGTTGTGATTGGAGAAAGTGCTTGATATGATTTCAGTCTTCTTAAATTTGTTGAGAGCACTTTTGTGCCCTAACATGTGGTCTATCCTAGAGAATGTACCATGAGCACTTGAAAAGAATGTATATTCTGCTGCTTTAGGGTGAAAGGTTCTGAAGATATCTATTAAATCGAGTTGATCTAGTGTTTCCAATAAGTCTGCTGTTTCTTTGTTAATTTTCTTTCTTGAGGATCTATCTAGTGATGTTAGTGGGGTATTGAAATCCCCTACTATTATAGTATTGCTGTTGATCTCGCCCTTTAAATCCATCAAAGTCTGCTTTATATATTTGGGTGCTCCTATATTAGGTGCATAGATATTTATAATAGTTATATCTTCCTGTTGGATTACTCCCTTTATCATTATGTAGTGGCCTTCTTTATCTCTTACTATATCCTTTGTTTTAAAGTCCAATTTGTCTGATATAAGTATTGCTACCCCAGCTTTTTTTTCATTTCCGTTTGCATGAAACGTTTTTTTCCATCCTTTTACCTTCAATCTGTGTGTGTCTTTTGTTCTAAGGTGTGTCTCTTGTAGACAACATGTATGGGTCCTGTTTTCTTATCCACGCAGCTACCCTATGTCTTTTGATTGGATCATTTAATCCATTTACATATAAGGTTATTATTGATATGTAGTTGTTTATTGCCATTTTCTTCTTTAAAGTTGTATTCCTTTTTTTTTTTTTTTTCTGTATTCTTTTCCCACTTTATCTGTTTACACCAGGCCCCTTAATATTTCCTGCAGCATTGGTTTGGTTGTAATGAATTCCTTGAGTTGTTTTTTGTCTGGGAAGCTTTTTATTTCTCCTTCAATTTTAAACGATAGCCTTGCTGGATAAAGTAGTCTTGGTTGTAGGTTCTTGTTCTGCATTACTTTGAATATTTCTTGCCATTCCCTTCTGGCCTCAAGTGTTTCTGTTGAGAAGTCAGATGTCATCCTTATGGGGGCTCCTTTGTAGGTGATAACTTTTTTTTCTCTTGCAGCTTTTAATATTTTCTCTTTATCGCTTAGCTTTGGTATTTTAATTATGATGTGTCTTGGTGTAGGTTTCTTTGGGTTTCTCTTTAATGGAGTCCTCTGTGCTTCTTGGACTTGTGAGAGTTTCTCTTGCATTAATTTAGGGAAGTTTTCAGCTATGATATGATTGAACAATGTCTCTATCCCTTGTTCTTTTTCTTCTTCTTCAGGAACCCCTGTGATGCGGATGTTACTTCTCTTCATGTTGTCACAGAGCTCTCTAAGAGTTTCCTCTGACTTTTTGAGTCTTTTTTCTCTTTTCTTCTCTGCTTTCATGCCTTCATTCCAGTTGTCCTCTAACTCGCTGATTCGATCCTCTGCTCTATCTATCCTGTTTTTAATTCCTTCCATTGTGGTCTTTATTTCTGATATTGTATTTGTCGTCTCCAACTGATTCTTTTTTATACTTGCTATTTCTTTATTTAGGTTTTCAAACTGCCCCTCCATTGTTGTTCTAAGATCCCTAAGCATCCTTACAATCATTATTTTGAACTCCGCATCTGGAAGTTTGATTATTTCCATATCACTCAGTTCATCTCTTGAAGGTGTCTCTTGTGGTTTCATTTGGATTGCACTCCTTTGTCTTCTCATCTTCTTTTTTTTTATTATTTGTAGAGTTGATTGAGTCTAGGCTTGGTGTTGTCTGCCTCCAGTTTTCAGTTGTGTTATTTTTAGGTCTTCGTGGGTTGGTATCAGCTATTATTTGTAATCCACTTTCGGATTTGGGCAGCTTTGAAGTCTTGATTTGTTTGTTTTCTTAACAGGTGATAGTCTTGTTAACTGATCTCAGCAGGGGGCTTCCTTGAAACTGTATCCAGGAATGCTGTGGGTGTAACCTGAGACGCTGAAGGTCTCTTCCTCCAACTAATCTCACTGGGGGCAGGGTTTTTTCTCTCAGCTTCAGTAGGGGGAGGTGTATCTCAGATCTCCATGGAGACCTGAGTTACTGCCCCTCCTCCCCACTTCTTGTTTTCAGCTGTGTCTTGTTGTGCTGATTGGAGCTGGATAGATGTCCGGAGATCTCTGATCCGGAAGCACTTCAGCTCTGTTTTGTGAAAGGTTCAGTCCCTCCCCCAGCTATGGCCGCCTCCAGCACGAATGAGTCAGCTTTTTTATTTTGTTTCTTGCATACCTTAGCCCCTCACAGTCTGTCCCTCTCCCTGTCTTTTCCACTTGGGAGATAAGCTGGTCTTTTCAACCCACCTTGCTCCCTGGTTGCCAGGTAAGTGGCTGTGAGCAGTAGTTTCTGCTCTTTTTCCTCTGTGAAATCCTCTCTGGGCTCTCAGCCTCACCCCCCTCCTTCCCTTCCTGTAAGAAGAGGAGATTCAGGCACTCCTTACCAGGATTATTGTGGCTTCCTCTTTGCTCCTTGGTTTTTGAGAGCTGTTCTTGCAGTTCAGTGTTGGTTTTTCATGCTGATTTTTTCTAAATTGATTTGTATTCCAGTTTGGTGTTGAGAGCTGGGCGTCTGTGCATCCACCTACTCCGCTGCCATCTTCTCTCCCAATTGGGAATATTCTTACCACATCAGCCTTGTGTGCTCGGGTGTTTTAGCAGATATTGTTAGGAGTAGATGTAAATTTTTATTCCTCACTGATGGGACTTTCTTCATTGTTACCTTTCTTGGTCTTGCCTTTTACTCTTAACCTGCCTTTGGCAACTTAAAATGTAATTTCGTGAATACTTGCTGGTATATCCATTTACCTTGTGTCATAACTGTCATATTTTGTATCTTTTAGCTATGCCGTCTGAAGACAACATGACCTTGTATCAAAATCCAGGAATCAAAGATTTTTTCTTTAAAAGAATACTGGTAAGATATGGAAGGTATTGTTTTGATCATTTAAATTTAATAAAAGCCTCAAAAATTTTAGCAGAGTGGTTAGAAGAAAAAATATTAATATATACAGAACTAATCTACCACAATTTTTTTTTGTTATTTATATATAGTGTTACCTTGACACTCAAGTTTAATTTGTTTCCTGGCCGAGCTCGTGACTCAATATCCTTGTATGTCAAAGAGAATTTCCCCACTTAAATTTTGGGGAATACAATTAATCTGTTCTGGTTTCCAAAAACCAAACAAAGTTTTTGTTTTACATATATGATTTTAAATAAAAAGTACTTTATAAATAACAAATATGTACATATATACATAATAAGAGAAAATGTAAAGAAATAAGCTTGTTTATGAATTGTATTTACCTTCAAGTTCAGGTAAAGATGCTGGTGGAGGGGGAGGAGACCGCGGAGGATGTTTTTATTTCGTGCACTATTGCTTAACTTATAACTTACTCTCTACACACTTAACACTACATTTAATTGCAAAATTTACACACTACATATGATTTGTAATTTTCTTGATAATCTTATTGCCATTTTTTTACTTTGCTTAATCATCATAATTTTCTTCACGGACTATTGGCTTTTTTGGCACACTTTCCTTGCTTTCACCTAGAAGCTGTTTCACCGAAAACCTTTCCATGGAAGTTTGTTTGTTCCTCCCTTTTAGAACAATCAGAAGGCCATTTATTAGAAGTTGGTGGAACCTCGTGATTTTAATATTTGCTGGTGACATAAAGCAAAAAATTCTGCAAGTGATTGCTCCTCTCTCAAATTGCTTGCAAAATCAAGTGCTCATGTGTCAAGGTACCACTGTATTAAGAGAGAGTGGAATGGGGAGAGAAAGAGACTGAGTCAAAAACATTAATCTTTTCCTGTATGTGTCCTGGCTGGGGATCGAACCAGCAACCTCTATGCTTCAGGATGATGCTCCAACCAAAGGAGCTATCTGGCCAGGGCGAGACTATTATTTGTGGTTAATTCATTGTTTTATAAATAGGTAAAAAATATTACACATCTGTGAAACTCCATATTTAAGTCAGCTACATTGGGTATCAGTTTCTAAAAATTCAAATTGGTTCTGGCTGGTGTTTTCAGTGGCCAAGAATGTTGATGTCCTGGGTTCAATTCTGAGTCAGGACCTACAGGAAAAGCAACCATCTTCTTTACCCGTCCCCCTCTTGCTTCTCTTTTACTCTTCACCTCCCACAGCCATGGATGCATTGGTTGAGTAAGCTGGCCTTAGGCACAATGGATCGATCACTCTTTGAACTCTTCCTAAGGCACTAAAAAAATGGCTTCATTGCTAATATCCCCACATAGGTAGGCTTGCCCACCAACATCATAAACTATCTGTTACTATTATATACTTTTGAAAAGAAAATCTGGAAAAGTTAGGAAGTTATGTAAACTTTGGAATAAATAATGATTGGGTTTGGTTTTCAAATGTTTTTCCATTTTAATGTCTGATATTCATTAAGTTGGTAGCAAATTTTGTACAGCCAACATGGTTTAATAGGTATCACAGAGTAGTTATTTGGGAATAAGTGTACATGTTAAATGAAATTATACCTTTCAATAAAAGTATATCTATCTTTCATTATTACCAGATTATGCATAATGAAGACAGAAGTTATCGATACAATGAACATTGGAAAAACTTTGAACAAGAATCAGTTTGTAATCAAAATGAGAAAACTCCATTTCCCAAGAACCATAATGGACACGGAGAAGTATTTGACCAGATATCACATTATAATATTCATCATGATATTCATGATGTGGAGATAAAGGAACAAAGTAAATGTGTCAGATCTTTTATGCAATCCTCAGATCATCCAGAAGAAGAGAATATTCATACTGAGAAGGACGCTTACACTTATAATTTATGTACCAGAGCTTTCAGTGAAATACTCAATGTAAATATACTTAAGGTCCATAGTGCAGAAAAACTTTATAAATATGAAAAATCTGGCACGGCATTCAATTGGAATTCATTTCTTAATTTACCTGATAGAAATATTCACACCAAAGGGAAACCTCAGAAGTGCAGACAGTGTGGCAAAGCTTTTAGCCATTCCTCAACCCTTTTCAACCATCAGAAAATCTGTGGTGGAGAGAGGCCTCATAAATGTTTAGAATGTGGTAAAACCTTTATCAGGAAATCAAAGCTTAATATACATCAAAGAACTCACACAGGAGAGAAACCATACAAATGCAGACAATGTGTCAAAGCTTTTGCTCATCGCTCAACTCTTAATAAACATCAAAGAACTCACACAGGAGAGAAACCATACAAATGTAGACAATGTGATAAAGCCTTTACCTGTTCCTCCAATTTTTCTGTACATCAAAGAACTCACACAGGAGAGAAACCATACAAATGCAGACAATGTGTCAAAGCTTTTACTGATTGCGCAACTCTTAATAAACATCAAAGAACTCACACAGGAGAGAAACCATACAAATGCGGACAATGTGGCAAATCTTTTACTAGATTGTTTGGTCTTAATAAACATCAAAGAACTCACACAGGAGAGAAACCATACGAATGCAGACAATGTGTCAAAGCTTTTACTGATCCCTCAACTCTTAATAAACATCAAAGAACTCACACAGGAGAGAAACCATACAAATGCAGACAATGTGGCAAATCTTTTACTAGACTGTTCGGTCTTAATAAACATCAAAGAAGTCACACAGGAGAGAAACCATACAAATGCAGACAATGTGGCAAATCCTTTAGCTATTCCTCAACTCTTACTCAACATCAAAGAATTCACACAGGAGAAAAACCATACAAATGCAGACAATGTGGCAAGTCTTTCACTCAACTGTCCGGTCTTAATGTACATCAAAGAACTCACACAGAAGAGAAACCATACAAATGCAGGAATTGTGGCAAAGCCTTTAGGTATTCCTCTGAACTTACTGTACATTATAGAACTCACACAGGAGAGAAACTATACAAATGCGGACAATGTGTCAAAGCTTTTACTGATCGCTCAACTCTTAATAAACATCAAAGAACTCACACAGAAGAGAAACCATTCAAATGCAGGTATTGTGGCAAAGCCTTTAGATATTCCTCTGACCTTACTGTACATGAAAGAACTCACACAGGAGAGAAACCATACAAATGTAGACAATGTGGCAAAGCCTTTACCTGTTCCCCTAAACTTACTATACATCAAAGAACTCACACAGGAGAGAAACCATACAAATGCAGACAATGTGTCAAAGCTTTTACTGATCGCTCAACTCTTAATAGGCATCAAAGAACTCACACAGGAGAGAAACCATACAAATGCAGACAATGTGGCAAAGCCTTTAGCTATTCCTCAACTCTTTCTGAACATCAAAGAATTCACACAAGAGAAAAACCATACAAATGAGACAATGAGGTAAAGCTTTCACTCAACTGTCCAGTCCCACTGTACATCAAAGAACTCATACAAGAGAGTTATATAAATGTAGAGAATGGAAAAGCCTTTAACAATTCCTCTACTTTTACTGTACATCAAAGAGTTCATACTGGAGAGAAACCCTATCAATGTTGAGAATATGGCACAGCCTTTAATTCCTCCTAATACCTTACCTTACATCAGAGGACTCATACTGGAGGGAAGCCTTACAGGTGAAGAGAAAGCGGTAAAGCCTTTGACCAATCCTGAAATGTCATTTATCATCAGAACTGTCATAATGGACAGAAATTTTTTAGGGAGTGTATTAAGGTTTTTGCTTGGCTGCAGAATTTTAGTAAGCATTCAAGAATTCATCATAAAGAAAAACCTTAAAAATATGGAGGTTGTGGCAAAACATTAAATGACTGTTTCACCTGTCTAAAGGAGAGAATACATGCCAGAGAGGCACCTGGCAAATGTCAAGTATGTGGCAAAGCGTTTTATCTGCACTGAAGACTTTCAGAACATTGCAGAATTCATGATGAAGAGAAACAGTAAAAATGTCAGTCATTTAGTAAAATATTTAACCTTTCTTAAAACCTGTTTGAGCACCAGAGAAACCATAAAATGCAATTTATGTTCCAAAGTTTTTGTCCTAATTTTTTTTTTTTTTTTTTTTTTTCCATTTTTCTGAAGCTGGAAACAGGGAGAGACAGTCAGACAGACTCCCGCATGCGCCCGACCGGGATCCACCCGGCACGCCCACCAGGGGCGACGCTCTGCCCACCAGGGGGCGATGCTCTGCCCATCCTGGGCGTCGCCATGTTGCGACCAGAGCCACTCTAGCGCCTGAGGCAGAGGCCACAGAGCCATCCCCAGCGCCCGGGCCATCTTTGCTCCAATGGAGCCTTGGCTGCGGGAGGGGAAGAGAGAGACAGAGAGGAAAGCGCGGCGGAGGGGTGGAGAAGCAAATGGGCGCTTCTCCTGTGTGCCCTGGCCAGGAATCGAACCCGGGTCCTCCGCACGCTAGGCCGACGCTCTACCGCTGAGCCAACCGGCCAGGGCCCTAATTTTTTTTTAAACAGAGAATCAGGGAGATAGACAGGGACAGACAAGAATGGAGAGATTAGAAGCATCAATCATTAGTTTTTTGTTGTGCATTGCAACACCTTAGTTGTTCATTGATTGCTTTCTCATATGTGCCTTGACCATGGGCCTTCAGCCGACTGAGTAACCCCTTGCTTGAGCCAGCGACCTTGGGTCCAAGCTGGTGAGCTTTTGCTCAAACCAGATGAGCCTGCGCTCAAGCTGGCGACCTTGGGGTCTTGAACCTGGGTCCTCAGCATCCTAGTCCGACACTCTATCCACTGTGCCACCGCCTGGTCAGGCTCTTTGTCCTAATTTATATCTTACTCAACATCTAATAAGACTGGATAGAGGAGTAACAGATATAAAGAACATGGGAAAGCTTTACACTGTATGCAAGCCTTACTGACACCCCTGTGAGCAACAGGATTTCTCTCACCTTAGTGCTTTTACTGTGTTTTACCCTTAGCTATGTTCTTTGTGCAACATACCAGATACGTTTTTTGGTTTATTTTTAACAATCTAAAGTTAACTGAGAATGCTGAGGAGTCTGCAGATGGATCCTGTTAAATGCTTGATCTCTGGGCCCTGCTTCTCTCTTCAGCCATTCTGTGCTGTTCCTCCAGGGCTTGTGAGTCATCCATGCGTCTTTTTTTTTTTTTTTTTTTTTTATGTACCTTGTGGTCTCTTTTGTAACTGCTGCTCACCCTGCAATATCACAGTGCTTTGCTTCACAAATTCTAGTAATTGAAAATAATACACTCTAGTATAATGAGGAAGTTCTTTTTAACTATTGAGCCTATGTGTATTATTTCATATTTTTTTATTTGGGTCAGTGTAAACAAACTTACATGGTTTGATAAAAATGTATTATGTACATTATTAAACTGAAGATGTAAGGGTAAGTGGACTGAGAAATAGAGAAATGTGTGTGCATGCCTTCATAAAGGTAGGGAAATAATTAAAAAATTCTTTCTTTGAGCACTAATGTACAGGGCCATTCAGCAGCTCAGAGACTGGTATCCAACAAGGAAAGCCTGAAGTGCGATGGAGGGATCTGTTCACAGGAATCTGGCAGGGGCCAGACACTGTTCTCTTGTGAGGCCAAGGATACATGTGTTTTGCCTAGGTCTGATAAGGCTCCTCAGTGGGCTTCTGAAAGTTGGGTAAGACATCATGAGTCAGTAGGAGAGACTCACCAATAACCAACTATATTACTTAATTTACTTTAAGAAGTTTTTAAACATTTTCTCCTCGGGACTTACTGCAGCTGAGGCATTTTACTCTAGTTGAGCTACGGCCTAAGTCTCTCATGTTATACTGGGATATATTAACTGGCCCTGTTGGGCAAATAAGTTTGTGAAATCTGTATTTTTGTGGTTTGCTCACTTTTATTGTTAAAAAATGGCCACTGCCCAGGTGAATGGTACTGCCAGGTGAAACTGCCATTCACCTTCCTGCTGTGGAGGAGGGTTTTGTGCACCAAAATGCTTTAAGAGAAAAAGAGGCAAGAGGAGTCTGTTCTTTTCAGAGAAGAAAGCCAAGATGGCAGGGTGCTGAAGGTGAAGCCATGTTTTTGCAGTTTCTGCATAGAGAAGCAGATGTGGAATCAGAGGTGAATAAGGCTGGTGGGGGCCTTTGATTCTGGGAAAACCCAGATATGTCAGTAGCTTTGTAAGTGCTGAATGAATGGGTTTTGGAGCCCCTTGTGTTTGTGTTTACTCTCCAGCCAGGTATGAGGCTAGAATAAAGGTATTTCCCACCAGTTCTTGGCTCCAGAGTTTCTCTACCATCTGACAGAATCTAATGTGAACCTGCATGTACTTGGCCATTAAGGCCATGACCACTGGCCATACATTTAGCGTAATTCATGCCAGGATTCTCATCAGGTTGGTATGGAGCCGCCAACACCCTTGAGGGGTGGGGTGGAGAACCGGTTGTTATGGATCCCCATGGCTATCATTTTGGGGACTGTAGGCTGGCTGAATTCTACAGCCCTGCAAGAGGAAACCTTGAGCTGTGTGGAAGAGGCAGCTGGAGGCCTGCAAACTGAGCAGCAGAAAGAGTTGGAATGGCCACAGAAGGAAGAGATGCAGATCCTGGAACTGGAGGAGGAGACCACTTTCGTGAGTTGTGCCTAAAAATGGAGCAGTCTCTTGAGAAGGAATTATGGATTCGCGAGTTGCAATTTGCCCTGGAAGTTGCCGAGAGCCAGAAGCTGTGGGAGCCTACGATTGAGCCATGCCAGCAGAGTGGATCTGAGTCAGCCGGAGTAGAGGTTTCCAGCTCCTCTTGAGGATGAGGAGAATCAGACTGGAGTTGTCATTGGCAGACTTCAGAAGGAAATACCGCAACAGAAAGGAGTTCCTACTATACCCCTAGCAATTTGCTGTGGTTTTGGGACCGGTGGATACCAGCGTGCTATCTGGAGCAAAGGTGGAAATGCTGGCCGCCATTGCCACATGCTTCTCTTTAGGGCAGCTCTTAAGAGCTGACAAGATGACATAGATGAGGGGGGAGGCCTGAGGCCCCATGTCCATGGACTGATTCTTGGACTGCAGCCAGAGGAGGCACTGGCTCCCTTGTTGGATGGACATGCAGCTTTTGGACAACGTGAAAAACCCTGATGAAAGGGGGACAAGTCTGGTGGAGGCCCTCTGCACCGGGAAGCTTTTCATCCACTTGGAGAGAAGCTCTGAGGACATTTTGCGCTTTGGGCTAAGTGCTCAGAGAGACTGGTGAAAGGCACCTTTGTAATTGTTGAAATTATATGACTTGTGATGTTGCTGTAATTTGTGTGATGTGCCTAATTCCGTGCATAGAAATGCCTGTGGTGTGGATTGCAAATTGAGCAAAAGGGGTGGAATGTTAGGCAAATAAGTTTGTGAAACCTGTATTTTTGGGGTTTGCTCATTTTTATTGTTAAAAATGGCCACTGCCCATGTGAATGGCGCTGCCAAGTGAAACTGCCAGTTACCTTCCTGCTTAGGATGGGCCTTTGGTATGCTAATGTGTGCTGCAGGAGGGCTGTTTGCACCAAAAAGATTTGAGAGAAGGAAAAACAAGGTCATTTTCAGAGAAGAAAGTGAAGACAGCAGATGCTGAAGGAGAATCCATGTTTTTGCAGAGTTTCTACAGAGAGAAGCAGATGTGGAATCAGAGGTGAATAAGACTGGTGGGGGCCTTTGATTCTAGGAAAACCCAGATGTGTCAGTAGCTTTGGTTGTATAAGAATCAAGTTTCATGTCAATGCAGGCCATCCTTCAGTGTTTTCAGAGAGCGGACAAGAGGGAGTGGAGGGGAAAAACTGCTTGGTGGCTCACACTAATTCAACAAACTACAAAAATGATGAAAAACCTGAACCTAGGTTATGACTATTAGGATTATAGACGTTCTTTACCAAGGTTATGACTATTAGGGTCATAGACGTCCTTACCAAGTGCACACTGACACAGCCCAATATTGTTTACTAAGTACCAATAGCTGCTTCAACACATGACACTATAAATGATGCAGGGCTCAAAATACAAACTAAAAACTATGTTGAAAAGGAAAATGATATGAAAACTTTGTAATGTAATAACTTCTAGAAAGTTTTAAAAAGTTAAGACTGCCTGACCTGTGGTGGCTCAGGGGATAAAGTGTTGACCTGGAACACTGAGGTTGCCGGTTTGAAACCCTGCACCTGTCTGGTCAAGGCACATATGGGAGATGATGCTTCCTGCTCCTTCCCGCTTTCTCTCTCTCTCTCACTCTCTCCTCTCTAAAATGAATAAATTAAAAAAAAAAAGTTAAGACTACTTTATGTTTGGCAAAGAATGTTAAGCCCTGGTTTTGAGATATCACCAATGCTTATTTCAGAAGTTAATGACTATTTACAGGATAGCAAATAGTCAACAGACTAAGATTTCTCTTTATAATTTTTTCAAATAAAGAATTAAATGTGAAATGTAGACTTGAAAAAGGTAAATCTGCCTGACCTGTGGTGGCGCAGTGGATAAAGTGTCGACCTGGAAATGCTGAGGTCGCTGGTTCGAAACCCTGGGCTTGCCTGGTCAAGGCACATATGGGAGTTGATGCTTCCAGCTCCTCCCCCTTCTCTCTGTCTCTCCTCTCTCTCTCTCTCTCTCTCTCTCTCTCTCTCTCTCTCTCTTTCTCTCTCTCTCCCTCTCCTCTCTAAAATGAATAAAAAAGAAAAAGAAAAAGGTAAATCCACTGAACATTTTTTAAAAAGCAAAACAAAAAAAAATTCAATATTCTTAAAGATTCATGTGTTTAGTCATTTCTTGTCCCCAGTTTCCTATGTCTTGCCATCCCAGGAGTCGAAGAGACCCATGACTGATAGGTCTTATCCCTCTGAGTGAACAAGTGCTGCAACTGGAAGCAAACAATCGTAAAATTTACAAGCCTTCAAACTAGAGATTGGTAATTCTCATTTAAATCTTTTTAACTAAAACAATTCAGTGACTGTTAGAATATAAAGCCAAACTCCCATGTATCTACAGCTTAACCATGCATACCCCATGGGCTCACCAGCAGGTCCTGGTTCCCCTTCTTCCTGCTTCTAAGTATTTCTGTCTATAGAACTGCTTTTGTCTCTTCCCAGCTTCTAGGCACAGTCAACCCTTCCTGTCTTTCCCCACGCCCTCCGCTGCTCTTTCTCCCATTTTCTGTTCCTGTCCCTACATCTGCTTTGTGAAACTCTTGAAACCTATTTCACTTTAACTTGCTTTCTCTGATCTGAGTGCTCCCATCTCCACACCTGTCCACGTTCTTCTCTCCCTACACGTGACTCCTGCTGCCTGTTACTCTTTCTAGTCCTAACCCCCACCCCCACCGCAGGCTGACTCAGCTGTTTTCCTCTTGGCTCCCTCATCCTTAAACCCCTCTTTCTACCCTTACTTTCTCCCCAAACTATCCTCTTGAAAATAAGCAACAGAACTTTACCTAAAACAAAGAGACTCAGCAGAACTTACTTTTTTTCTTTTTTTTTTTTTTTTACCAGGGACAGAAAAAGTCAGGGAGAGGGATAGACAGGGACAGACAAGAATGGAGAGAGATGAGAAGCATCAATCATCAGTTTTTTGTTGCAAGGCCTTAGTTGTTCATTGATTGCTTTCTCACATATGCCTTGACCATGGGCCTTCAGCTGACTGAGTAACCTGTTGCTCAAGCCAGCGACCTTGGGTCCAAGCTGGTGAGCTTTGCTGAAGCCAGATGAGCCCACGCTCAAGCCAGTGACCTTGGGGTCTCGAACCTGGGTCCTCTGCATCCCGGTCTGACGCTCTATCCACTGCACCACTGCCTGGTCAGGCAAAACTTTTTCTAAAAGACTCTCTAACCCTGGTCCTGAGCCTAGTATTACAGGCTATGGCCTTGGGCTAGTTTTGCAAGGTTGCAGATGTTCCCAGAATGATTTTCCCTGAATTAATCCCACAGATAAACACTGTAAATGAGTTTGTTTCCGTGCTTGTTTTACTGCTAGGTTTCCCTTCCTCATACCCCAATCAGTATGTGATTTTGTCTTTAAAAGCTAACTTCAAACTGTTCAGGGCTGCATGACCTGACTGACTCAGATCTTTGTGCAGTCACCAGTTTTGACCAAAAATTTTTATAAATTTGTACTTTGGTGTGGAGACCATTTATATACTCCTGCTGATTTCGCTATAAGACTGAGCCACTCCCTCCTGAAGGGCCCTGTCCTGCGCCCCCACCTCTGCTCCCCAGCCCCCCTCTCTGCGCCCTTCTCTCTGGGGCCCCTCCCTCTCCTCGGGGTTTCTGCCTTCTTCCCCTAGGGCTTCTTTCCTCGTTTACTGTCACTCTCCCCATCATGGTCCCGTCCACTGCACCCCGTTTTCCTCTATGGCCCCTCACTGACCTCCCCCTCCCATTTCTCTCTGCCCAGACCCCTCCCAGCCTCACTTTGTGCATCCCCGGGACCCCTTTGCTGTCGCCAGGAGCTCTTCTGGGGACTCCGTGTTCCTGCTGGGAATCCCTGCTCCATGAATGTGGACCCAGGCCTCTTATTAAATGGGGTGGGGTCTCAGGAGGGGGTCTGCAGGTCCCCAGGGGGTTGGGGCTGCTCCTTTGGAACCAAGGCAGGAAACCCTGTGGCAGGGGGATCCCACCCTGGACGACATGGGGGACACAGGTGGGGCGGCCTCAGAGTTTACTCGGAAACCAATGCGGAGCCCCACCAGGCAGCAAAGCAGGCAGGCTCAGGGCCTCTCACCGGGACTCTGCATTCACCGCTGGGGGCTCTGGAGTGGGGCTCTCGGCAACCGCAGCGAACCTCAAGCGCTCTGCGTGGAGAAACGGTGACAGGGAGGGTGGGGTTTAAATAGGGCCGACCGTTTTGAGATCCTGTGTGACCTCGCTAGAAACGCTTCCAGTTGATAGGAAGGTGCCCATGAGCAGTGCCTCTAAATTCGGTGCGCCAAACCACTGGCTGACGACTTCAAGCAGTGGGTGGGGCCTTAACACTGACAAGTTAGGAGTGGAGACAGCACTGATTGCAGTTATTTTCTTGGTCATTGAATTTAAATAAGGTAATCTTTAGTAAGACTTAAATATCATTACTCATATAACTGGTAAGATGTATTTCCCCAGAGCTCAGTTGGTTAGGGTGTCATCCTGATAGAACACAGTTGCAGTAACCTTGACAGGGCACATACAGGAAGCAAGCTATGAATGTATAAATGAGGGGAACACAAGTCCATATTTTTCAGTCTCGCACCATCCCCTCCTCACCTCGATATTAATCAATAAATACATTGAGGATCATTTTGATGATGACCCAAAGATTCAGTGTTGGAGAACAACGTTGACTCACACATTTGTTGTAAGATATTTCTTAGACACCCCGATCTAGTAGCTCAATGGGTAGAGCAACCTTTCAATATGCCAAGGTTGTGAGTGTGAACACTGATCAGGCATCCTACAGGAATCAACCAACAAATGTATAAGTAAATTGAATATCAAGTGGATTTCTGTCTCTTTCTCTAAACATAATATGTTTATATTCAAATTTCATTTAAAATGAAGACTTTCTTTGGATAATTTTTTAAATAATGTATTTAAATATAGATGAAATACATCACCTCATTTATTATATTTTATTTTTCTCTGTGGGTGTTCCAGATATTGTGTGAAAATATATTCTGCTGAAAGTCCTTCCAAACTGATTATATTTGTAGTGTTTCTCTAATTAGTATAACTGTGATGTTTAGTAATTAATGAAGAATTAGACTCATCTGTGGTGGCGCAGTGGATAAAGCATTAACCTGGCAATGCTATGGTAGCTAGTTTGAAACCCTGAGCTTCCTGGTCAAGGCACATATTGGGATGGATGCTATCTGCTACTCTTTCCATTCTCTCTCTCTCATTCTCTCTCTGTCCTCTCCCTAGAGTCAATAAATAAAAATCTACAAAAAAATAGATCAATATTTTTTATCTTTGTTGTGAAGGTTGGATTTCATACTTAGATTCTTTCCAGATATTGAAACAACCATTTTGACAGATTTATAACAATTATATATTTATACATAATAGTTTTTTTTTTTTTTAACAAAGACAGAGAGAGTCAGAGAGAGGGATAGATAGGGACAGATAGACAGGAACGGAGAGAGATGAGAAGCATCAGTCATCAGTTTTTTGTTGTGACCCCTTAGTTATTCATTGATTGCTTTCTCATATGTGCCTTGACAGTGGGCCTTCAGCAGTCTGAGTAACCCCTTGCTCAAGCCAGCAACCTTGGGTCCAAGCTAGTGAGCTTTGCTCAAACCAGATGAGCCCGTGCTCAAGCTGGCGACCTCGGGGTCTCGAACCTGGGTCCTCCACATCCCAGTCCGATGCTCTATTCATTGCGCCACCGCCTGGTCAGGCATATTTATACATAATAGTTTTAATCTCTATGGTTGATTCTCATAGGACTGAAAGTGCAATGTAACGCTTTTGTCAAGTCATTTCTTGTTTTGCTTCCCAAGTATCTTTTAAAAAATATATACAGTTGGTTATAGATTTGGGGTTCTGTGTAATACAGAATATAGAGATTATACAGGACTGTGTAGTATTTTAGTCAGCCATGTTGGCATAAAAGATATTTCAGTATGTACAGTCGATGAAACACAGAAACCACAAGATGAACCAAAAATTTGAGGTTAGTGTGTTTCAAGAGGAAAGTGTATTTTAAAAGTGTCTGGATGCAAGCAGGCAGTGACAACAAAGGGTGTCAAACTCAAGATGTGGGAAGCAGCATTAGATATAGAGGCTGAACCAGGCACTTGCTGGTATGAGGTTGCCTGCACTGGGACATGCTCAAATTAGCAAATCAGGATTTGGGGGCTGGTCACTGATCTGACAAAGAGCAGGAGGGAAATTTTGTTGCAGAAGCACAAGTTCTTTGTGATGTAGTACAGGTCAATGACAGTGGTCCTATTTAGTGTCCTGGGAAAATACTGAAGATAGCTAAGAGGTCAGGAATGTCTCAGGAACAGCTGAGACTCGGCAATTCTGAGCCCAAGGCTAGCCTTTTACAAACGACTACAGTGGTACCTTGAGATACAAGTTTAATCTGTTCTGTAACCTAGCTCGTAAGTCAGTCAACTCATATATCAAACAAATTTCTCCAATTTAAAATAACTGACATAGATTTAATCTGTTTCAGCCCTGTGAAATATCCCCAAACCATTCTAAATTATGAAGACATTTTAAATTAAGAAACACACATGTATACCTTACCAATGCATAACAAAATATGTTAAATAAAAGAAAAAAGTGTTATTTAGTACTGTATTCTTACCTTGGATACAGACGAGAGTGACTAACAAAGGTGAATGGTGGAGGAGGAGGGCGGGAGGAAGGGATGCAGGCACTGTAGACACATAAACTAAAACTGCACTTCCTTAACACTAAATGTAAATTAAAATTGCATTTTCTTTACTTTAAACAAAACTAAAACTGCACTTTCTTTACTTAAAATAAAACCAGAAAATCTTAATTGTAAAAAAATGCACTTTCTTAACTTTGAACTTAACCTAAGCTTAACATTACATATTTTTTATTTAATCATCACCAGTTTTTGCCTTTTTGGCTGCACTTTTGGCACTTTTACTTGTAGGACTTTTGAATAAAAATCTATCCAAGAGGGAGAGGGAAAGGGAGAGGGGGAGGGGCACAAAGAAAACTAGATAGAAGGTGACAGAGGACAATCTGACTTTGGGTGATAGGTATGCAACATAATTGAATGACAAGATAACCTGGACATGTTATCTTTGAATATATGTATTCTGATTTATTGATGTTGCCCCATTAAAAAAATAAAATTATTAAAAAAAAATAAATAACCAAAAAAAAAAATCTATCCAAAGAGGTTTGCTTTTGCCTGCCTTTTAAAATGTTACTGATGCCTGACCAGGTGGTGGCGCAGTGGATAGAGTGTCGGACTGGGATGTGGAGGACCCAGGTTCGAGACCCCGAGGTCGGAGCTTGAGCGCGGGTTCATCTGGTTTGAGCAAAGCTCACCAGCTTGGACCCAAGGTCGCTGGCTCAAGCAAGGGATTACTCAGTCTGCTGAAGGCCCGTGGTCAAGGCACATATGAGAAAGCAATCAATGAACAACTAAGGTGTCACAATGAAAAATGAACAATTGATGGTTCTCATCTCTCTCTGTTCCTGTCTGTCTGTCCCTATTTATCCCTATCTCTGACTCTCTCTCTGTCTCTGTAAAAAATAAATAAATAAATAAAATGGTTAAAATGTTACTGAAATGTGACAAAAAAAGTGTCATTAAAAAGTGCTAAAGCACGACCAGTTGAAACTTTTTCTGGGTGTTTCTTTTCAATGAAACTTGAAAGCTTCTTCCACATTGCCAGCATGTCTTTAATTTCACTTGTAGAAATCACTTCCTCCGACTCTACCTCCTCCTCACTACTAATCTCTTGCAGAAGCTCCATATGTTGCATCATCTGTAGCTCCTTCAACTCCTCAGTTGGAAGTTCCTCCTCATGTTCCTGGACAAGCTCATCTATGTCACTCTCATCTACCTCTAGACCCATCGACTTTCCAAAGGACACAGTCTCCTCCAGTGCTTCTTACCTCAGTCTCAGTCTGTTGTTCGAATCCTTTGAAGTTTCTGTCTGCAACAACATCAGGCCATAACTTTCTCCATGCCGAGTTCAAGGTTCTTGTAACCTTTTGCCATACCAACTCAATAATGTGTAAACATATCACAATGTTGTAGTGATCTTTCCAAAACTCTCGAAGGGTTAGAATTGAATTCTCAGTCACATCAAAGCAGTGGCAGAACAAGTGCTTTGTGTAAGGTTTTTTAAAGTTGGGAATGACCTGCTGATCCATAGATTGCAAGATTGAAGTCATGTTGCATGGGAGGTAGAGGACTTTCACGAATTTGAACTCATTGAGAATGTCTTCAAGATCAAGTGGGTAGGCTGGAGCATTATCAAGGATTAGTAATGCTTTCATTGGGAGTTTATTTTTTCTTTTTCTTTTTTAGAATATTTATTTATTATTTGTTTTATAAATAAATTTTTATTAATGTTAATGGGGTGACATCAATAAATCAGGGTACATATATTCAAAGAAAACATGTCCAGGTTGTCTTGTCATTCAATTATGTTGCATACCCATCACCCAAAGTCAGATTGTCCTCTGTCACCCTCTATCTAGTTCTTTGTGTTCTTCTCCCTCCTTCCCTCCCGTGTCCCCCCTTCCTCCACCCCCGGTAACCACCACACTCTTGTCCTTGTCTCTTACTCTCATTTTTATGTCCCACCAATGTATGGAATCATGTAGTTCTTGGTTTTTTCTAATTTACTTATTTCACTCCGTATAATGTTATCAAGATCTCACCATTTTGTTGTAAATGATCTGATCATTTCTTATGGCTGAGTAGTATTCCACAGTGTACATGTGCCACATCTTCTTTATCCAGTCTTCTATTGAAGGGCTTTTTGGTTGTTTTCATGTCTTGGCCACTGTAAACAATGCTGCAATGAACATGGGGCTACATGTGTCTTTACGTATCAATGTTTCTGAGTTTTTGGGGTATATACCCAGTAGAGAGGTTGCTGGGTCATAAGGTAGTTCTATTTTCAGTATTTTGAGGAACCACCATACTTTCTTCCATAATGGTTGTACTACTTTACATTCCCACCAACAGTGAATGAGGGTTCCTTTTTCTCCACAGCCTCTACAACATTTGCTATTACCTGTCTTGTTAATAATAGCTAATTTAATAGGTGTGAGGTGCTATCTCATTGTAGTGTTGATTTGCATTTCTCTAATAACTAATGAAGATAAGCATTTTTTCATATATCTGTTGGCAATTTGTATTTCTTCCTGGGAGAAGTGTCTGTTCATGTCCTCTTCCCATATTTTTATTGGATTGTTTGTTTGTTTGTTGTTGAGTTTTATGAGTTCTTTGTATATTTTGGATATTAGGCCCTTATCTGAGCTGTTGTTTGAAAATATCTCCTGGCCCTGGCCGGTTGGCTCAGCGGTAGAGCGTCGGCCTAGCGTGCAGAGGACCCGGGTTTGATTCCCGGCCAGGGCACACAGGAGAAGCGCCCATTTGCTTCTCCACCCCTCTGCCGCGCTTTCCTCTCTGTCTCTCTCTTCCCCTCCCGCAGCCAAGGCTCCATTGGAGCAAAGATGGCCCAGGCGCTGGGGATGGCTCTGTGGCCTCTGCCTCAGGCGCTAGAGTGGCTCTGGTCGCAACATGGCGACGCCCAGGATGGGCAGAGCATCGCCCCCTGGTGGGCAGAGCGTTGCCCCTGGTGGGCGTGCCGGGTGGATCCCGGTCGGGCGCATGCGGGAGTCTGTCTGACTGTCTCTCCCTGTTTCCAGCTTCAGAAAAATGAGAAGAAAAAAAAAAAATAGAAAATATCTCCCATTTAGTTGGCTGTCTGTTTATTTTGTTGTCAGTTTCTCTTGCTGAGCAAAAACTTCTTAGTCTGATGTAGTCCCATTCATTTATTTTTGCCTTCACTTCTTTTGCCTTTGGAGTCAAATTTATAAAATGCTCTTTAAAACCCAGGTCCATGAGTTTAGTACCTATGTCTTCTTCTATGTACTTTATTGTTTCAGGTCTAATATTTAGGTCTTTGATCCATTTTGAATTAATTTTTGTACAAGCTGTAGTCGAGTTTCATTCTTTTGCATGTGGCTTTTCAGTTTTCCCAACACCATTTGTTGAAGAGGCTTTCTTTTCTCCATTGTGTGTTGTTGGCCCCTTTATCAAAAATTATTTGACCATATATATGTGGTTTTATTTCTAAACTTTCTATTCTGTTCCATTAGTCTGAGTGTCTATTTTTCTGCCAATACCATGCTGTTTTGATTGTCGTGGCCCTATAATATAGTTTGAAGTCAGGGAGTTTATTTTCTTGAAGATATTTCTTCACTGCAGGACTAAAGATGAGATTTACCCATTCAATAAAAAACTGCTGCATAACCCATGCCCTAGCATTGGTGCATCACATGACCTGCAGTTTTTCTTTTAAGAATCTTGTGACTCTTATAGGCTCAAGGATTTTCAGAATGATACACTAGCAGTGGCTATACTTTACAGTCACTGCTAGCATTTGCACACAATGCAAGGGTCAGATGGTCCTTCATGGGTTTATGGCCTGGCAGCTTCTTCTTTTCTGCAGTGATAAAAGTCCTCTGGGGCATTGTTTTCCAAAACAATTCTGTTTTGTCACAGTTGAACACATGTTCGAGGATGTAGCCTTTCTTTGTGATACATGCAACAAAACATGTGATGTATTCCTCAGCTGCCTTAACGTCAGCACTCGCAGCTTCACCATGCCTCACAATCAAGTGGATGCCAGATCTCTTATTGAATTTTTCAAACTAGATGTGACTTGCCTTAAATATATCTTCTGCCTCTTTTGAGGTTGATGGTTCTTTCTTCAAGTCAATGTAAATAATATGTGCCTTTTCACATATTACAATCTCCATCACTATATCTCCTGCCAGCTCTTTCTTTTTCACCCACATGAGCAGAACCTTCTCCATTACTTCATGGATATTTGTCCTTAATTGGGACAGAATTGTAGTTTCTTTCACTGGATTTGCAATTTTGATGGCATCCTTTTTTTAAAGAATGGTACAAATTGGAGATGTATTGCAGTTTTACAGCCTTGCCAGTTCACTCATACACCACACTCAAGTTTTTCTATTATTTCTTGCTTTACTTCTACTGACATCATTCTCTTCTTCTCACCACTGTCCTTTACACTCACTTTCTTTGGCCCCATGATAGCACACAAAAAAGTTAGTAAAAAATGTAAAAATGAGCCCTGGCCGGTTGGCTCAGTGATAGACTGTAGGCCTGGCATGCAGGAGTCCTGGGTGATTCCCAGCCAGGGAACACAGGAGAGGTGCCCATCTGCTTCTCCACCCCTCCCCCTTTCCTTCCTCTCTGTCTCTCTCTTCCCCTCCTGCAGCCAAGGCTCCATTGGAGCAAAGTTGGCCTGGGCGCTGAGGATGGCTCTGTGGCCTCTGCCTCAGGCGCTAGAATGGCTCTGGTTGCAACAGAGCAGCGCCCCAGATTGACAGAGCATTGCCCCTTGGTGGGCATGCCAGGCGGATCCCAGTCGGGTGCATGCAGGAGTCTGTCTGACTGCCTAGTCTTTTCCAACTTCAGAAAACTAAAAAAAAAAAAAAAAGATGCAAGAATGAGTACAGCACATGAGATTCGACTTGATTCTTCAGGTAACACGTGAGAAAGAACGAGATGCTCATGTTGTGCTGCTGATACTGCACCCGTGCGCCAACTAGTGGCAACTTCTCAAATCATGACTCGTATCTTAGTATTTTCCTCGGATCTCGAACAAAAATACGGACTGAGTCGCAGCTCGTATCTTAAAAAATTTGTATGTTGGTCTGATTGTATCTCAAGATGCCACTCTATAATGAATTAAACTTGCTTAATGGTCAGGACCCTCCCCAATATAAGTTTTCCATGACATTTCTGCAAAAGTACATACTTTCCATCATTTCAAAGTGAAGACCAGAAAGGCAGTAAGAGACTAGCAGGCAAATTAACTACAACCTCACAGTGCAGGATGACATTGTTCTGTTTTGAGCTTGAGTGGGGAGACGGGGTATGGGAATTTGAGCTTTAAAGGAGCTCTGGATCTATAAGAGCCAACTTAAAGCTAACACTCATGTTCACAGCAAAGAAATACGAAGCAGCAAGAACACTCTATCAAACTCAAAACATTTAGGGAAAGGCCAATTTTCAGTGAAGGCTAAGAATTTATTTTGTTTTGGGGAAGTTTTGTTGTTTGTAAAATGTATGAGGGAGTGAAAGAAACATATTTACAAGAAAGAAAAGACTACAGTGATACCTCAGGTTTTGTTGATGTTTCATCTCAAAGCAATCAACGAAATCCAAAACTGATGAAACCCAAGGCAATTATTTCCACATAAATCAATGTAAATGCAATTACTCTACACAGTAATCACATACATGTAATTGTAGTATTAGTACCCACAATCAATAAAAATCACAAAAACACTGGAAAGCATGGAATTGCTTGACTGTACATGTGAGATGATGCTCACGCAATGAGAAACAATGCCACACTGAGCAGGAGAAAGCTTAGCTTGACCTTTGTTTTCACAAAATTAACAGTGAGGTCAGTTGAGCATGTCAACAATATCCGAGACAATTTTTTTGCAGAAGAAACCGACAGAAACCTAAACTGATGATAACCGAAGTCAAAGAAAAGTGAAGTATTACTGTATTTAATTGTTTCAAAATTTTGACATATGTCTTTCTCTTTTCTCATTATAAACTGTTACATCCCAGGAGACAGACCACAGCAAACCCAAAGTGAATTTTATAAGTTTTATTGCAAACCTGCGCAGGGACTGCAGGTTACCCACACAAGGGAACACTGTTGTCCCGAGCCTCTAAAATGGCTCCTTTTTATAGGGTGGCTATCTAGGTTGAGCAAGAAGCAGCATTTACAAGACCAGAAGAAGTATGATTAGCTGACCTTATTCATGGCTAAGTCTCTAGGGTAGGGCTTCCTGGATGTTGGGTACATAGAGTTCAGTGGAAAATATTGCTACATTTCTAACGGTTGTTTATCTTTTGCCTCCAGCCGTGTACTGGATGTACTCAGTTTTCATGGCTGGTGGCCTGCACCGCTTGTCCTAAGATGTCACATTTCCCCCTTTTCTTCTTACTAGTTCAAACCATTGAACTTTGGTATTGCTCATTCAAACTGGGTATAATCTGGTAGGGCTGAGCTAAGACTATAAGTCTTACAGTATCTATTCTTTCTCAAACAAATGCTACTAAATG
Source organism: Saccopteryx bilineata (assembly GCF_036850765.1). Taxonomy (NCBI): domain Eukaryota; kingdom Metazoa; phylum Chordata; class Mammalia; order Chiroptera; family Emballonuridae; genus Saccopteryx; species Saccopteryx bilineata. The sequence goes on from NC_089492.1 coordinate 298,356,288, forward strand.
ATTGACAATGATTGGTCCACAGGTGAGGATGAGTAGCAGTATTAAAACTGGCCTAGCTAATGCAGTAAGTAAGGTTGTTAACCTAGGGAACTAATTAAAAAGATTTTGATACCAGTTATTGTCTTGTTGTAATTTCTTTTTCCTATCTTGGAGCCTTTTTCTTAAAACTTTTTCTTGGATACTTACTTTCTCTAATTATTCCTGAATGGTTAGCATAAAAGCAACAAGCTTCTCCTAGAGCAGCACACAATCCTCCTTGTTTCACGAAGAGTGAATTTAGCCCTCTGCTGTTTTGAAGAGCTACCTCTGCTAAAGAATCCACAGCATGTTCAAGGTATGACATCTGAGTTTGTAAAATAGATCTATCCTTTGAAAAGGTAAAAAAATAATTGTTTAATTCTAGTTTCTAGGGTGATGTGAGCAGATGTTCTTGTAGCTATGGCTCCTGTGATCCCTAAGGTTGCTATGATAGGTAAAAGTAGGGGTACAGCTTTTTTAGCTCTGTACCTGATGTCGGGTTGGAGAAGAAATTCACAGTTTCCCCCGTATAGGTAAACCTGAGGTACAATATAGATAGATATACAAAAATCATTAGAGGTGCTAGGTAAGATACATTTGCTGACTCGAGATAAACAAGAAACCTAAGTTCCTTCTGGTGCTTTTAGTACCCATGTTCTTCCGGCTGCCGGTGGACTGATGTGAGTCATGGAGAGACAAGAGTTCTGATATCCAATGGTGGTGGGGTCTGTCAGTTCTCCTAAGGTGAAGTAATGTCTTTTTCCTTGGAATCCAGCCAGAGAGATGTGTCCTTCCTGGCTGTGATGAATCCAATGTTTGCGATTCACTACCTTAACTGCTGTTAGAGTAGCCAGGATAACAAGGTGAGGTCCCTCCTAAGTGGACTGAAGGTTCCCACGATGGAGCCGCTTGACCCAAACCTACTGTCCAGGCTCAATGAGAGGCTCGCTGGAATGCGGGTGCTGGTTAGGTATTCTTTGGGTGTGGGAGTTGGCTTCTGCTCACACTGCCTCAATGGCTTGTAAGGACTTAAGGAACTGTAAGTTATCAAAGGGGGCTAACATGCTTGAACTTAACTTGGGCAGGATAGGAGGAGGTCTTCTGAAAAGAATTTCAAAAGGGGTTAAGCCTTTATAGTAAGGAGAACACCTAGTACGGAGAAGGGCAAAGGGCAAGAGGCCTACACAATCATCACTTATTTCCTCTCTTAATTTAGTTAAAGTTTCTTTTAGGATTCTATTTATTTTCTCTACTTGTCCTGAACTCTGTGACCTGTATATGTCATGAAGTTTCTAGTTAATACCTAAAGCTTTGGCTAAATTTTGAGAAACTGAAGCTATGAAAGCCAGACCATTGTCTGACCCCAGAGCAACGGGAAGGCCAAATCAAGGGATAATCTCAGAGGTGAGGTACTTGAGCACAGTGGTAGCAGTTTCATGCTTTGTAGGGAAGGCTTCAACCCATCCTGAATAAGTATCAATAAAGACTAATATGTACTTGTATCTATATCTTCCTTTCTTTATTTCAGTAAAGTCTACTTCCTAAATTTTACCTGGAGAGTGTCCCTGTTGTCTTTCTTAGGTATATTCTTCCATTGGTGTGGGTTTACTTTTGCACATGCAAGGCATCTGGATACTTCTGATTCTACAAGACTACTTAAGTCAGGTATGTAATAGTGCCTTCATAGCAAGGAAGCAAGCTTGTTAATACCTAGGTGGGTTCCTTGATGTATTTCCTGAATTAAAGTTGTTCCTATAGCCTTAGGTATAAACAGTCTCTGATTGGGTAGCTGCTTCTATCCACTAGGTAAGTCTCTGCAGTGTAATTTATTTCCTAATTGAATTTCTTTTTCTAAATAGTGAGGCTTCTCAGGTAAAAGACTTTCTGGAAGTAAGGGAAGGATAGTAACTGGTTCCCCAGGTTTTAAAGCAACTGCTTTTGCTGTATCATCTGCTAGGTTATTTCCTTTTGCTATTGGATCCGACCCCTTTTGATGTTATTTATAATGTATAATAGCTACTTTAGCTGGTAGCCAAATGGCTTCAGGAGTGCTAAACTTTCTTCTTTATTTTTAATTTCTTTCCCTCTAGAAGTAAGAAGGCCTCTCTCCTTATATAAAGCCCTATGTATATGTGCAGTAGAAAGTCATACCTGCTGTCCATGTAGATGTTGACAAATTTTTCTTTTTGTCTATCTTAAGGCTTGAGTGAGAGCAATAAGTTCAGCCCTCTGGGCACAAGTTCCTTGTAGAAGAGACTGGGCCTATATTACCTTGCCCTCTGTTGTTATAGCTGCTCCAGCTCTTTGGACCCACTGGTCGAGGAAGTTACTCCCATCAGTGAAGAGAGTAGTTTCTGCATTCAAAAATGGGAAGTCCTGAAGATCTGGGCAGAGACTGGAAATAGTGTCAAGAAGTTCAAGGCAATCATGATCAGGGCCGGGATGTTCCTCTGTCTTGGGCAGCAGGGTTGTCGGGTTGAGGGCTACTGACTTGGAAAACGTTACATGAGGAGGGTTCAAAAGGAGTACTTGATATTGAGTTAACCTACCATTAGAAATCTATCAATCCGGTGGGGACCTTTGAAGGGCTTCAGTGGTATGACCATGTATTTGGAGGTCCTGCCCAAGAGTCAACTTCTGAACTTCTTTGACTAGTGCCGCCATGGCAGCTATGGCTCTCATGCATGTGGGCCATCCTGTGGCTACAGGATCTAGGTCGGTGTTTCCCAATGTGGGGCCCATGCCCCACAGGGGGGCAATTCGGTAGTTAAGGGGGGCAATTTGAAAATGGACTCAACACGACTTTAACTCTTTCGCCCCGGGCCATTTAAATGCAATGCTAGATATCGGTGCCAAATTTAACAAAAAATGCAATTCTTAAATAATTGCGGTAAATAATTATTAAGTATAATTTCATTTGATGAGACCAAAATATCAACTGGGTGATTGGCATCGTCAAGTAAACTTCGTCCTGGGTTCACTGCGGAGCATGCCGTCTGCCGCGGGGAACCCTGGACATTTTAAAAACTCGCTAAACAATGCAGTTATTCTCACCTAATTGGCCCATCGCAACTTCTGTAGTGTTTCACATCATTCAGTTGGTGTTAATTTGAAATAAGTGTCAGTCAAAACTGTTGTAAAAGCTCGTTGATTTAATAAATATACATATATATTGTATAGATATAATTGGTAAGTATTTGATTTTATTTTTATCAATATTAAACTCTTTATTAAGTACTTCTTGCATCGGGGCTAGAAAGCACTAATATTTTATAAATATTATTGGGGCTATAATAGTGCACGCACGACAATTTTAATTTTAGAAGCATAACTTTCCAGAAAATTTTGTCAAGTGGAAAAAATATAGATACCTTTTGATTTGTGGTGGTAGTGTAGTAAATGTTATATACATTTAAATAAACATGAATTTTTAGTATACATTTACTCTATGTCTCATTGAATATATTTTAACACATATTTTAATATTAGTTTTTAATTGATCTTATTTTTGTTTCTTATAGCCCATAGTAAAATGAGTGGTGCAAGCAAGAAAAAAACTCATCAATATTCGGAGGAATATTTAAAATTTGGGTTCATACCCGCTGTTCACGATGAGCGGATTCCTTTTTGTCTTTTATGCCAGCAATGCTTGACCAACGAATCAATGAAACGAGGTCGTCTTGAGGCACATTTGAAGGCAAAACATAGTGCTCATATTAATTCAGATTTGAGTTACTTTAAAACTTTAAAGAAAAATTTTGAAAAAAGATCATTAAAGTCTCTATTTACTGCTCATACTTCAACTAATAATCATGTTCTTCAGGCTAGTTATCAAATTTCTTTATTCATCGCTAAAACTGGAGAAAATCACACTATAGGAGAGAATTTAATAAGACCGTCAATATCAGCATTTCTTAAAATGGTTCTTGAAAAAGATGACAAAGATGTAAAAGTTATGCCATTCAGTGACAATACTGTTAGCAGAAGAATAGACAAAATGAGTGAGGATATTGAAAAACAACTTATTGAAAAGCTGAAAACAAGAAAATTCTCCTTGCAAATGGATGAATCAACTTTGAGAGACAGTGAGGCAGTATTGATAACTTACGTAAGATATATTGATAAAGGACATTTTGCTGAAGAAATGTTGTTCTGTAAAAGATTAGAAAGCACCACTACCTCCAAAGATATATATAATAAGCTAAAAAACTACTTAGGTGTCAATGATATACCAATGAAAAATATAACATCTTGTGCTGCAGATGGTGCTCCCAATATGATGGGCAAGAAAAATGGCTGCTTAAAATTGATGAAAGATGCGAATCCAGAAATGATTCTTGTGCGTTGTGTTATTCATAGGGAAAACTTGGTAGCTAAAAACATCTCGCCTGTTCTGAATGAAGTATTACATACAGTAATAAAGTGTGTTAATGCTATTAAAGCTAGTGCCAAATGTGAACGTCTTTTCAAGCTATTTTGTGAAGAACAAAATGAAGACCATGTGAGACTTTTACTTCATACTGAAGTAAGATGGCTATCTAAAGGAAACTGTTTGAAAAGATTTATGGAACTGTTTGATACTCTTAGTGATTTTTTTAAGCGACAAACCTGAAATGAAGTATCTGTTAACAATAGATGGTAAAGCATTTGTGAGTTATTTAGCCGATATCTTTGAAAAACTAAATATATTAAATAAGCAACTTCAAGGAACAAATAAAACTCTTCTCGATGCAAAAGCAAAGATATCTGGTTTCATTACCAATATTGAGTTATGTCAGAAACGTATTAACAACAAAACTTTAAACAGTTTCATTGGCTCCAAAAATGTGAAGTAACTGATACTGCTTTACTTGTTATTGTCAATCATTTGAATATTCTATTGGCTGATTTAAAAGAAAGATTTTCTAATTTAAAACAAATTGATTTTTTTTTTGCATTTTTCTGAAGCTGGAAACAGGGAGAGACAGTCAGACAGACTCCCGCATGTGCCTGACCGGGATCCAACCGGCACGCCCACCATGTGGTGATGCTCTGCCCACCAGGGGGCGATGCTCTGCCCATCCTGGGCGTCGCCATGTTGTGACCAGAGCCACTCTAGCGCCTGAGGCAGAGGCCACGGAGCCATTCCCAGCACCCGGGCCATCCTTGCTCCAATGGAGCCCCGGCTGCGGGAGGGGAAGAGAGAGACAGAGAGAAGGCGTGGCGGAGGGGTGGAGAAGCAAATGGACGCTTCTCCTGTGTGCCCTGGCCGGGAATCAAACCCGGGTCCTCCGCACACTAGGCCAATGCTCTACTGCTTAGCCAACCGGTCCAAGGCCAAATTTTATAATTTTTATTGCAAACCTGCGCAGGGACTGCAGGTAACCCACACAAAGGAACACTGCAGTCCCAAGCCTCTAAAATGGCTCCTTTTTATAGGGTGGCTATCTAGGTTGAGCAAGAAGCAGCATTTACAAGTGCAGAAGAGGTGAAATTAGCTGACCTTATTCTTGGCTAAGTCTCTAGGGTAGGGCTTCCTGGATGTTGGGTACATAGAGTTCAGTGGAAAATATTGCTACATTTCTAACGGTTATTTATCTTTTGCCTCCAGCCATGTACTGGATGTACTCAGTTTTCATGGCTGGTGGCCTGCACAGCTTGTCCTAAGATGTCATATAAACCAGATGTAAATATTTAAATTATGCAAGACTTCAAGATTGACTATGGGTAATTAACTCAGTTTGCTAAGAGAGTCCTCCTGAAACAACAAGGTGACAAGTTTAATCTCCAAACAGGTCACACACAGGAAGCAAACAAAGAAATGCATGACTGAATGAAAGACTGTGTCACATGGACAATGATAGAGCTTCTCTCCAATATGAAGTGTTTGATGTTTATTAAAAACTTAAGAATGGCCAATCACTTTGCCACATTCTTTCTCTACATTTAAAGGGCTTGCTGGGCATTTTTGAGCAGCAGAGCATTGGCCTGGTGTAAGGAAGTCCCAGGTTCAATTCCCAGTCAGGATACACAGAAGTGCCCACCTGCTTATCCACCCTTTCCCTTCTCCTTTCTCTCTGTCTCGCACTACCCCTTCCACAGCCAAGGTTTCATTGCAGCAAAGTTTGCCCGGGCTCTGAGGATGGCTCCATGGCCTCGGCCTCAGGAGTTAGAATGATTTCAGTTGCAATGGAGCAATGCCAAGAATGGGCAGAGGATTGCACCACAGTGGGCATTCTGGGTGGACCCCAGTGGGCACATGTGGGAGTCTGTCTTTATCTTCCTGCTTTTCACTTCAGAAAAATACCAAAAAATAAATAAATAAAAAGTAAAGGGCTTCTCACCAATATGAAGTCTCCAGTGTTCAGTAAGGTTGGAGGAAAACCTAAATGCTACATTATTCACATTTAAAGGTCTTCTAACCAGTATGCACCTTTGATGCTTAGTAAGATTTGATGATCTTCAAAAAGCTTTACCATTCTCTACATTTGTATGATTACTCTCCCATGTGAATCCTCTGATGTATAGTTACCTCTGACTTCCACATAAAGGCCCACATTCTAAACATTTATGAGACCTGTAGGTCCAGTAGTTGTGGGCATCACAGCAACTACCATGCCTGTGCAGGTTCACATTAGATTCAGATAGATTGTAATAAAACACGGAGCCAAGAACTGGTGGACCATTTTCTTTATTTCTAGCCTCACACTTGGTAGACGAGTAAAAACAAACACACGGAAAACAAAAGCCACTCATTCAGTGCTCACACAGCTAATGAGACATCCAAGTTTTCCTAGAAACGAAGGCCATCACCAGTTCAGCGGAACTTAAAGAGCCTCTCACTGTGTTCCCTGTCAGCAAGCCTTCGTTTTGCTGCTTTCTATCCAACCACCACATGGCCTCCCAGCCCTGCAACATTGTGGTCTCCTCTAAAATGGCCTTCTAGCTCCTCCTATTAAAACTTTTTGGTCATAGAAATGGCGCCGTTAGGACACAGACCGAAAAATCTCCCCAAAATTTCAACAAGTTCAACAACCAGAGACAGAAAAACCTATTCTTGGAGCATCCGAGAGTTTCACACCCTGAAGGCAAAGTGCTATCAACAAGACCACCCTCAGATGCCATTAAGAAAAAGGAAATCAAATATCATGTATACAAAAGAAAGAGAAATAACACAGATGTGGAAAAATCTATGGAGAAAAAATTTAATATATTAGAAAGCTTGGAGCTAAATGACAGAGAATTTAACATAGAAATCCTAAAAATACTCAGAGATATACAAGAAAACACAGAAAGGCAATTTAGTGAGCTCAGAAAAACAACTCAACAAACACAAAGAATATATTAGCAAGGAAATTGAAACTATGAAAATAAATCAAACAGAAACGAAAAACTCAATTCATGAACTGAAAAACGAGGTAACAAGCTTAGCTAATAGAACAGGCCAGATAGAAGATAGGATTAGTGATATAGAAGACACGCAACTTGAGGCACAACAGAGAGAAAAAGAAAGAGACTCAAAAATTTTAAAAAATGAGAAAGCCCTACAGGAATTGTCTGACTCCATTAAAAGGAATAACATAAGAATAATAGGTATATCAGAGGGAGAAGAGAGAGAAATGGAATGGAGAATTTATTCAAACAAATAATAGACGAGAACTTCCCAAGCATTTGGAAAGAACTAAAGCCTCAAATTCAAGAAGCAAACAGAACACTGAGTTTTCTTAACTACAACAAACCTACTCCAAGGCACATCATAATGAAAATAGCACAAACCAACAACAAAGAAAAAATGCTCAAGGCAGCCAGGGAAAAGAAGAATACAACATATAAAGGAAGGCCTATTAGATTATCATCAGATTTTTCAGCAGAAACTCTACAAGCTAGAAGAGAGTGGACCCCAATATTTAAAGTCCTGAAAGAGAGGAACTTCCAGCCACGAATACTATACCCATCAAAGCTATCCTTCAAGTACGAAAGAGAAATAAAAACATTCACAAATACAGAAAAGATGAGGGAATTTATCATCAGAAAACCCCCTCTCCAGGAAATACTAAAGGGGGTTTTCCAACCAGATTCAAAGAACAAAACAAAACAAAACCACAAGTAAAAGCTCCACCAAGAACACAATAAAACCAAATTTAACCTGTGACAAAAAAAGGGGGGGGGGAGAGCACAGAGATTAACAGTAGCAAAAGACGATGAAATGCAGAAACACTCGCAAGATAGGGTACTACAATGAGTATGGTAGGTATCTTTTTCATTACTTAATGGTAACCACCCTTGAAAAAACCACCACAAAAGCACATGACTTAAAAAAGGTAGCAACAGAGGAAAGAAGTATGCAATACAAACAAACAAAAACAAATGATAGAAAAACAAAAGAGAAGAATCAAATAAGATCCAAAACTAAAAGAAAGCAATTTATAAAATGGCAATAGGGAATCCACAAGTGTCAATAATTACACTAAATGTAAATGGATTAAACTCACCAATAAAAAGACACAGAGTAGCAGAATAAATTAAAAAAGAAAATCCAACTGTATGCTGCCTACAAGAAACACATCTAAGCAACAAAGATGAAAACAAATTCAAAGTGAAAGGCTGGAAAACAATACTCCAAGCAAATAACATCCAAAAAAAAGCAGGTGTAGCAATACTTATATCTAATAATGCTGACTACAAGACAGCAAAAGTACACAGAGACAAAAATGGTCATTTCATAATGATTAAGGGGATGCTGAATCAAGAAAACATAACAATCCTTAATATATATGCACCAAACCAAGGAGCACCAAAATATATAAGACAGCTACTTATTGACCTAAAAACAAAAACTGACAAAAATAAAATCATACTTAGAGACCTCAATACACTGCTGATGGCTCTAGATAGGTCATCCAAACAGAAAATCAATAAAGATATAGTGGCCTTAAATGAAACAGTAGAGAACCTGGATATGATAAACATCTACAGGACACTTAATCCCAAAGTGACAGAGTGTACATTTTTCTCTAGTGTACATGGAACATTCTCAAGAATTGACCATATGTTGGGCCATAAAAATAATATCAGCAAATTCAGAAAAATCAAAATTGTACCAAGCATATTTTCTGATCATAAAGCCTTGAAACTAGAATTCAACTGCAAAAAAAGAGGAAAAAACCCCCACAAAAATGTGGAAACTAAACAACATACTTTTAAAAAATGAATGGGTCAAAGAAGAAATAAGCGCAGAGATCAAAAGATATATACAGACAAATGAAAATGACAATACGACATATCAGAATCTATGGGATGTAGCAAAAGCAGTGATAAGAGGGAAGTTTATATCACTTCAGGCGTACATGAACAAACAAGAGAGAGCCCAAGTGAACCACTTAACTTCCCACCTTAAGGAACTGGAAAAAGAAGAACAAAAACAACCCAAAACCAGCCAAAGAAAGGAGATAATAAAAATCAGAGCAGAAGTAAATGAAATAGAGTACAGGAAAAGTATAGAAAAAATTAATAAAACAAGGAGCTGGTTCTTTGTAAAGATCAACAAAATTGACAAACCCCTGGCAAGACTTACCAAGGAAAAAATAGAAAGAACTCATATAAACAAAATCCAAAATGAAAGAGGAGAAATCACCATGGACATCGTAGATATACAAAGAATTATTGTAGATTACTATGAAAAACTTTATGCCACTAAATTCAACAACCTAGAAGAAATGGATAAATTCCTAGAACAATACAACCTTCCTAGACTGAGTCAAGAAGAAGCAGAAAGCCTAAACAGACCTATTATCAATAGTAGAGAAGAAATAGAAAAAAACCATTAAAAAACCTCCCCAAAAATAAAAGTCCAGGCCCAGACAGCTATACTAGTGAATTCTATCAAACATTCAAAGAAGACTTGGTCCCTATTCTACAGAAGGTCTTCCAAAAAATTGAAGAAGAAGCAATACTTCCAAACACATTTTATGAGGCCAACATAACCCTCATACCGAATCCTGGCAAGGATGGCACAAAAAAAGAAAACTACAGACCAATATCTCTCTAATGAATACAGATGCTAAAATACTAAACAAAATACTGGCAAATCAAATACAACAACATATTAAAAAAATAATACATCATGATCAAGTAGAATTCATCCCAGAATCTCAAGGATGGTTCAACATACGTAAAACGGTTAACGTAATACACCATATCAACAAACAAAGAACAAAAACCACATGATCTTATCAATAGATGCAGAAAAAGCATTCGATAAAATACAACACAACTTTATGTTTAAGACACTCAACAAAATGGGTATAGAAGGAAAATATCTCAACATGATAAAGGCCATATATGATAAACCATCAGCCAACATCATATTAAATGGCATAAAACTGAGGACTTTCCACCTTAAATCAGGAACAAGACAGGGTTGTCCACTCTCTCCACTCTTATTTAACATGGAGCTAGAAGTTCTGGCCAGAGCAATCAGACAAGAGAAAGAAATAAAAGGCATCCATATTGGAAAAGAAGAAGTAAAGGTATCACTTTTTGCAGATGATATGGTCCTATACATGGAAAACCCAAAAGACTCCACACAAAGATTACTAGAAACAATAAACCAATACAGTAAGGTTGCAGGATACAAAATTAACATACAAAAGTCCATAGCCTTTCTCTATGCCAACAATGAAATATTAGAAAATGAACTCAAAAAAATAATCCCCTTCATGATTGCAACAAAAAAAGTAAAATACCTAGGAATAAACATAACAAAAAACGTAAAGGACCTATATAATGAAAACTACAAAGCATTGTTAAAGGAAATCGAAAAAGATACAAAGAGATGGAAAAATATTCCTTGTTGATGGGTAGGAATAATAAATATAATCAAAATGGCCATATTACCCAAAGCAATATATAAATTTAATGCTATTCCCATCAAAATTCCTATGACATTCTTTAAAGAAATGGAACAAAAAAATCATCAGATTTATATGGAACTATAAAAAACCCCAATTAGCCAAAGCAATCCTAAGGAAAAAGAATGAAGCTGGGGGCATTACAATACCTGATTTCAAACTATATTATAAGGCCATGATAATCAAAACAGCATGGTATTGGCAGAAAAATAGACACTCAGACCAATGGAACAGAATAGAAAGTCCAGAAGTAAAACCACATATATATGGTCAAATAGTTTTTGATAAAGGGGCCAACAACACACAATGGAGAAAAGAAAGCCTCTTCAATAAATGGTGCTGGGAAAACTGGAAAGCCACATGCAAAAGAATGAAACTCGACTACAACTTGTCCCCTTGTATAAAAATTAATTCAAAATGGATCAAAGACCTAAATATTAGAGCTGAAACAATAAAGTACATAGAAGACATAGGTACTAAACTCATGGACCTGGGTTTTAAAGAGCATTTTATGAATTTGACTTTAAAGGCAAGAGAAGTGAAGGCAAAGATAAATGAATGGGACTACATCAGACTAAAAAGTTTTTGCTCAGCAAGAGAAACTGACAACAAAATAAACAGACAGCCAACTAAATGGGAGATATTTTTAAACAACAGCTCAGATAAGGGCCTAATATCCAAAATTTACAAAGAACTTATAAAACTGAACAACAAACAAACAAACAATCCAATAAAAAAATGGGAAGAGGGCCCTGGTCGGTTGGCTCAGCGGTAGAGCGTCGGCCTGGCGTGCGGAGGACCCGGGTTCGATTCCCAGCCAGGGCACACAGGAGAAGCACACATTTGCTTCTCCACCCCTCCGCCGCGCTTTCCTCTCTGTCTCTCTCTTCCCCTCCCGCAGCCAAGGCTCCATTGGAGCAAAGATGGCCCGGGCGCTGGGGATGGCTCTGTGGCCTCTGCTCCAGGCGCTAGAGTGGCTTTGGTCACAACATGGCGATGCCCAGGATGGGCAGAGCATCGCCCCCTGGTGGGCAGAGCGTCGCCCCATGGTGGGCGTGCCGGGTGGATCCCGGTCGGGCGCATGCGGGAGTCTGTCTGACTGTCTCTCCCTGTTTCCAGCTTCAGAAAAATGGAAAGAAAAAAAAAAAATGGGAAGAGGACATGAACAGACACTTCTCCCAGGAAGAAATACAGATGGCCAATGTAAAGACCAAGAAAAGATCAGAATGTTTAAAATAACAGGATGTAGGCAAGGCATTAACAGAACAGGGAACTTAAGTATACAGGCAGGTCCTGTCCCTTACCGTTAGGAATGTCATGACCAAGGTTGTTCAAGATACTGACTCACTGACCACACAATAACAGTATATGTGTTTAGGTTGTTCAAGATACTGACTCGAGTAGCGAGCGAGGTAGCGAGCGAGCACTGGGCTGATCCGGAGCAGGAGCGGAGCAATGCCTAAATCAAAGGAACTTGTTTCTTCAAGTTCTTCTGGCAGCGATTCTGACAGTGAAGTTGACAAAAAGTTAAAGAGGAAAAAGCAAGTTGCTTCAGAAAAACCTGTAAAGAAGCAAAAGACTGGTGAAACTTCAAGAGCCCTGTCATCTTCTAAGCAGAGCAGCAGCAGCAGAGATGATAACATGTTTCAGATTGGGAAAATGAGGTATGTCAGTGTTCGGGACTTCAAAGGAAAAGTCCTAATTGATATTAGAGAATATTGGATGGACCCAGAAGGTGAAATGAAACCAGGAAGAAAAGGTATTTCTTTAAATCCTGAGCAGTGGAGCCAGCTGAAGGAACAGATTTCTGACATTGATGATGCAGTAAGAAAACTGTAAAATCAGAGCCATACACACTTGTACTGTTCTAGTTGTTTTAACCTGTCTTTTTACATTGGCTTTTGTTTTCTAAACGTTGTTTTCCAACCGTTGTATATTTGGATTGCAGAACAATTTGTAAGAATACTTTTTTTTTAAAATTATTTTTATTTATTTATTCATTTTTTTAGAGGGGGGAGAGAGAGAGAAAGAGAGAGAGAGAGAGAGAAGGGGGGAGGAGCAGGAAGCTTCAACTCCCATATGTGCCTTGACCAGGCAAGCCCAGGGTTTTGAACCAGCAACCTCAGCATTCCAGGTCAATGCTTTATCCACTGCGCCACCACAGGTCAGGCAGAATACTTTTTTTTTAATGTGCATTATTAAAAACATTCTGAGTGAAAATAATTGTCAACTTTATTAAGGTAGATTGCTGTGTGCGCCACCTAGTGTAAAATAAAATCAAGTAATACACACACACACACACAAAAAAGATACTGACTCACTGACCACACAATAACAACAGTATACGTGTTTTTGAAAAATTCCATTTCATATTTGGGTTGTTATGCTACATAAGTATGAATTAGCCAATAGCTAACCGCCACATTTGCTTCTATGAACTGCTTGCTTGCTGAGCTTATAAAAAGACAGCTGTAAGTGCTAGGCGCGATTCCCATTGCAGCTCCTTGTGAGTACAGTGTCTCTGGACATCAGGGAATTCGCCCCTGTGCAGGTTAAACTGGCCAATAAAGAAACATCTATACTCCTGAAAGTCTCCGACGTTTGTTCTCGTACCTGGTGTATGCTACATCTTCGAGGCGCCAGCGAGATCTCCCTTGGTGGAGTTTTTGAGTCGGAGACCGACGGGACAGCTCAAGCTAAGTATTTGCTGAGGATCCTCATTTGGTGTGGTTTTAAGCTCCAGAGCGCATAAACCTGTGGTAGTAGGTGGGACGCTGCTGGTAATTTACCCAGGGCTTTCAGAAACGGGACGCCATTTTCTGAAAGGAATTGTTAACTCTAGGAGTTAACATTAGAAGCGACCGGTCACATTAGGGATTCCTTTGCGCTGCGCTTTGTCTGAGCTTGAATGAGTAAAATAAGTGAAGGACAATCTTGTATCCTATTAACAATACTAATTGGTGGTTGTACTTTAACACTTGTTCTGTTCTTTCGTGAAGTTTTAGAAGCAAAAAGAGTGGAATACAGAAGAATGGGACAACAAGAGTCTGTGCCCGGTTCTCTGCTTGAGTGTTTGTTAAACAATTTTTTCTGATTTCCAGAAAAGGGCACAAGATTACAGGGAAATGCCTCCAGATTGAGAGACCCTCCAGAATTTAAGCCAGTTAGAATGGCCCACCTTCAATGTAGGGTGGCCCACTGAGGGAACTTTTGATCTCCCTATTGTGTTTGCGGTCCGGGCCATTATCTATCTGGTGCCCCACCCAGACCAATATTTGTATATAAATGTGTGGATTGATATTGCTACTGACAAGCCAAGTTATATCAGGAAGCATATAAAGGATAGCAAGGGACAGAGAAGGGCAGTGTGTGTTACTGCAGATAATCAGAAGGCAGGGCAAGGCAGTAAGAAGAAAAGGGGAGAGGCTATTCCCCGGGCACGACCTACCCTGCCGTCATCTAGAATTTACCCTGTTTTGCCTGAGCCGCTGGAGGACCACCTAGATCCGATGAATTTTCCACCACCTTATCGGCGGCAGGAAGAACCTGATTCTTCGAGGCAAGATGTGAGCGAGCTTTCAAGCCTGTCTCACACCCGAGGAGGGGTGGTGTATGGGGCGGTGGAAGGTGCCGCCGTTTTATCTCCTCCGGCGGGAGGTGCCCAGGGGAGCACGGCCATTTTACCGCTTCAGGAGGCGCCACCGGCACTGGAGGCGGGTCCCCGCGCGCCACCCCTTTTATTTATGTGCCTTTTCTTCCAGTGATTTATACAATTGGAAGCATCAGAATCCTCCCTTTTCTGAGAAACCGCAGGGATTAATATCCTTGCTTGAGACCATTTTCAGGACCCATCAGCCAACATGGGATGATTGCAACAGGTCTTGCAAACTTTTTTACTACAGAAGAAAGGAACAGGACAATGAGAGAAGCAGCAAAGGCTGTTTTAGAGGACGGGGGAACAGATATGGAAGTAGAGAATGTCCTTCCTAAACAACCCCCAAACTGGGACCCAAATACCTCAGGGGGAAGGGAAGCACTTTTAGCAGACCGGCCAAACCAAGGATTGCTAGACCCATAGAAAACATAGAGAGTTTAGCGTACTATCACCAGCACCCACCTATAGGCAGGTGGCATGGTCAGTATGCAGCCCAGTATAGCAGCAGAGGTAGAGAAAGAAAAGGCAGCCAGGCTGCAGCTGGCTGCAGAAGAAGCGGCAGGCTCCCCTCACAGTTTCAGGCACTTGCCCCTCCCCCTTGGGCACCAGCTCAAGGGCTGAGCCACTGCTTAGTCAGGCAAAAGATAACAGTGCAGTAAGTTAGAGGTTATCATCACCTTGCTACAGCCCCTGCCCTCCTCTGCTTTAGCTCTGGGGAATCCCCACCTCCTATCTGGAGCCAGACCCAAAAAGAAGATTTAGGGAATACGGCCCCTTCTAAACCCACTGCTTCTGCCATAATAGAATTGTATAGTCTGTCAAATACAAAGACTTCCTTTTTGTACCAAGGATTTGTTGTAAAAAAAAAAAACATTTTCTATGTTAGAAATGTATATGTTATTTCAACAGTCTTTTTGTTAATTCTCCTTTTCATTTGCTATTTCATAGCCTGTGATGTTAAAATTTTAGTTTAAATATTAGGGGATATATAATAATTCAATAATTGTTAATTGTTGGGCAGGTAAAATGTATTATGCTCATTTTGTTAAAGATAGTGCTGCCCACATTGAGGCTGTTGCCCAGGTGATATTAATGTGTGTTGGGGGCGGGCTGTGGGCAGGCAGGATTGTTGTAGCCTGGGACTTGGTTTTGGGATTAAGCCTTTCCCACCCTTTTTGATGTGGGGTGGTACAATCCAATCATGCCTCAGAGAAGTGACTTTGTATTAGAGACTTCCCTATTTTGTATATTGGATTAAAGGTTTAAATTTCTACACTATAAAATAGGAGCAGAACGGGAGCTTGCACTCTTGGTTTCTGAGATTATCATTAGAGGAGAGAGCAGAGAGGAGAGCAGAAAGAGGCCATGTGGCCAGTAGAAGCTGCCAAGATGGTAGAGTGTTGAGTGAGAAGCCAGTTTGTGCAGAATTTGTGCAGGGAGAAGGAAGGAGATGGGGAACAGAGGTGAATAAGACTGGTGAGCTAGAAACCTTTGATTCTAGGAAACTCGGATAAGTCAGTAGCTTTGTGAGCACTGAATGTGAGTAGGTTTTGGAGCCCAATGTGTGTTTTTTGCTTGCCCGCCGGGTGCAAGCTAGGATTAGAGACTATGGCCCACCAGTTTTTTGGCTCCGTTATTTCTTTGCCAACTGTCCGAATCCAATGTGAACCTGCATGGGCCAGGCGGCTGATAGTGGCAGCCCTGGATACTGGCTTTGATCCTGAACCTCCATCTGATTTACCACCACAGATCACTTTCCTCGGTCTAATAGGCTTCTTTAAATACAGGATTCCCAATTTTGTTCTTAGTCAAGCCCCTCAGTGAGATCTTCTGAGCATGGCTTTTAAGGTCTATAATGACCAAAGAAGTAACAGAAAAGGCAAATAAGGCCCAAAAGAAGTCAGGAAATACCAACTTTTGGCTCCGGCGCCCTAAGGGGCTTCATCAAGGCCCTGCTCCAGAGTGGAAAGAAAGGTCATTGAACTGAAGCCTGCCAGGCTTCCCAGCCCCACTGGTTGACACGTCTGTGCTGTGGAACGAGGGACATAAGAAGGTAAGCTGCCCCCTTGCTCCATGGAGGGAGGGTTCAGTCTCTTCTAGCCCTGCTCCAGCTACCTGTGACCTGACCTTGCCCAGCGTGCTAAGAATTGCCACTGAAGGTCCAAGGACATCATTCAGGAGCCTAAGGTATTTCTTCCAAGTAGCAGATAAGCTAATCTCATTTCTTGTAAACACAAGGGCCACCTACTATGCCTTGCTTGAATATTTAAATTTTATTTATCCCTCAAAGATCTCTACTGTGGGTATTGACAGTCTGATTTTATTGCTTTATTTAATGTTTAGTATCTCCTTTATTTCTCTTATCTCAATGCCCCATCCGTATTATAGGCTGGGACCTGCTGCTAATTCCAGCTAGAAGCAGTGGTCACTAGGACTTAAACTCTAACTGCAAAGTGTAGAAAGGTAACACCCTTTCCCTAAGTACTTACAGGTTTTATAGGTTACTCAGCAAACTGTTCAAAGACTGTCCAAGAGGCACTTCTAGCAGTACACCACCCAAGGACTGACTCTCGCGTAGACGGGTCCACACACCATGATCCTGACCACTCCCACTACTGCCAAGTTTGAAGGCATACCCGCCTGGGTCCACCGCAGCCAACTGAAGCTTGCAGTCCCAGCAGAGACACCTTTGTGGACAGCGAAGACTGACCCCGCCAATTCTTGTAAGCTGACCCTGAGAAGGACCACATGCCCTGCTTCAGCCACAAACCAGAAGTTAACTGGTCCACGCATGGCTAATGCCTAGAGGAACTCACTAAGGACCTCCTTTTAATTAGACTTTGGGGAGGGAGGGAAACTAAGGTAAAGGAAAGCCAAGTAAGTCATCTTAAGGTTTGATGCATGTACTGCTATGAGTCATACAGAAAGGGAGTATAAGTCCCTTGGCTGAGAGAGAAGCTATAAGGTAAATGAAAATTATAAATGTGCTCATAGCTACCACTATAGAATAACCTATGAATATTGGTCATGTGTCCAATAGGCTACTTAGGAAAAGAACACCTCCAAAAGCAATCTTTAAAAGAGGATTACTTATTACTGATTTAGTCCTCACTGAAGGTTAAGGTTTTTAAAAATCAAGAGTTTTGACTAGAAAGGAATTGTATAGTTTTGATAATAGAAGGTATAAGGTATAGAAATACTTTTGAAAGAAAAGAAAAAAGTAAGTTGTTGTGAAAGCTAGTTATAAAGAAACTTCATAAAAGTTGAAGGTTGATGTAAGTTGCAGAAGGTTTGTGTAAGTTGCAGAAGGTTTGTGCAAGTTGTAAGAAGTTAGTACAGAGAAGAACAATACAAGGAAGGACATGTTCCTTGTGTATCAGCCCTGAAGATATTGCAGGAAAGTAGTTTATTATCTTAAAACAGTGTGTGCTTGTGTACTTTTGCAAAGATATTGTACAATTGTGCTGAAACATTGTAACCTTGTAGGTTTCACCTATAAATACCCCTCTCCCCCTGAGCTCATCACTGACCATTGTGAGAGGCATGGTAGGCTAATCACTGGCCAGTGTATAAGACCCAAGTAACTTATAGCTACAGCTAAAGTAGAAAATTCTCATGGGCCCCAGCCTTATACCATTCTCCCCACTGATGAAGAATCAAGGGTTTGATTTATGCCTCAACAGGAGTAGGGAATGTAAAGACCAAAAAAAAGATCAGAATGTTTAAAATAACAGGATGTAGGCAAGGCACTAACAGAACAGGGAACTTAAGTGTACAGGCAGGTCCTGTCCCTGACTGTTAGAAATGCCATGACCAAGGTTGTTTAAGATACTGACTCACTGACCACACAATAACAGTATATGTGTTTAGACTTGCAGAATTTTGAAAAATTCCATTCCATATTTGGGTTGTTATGCTATGTAAGTGTGAATTAGCCAATAGCTAACTACCACATTTGCTTCTATGAACTGCTTCCTTGCTGAGCTTATAAAAAGACTTAGCGGTAAGTGCTAGGCGCGATTCCCATTGCAACTCCTTGTGAGTACGGTGTCTCTGGACATTAGGGAATTCACCCCTGTGTAGGTTAAACTGGCCAATAAAGAAACATCTATACTCCTGAAAGTCTCCGACGTTTGTTCTCGTACCCAGTGCATGCTACAGCCAACAGATATATAAAAAGATGTTCATCTTCATTAGTTATTAGAGAAATGCAAATCAAAACTACAATGTGATACCACCTCACACCTGTTAGATTAGCTATTATCAACAAGACAGGTAATAGCAAATGCTGGAGAGGCTGTGGAGAAAAAGGAACCCTCATTCACTGTTGGTGGGACTGTAAAGTAGTGCAACCATTATGGAAGAAAGTATGGTCGTTCCTTAAAAAACTGAAAATAGAACTACCTTATGACCCAGCAATCCCTCTACTGGGTATATACCCCAAAACTCAGAAACATTGATATGTAAAGACACATGTAGCCCCATGTTCATTGCAGCATTGTTCACAGTGGCCAAAACATGGAACCAACCAAAAAACCCTTCAATAGAAGACTGGATAAAGAACATGTGGCACATATACACTATGGAATACTACTCAGCCATAAGAAATGATGACATCGGATCATTTACAGCAAAATGGTGGGATCTTGATAACATTATACGGAGTGAAATTAGTAAATCAGAAAAAACCAAGAACTACATGATTCCATACATTGGTGGGACATAAAAATGAGACTAAGAGACATGGACAAGAGTGTGGTGGTTACCAGAGGTGGGGTGGGGAGGGGGGCAGGGGAGGGAAGGAGGAGAGGGGGAGGGACACAAAGAAAACTAGATAAAAGATGACGGAGGACAATCTGACTTTGGGTGATGGGTATGCAACATAAGTGAATGACAAGATAATCTGGACATGTTTTCTTTGAATATATGTACCCTGATTTATTGATGTCACCCCATTAACATTAATAAAAATTTATATATAAAAAAAACTTTTTGGTGCAACAATCCCTGCACCAGCACACATTACCATAACCAAGCCCATTCCCAAGTGAGAAAGTAATTAGTTGTATCACACAAGTGACGGCCATTCATGTGAGCAGCGCCATTTTAGCAATAAAAGTGAACAAAATCAGAAAATACAGATTTAACAAACTTGTTTGCCCCAAGAGACTTCTTTCCAGTATAAATTTCTAATGGTTAGTAAGAGCTGATGAATTTCAAAAGGCAGTGCCACATTGTCTGCATTTGTATAGTTTCTCTTCAGTGTGATATCTTTGATGTACAATAAACTAATTTCTGGGTTCAGGTTTTGCCACATTCTAAACATTTATGAAATCTCTCTTTAGTATAAATTTTCCAATGTTTAGCAAGAACTGAGGAATTGAGCCCTGGCTGGTTGGCTCAGCGGTAGAGCGTCGGCCTGGCATGCGGGGAACCCGGGTTCGATTCCCAGCCAGGGCACATAGGAGAGGCGCCCATTTGCTTCTCCATCCCCACCCCCTCCTTCCTCTCTGTCTCTTCCCCTCCCGCAGCCAAGGCTCCATTGGAGCAAAGATGGCCCGGGCGCTGGGGGTGGCTCCTTGGCCTCTACCCCAGACGCTAGAGTGGCTCTGGTTGCGGCAGAGTGACGCCCCGGAGGGGCAGAGCATCGCCCCCTGGTGGGCAGATCGTCGCCCCCTGGTGGGCGTGCCGGGTGGATCCCGGTCGGGCGCATGTGGGAGTCTGTCTGACTGTCTCTCCCCGTTTCCAGCTTCAGAAAAAAAAACAAAAAAAAACAAAAAAAAAAAAACTGAGGAATTGCTAAAAGCTTTGCAACATTCTAAATATTTATGAGACCTCTCTTTAGTATGAATTTTCTGACATTTAGCAAGAGCTGAAAAATGGCCAAAAGCACTGGCACACTATACATCTGTATCATTTCTATCCTGTGTGTTTTTCAATGCTTAGCAAGAGCTGAGGTATGCTGAAAGCCTAACGACATTGCCTCCAATTCTATGGTTTCTATCCCATGTGAATTCTTTGATGTACAGTAAGGTGTGAGTTCAGAAGAAAGTTTTGCCACAATCTAAACATTTGTGAGACTGCTCTCTAGGATGAATTTTCTGTTGCATAGTAAGAGCTGAGGAGTGAATGAAGCCTTTGACACACTCTTTACAGCTGTATGATTTCTCTCCTGTGTGGAGTCTTTGATGTACTGTAAAAGTTGAGGAATCTTTAAAGGCTTTGCCACATTCTATACACTTATATGATTTTTCTCCTGTGTAAGTTCTTTCATGTACAGTAAGAGATGAGAAACCACTGAAGACTTTGCCATGTTGCTTGCAATTTTATTGCCTCTCTCTTGTGTGAATTATTTAATGTTGTGTAAAGTTTGATTTAGGAATAAAGGTTTTGCCACATTCTAAACATTTATGAGACCACTCTCTAGTATAAAATTTCTGATGGTCAGTAAGAGTTGAGGAATGATTAAAGGCATTGCCACATTCTCTACATTTGTATGGTTTCTCTCCTGTGTGAGTTCCTTGATGTAGAGTAAGAGTTGAGAATTGGGTAAAGGCTTTGCCACATTCCCTACATTTGTATGGTTTCTCTCCTATGTGAGTTCTTGCATGCACAGATAGACCTGAGGAATGACTAAAGGCTTTTCTACATTGTCTACATTTGTATGGTTTCTCTCCTGTGTGAGTTCTTTCATGCAGTTAAGAGTTGAGGATTGGCTAAAGGCTTTGCTACATTCTCTACATTTGTATTGTTTCTCTCCTGTGTGAATTCTCTGATGTCTAGTAAGAACTGAATAACAGCTAAAGGCTTTGCCACATTTTCTACATTTGTATGGTTTCTCTCCTGTGTGAAATCTTTGATGTACAATAAGTTGTAATTTTTGGATAAATGTTTTGCCACATTCTAAACATTTATGAGATGCCTCTCTAGTTTGAACTTTCTGATGGTCAATAAGAGTCAAAGAGTGGCTAAAGGCCATGCCACATTCTCTACATTTGTATGGTGTCTCTCCTGAGTTCTTTGATGTATAGTAAGAGTTGAGGACTGACTCTCTTCTAATGGCAAAGCTGAAAGAGACAAAATAAATGTTTGCAGTTTTGAAACAAAGGTTAATGGACATACCATGTCACATCAGAAAGGGATGTATAGTTGCTTTTACTACTGACAGTAGCTGCTCAAACATCCTGGCACACATTGGCAATATTATAAGAAAAATTCCCAATTCACTGTTACTTCTCAGGAGACAGAGATGAAAGTACTCTGTGCTCAATGTACCAGCTGCTTTGCTGCTTCTTGAGAGACCTGTTTCTGTTCTGCATGACACCAATTGCTAGGAGAATGGCAGTACATGGGCAAAGCACTGTATTGACTACTAAAGAGTAATTTATCAAACACACAAAACTGCAGTACTGAAAACCTATATTAAAAACAGAAACAGACTGACTAGTGGTGGTGTAATGGAGTGTCACTTTGAGATGCTGAGGTCCCAGGTCTAAAACCTTGAGGTCTCTTTTCTGAGATCCAGCTCACCAGGATTGAACTCTGGCTCATCAGCTTGTGCGCAAGGTCTCCAAATTGAACATGGAATCATCTATATGATCCTATAGTTGCTAACTTGAGCCCAAGGTCACTGGCTTAAGCACAAAGATGCTGGCTTGAGCAAGGGGTCATTGGCTCAGCTAGAGTCCTCTGGTTAAGGCACATAGAATAAGCAATCAATTAATCACTAAAAACTGCCTCAAATAGGAATTGATGCTTCTAATCTCTCTCACTTTCTGTCTCACAAAAAAGGGAATTGTTAAAAAGAGCAAAAAAAAACAAAACACACACATAAAAATGTGAATGATAAATGTGAAGAAATAAATGTATTAATAAAGAATAAAATCATAGCATTTGCAAAAGCATAAACACATATGGAAGAATTGTGCTAAGTGAAATAACTCAGGCAAATACAGACATGTACTATATGATGTCATTTATATATGGAATATAAAAAACCAATATAATGCTGGCCAGAAGGCTCAGTAAATAGTCAGCCTGGTGTGCAGCTTTTGGCTTGAACCCCATTTAGGACACACATGAGCAGTGACCATCTGCTTCCCGGCCCTCACTCTTCTCCTTCTCTCTCCTTTCCCCTCCTGCAGCAAGGGGCCAGACTGGTTTGACTATTGGCACTGGGTGATGATGATGGCTCAGTAGGTCTGAGTGCTGCCCTCAGGCACTGAAGTTTGCTCAGTGATTTGTGCATCTGGTCTAGACTAGGGTTGCTGGGTTGATGCCTTTAGGGACACATACAGGAGTCTGCACTTTATCTCCCTTTCTCTCACTTACAAAAAATATTCACATATAAAAATAAAAATAAAGATATAAAGAAAAACTACATACATGAATAAAGAAACCACAAACAGACTCATAGGTACAGAGAACAGAGTGATGGCTGCCAGAAGGGAGGGGACTTGAGAGACTGGGTCAAAAAAAATGAATCAATAGAGCAGGGGTCTCAAACTCAACTCAGCATGTGGGCCGCAGAGCAAGATCACAGCCATTCGGCGGGCCGCACTAGGTCTACAAAAGGCAACTGTTACGCAACACTTTTCTCACTGCAGTTGAAAACAAAAAAAAATCAGTACAACAAGCACAATCGTACATGCAGTTTACTCAGTGTCACAAAACGACCAGAAACTGTAGTTCGCATCACAACTGCTGTTAACTAAGCTAATATCTAGCTAGGATGCTAGAGAAATGAAAAATACAAGTAGGCCCCTAGGCTTACTTAATTTTATCCAAAATATTTTGAACTTCGTGGATTAGTCTGCGGGCTGCACAAAATTGTTCGGCGGGCCGCATGCGGCCCGCGGGCCACGAGTTTGAGACCCCTGCAATAGAGGACACATTGGTAGTTACAGAATGGTTATGTGATGTAAAGTGCAGCATGGAGACCATAGTAAACAATACTGTATTAACTATCTTGGGTCCTGGAAATATCATGGGTAATACTTTCAGACTCTGTAAAATATATAAAGATCTAACCATTATGCTATATAGCTGCAACTAATTAAAAATTCTACTGAATAAAAACAAATGCAAAACAAGAATAGTAAATTTATACACAGAATTCTGATTATATAAAAGTTTCACATATAAATTCATTCTTTATACTTAAATTTATAAGTATACCCTAAAACAGCAAATAGTTTGCATTATGACAGATAATATACAGCAAAAAGATTTCTTTTTTTTTTTTTTTTCATTTTTCTGAAGCTGGAAACGGGGAGAGACAGTCAGACAGACTCCCGCATGCGCCCGACCGGGATCCACCCGGCACGCCAACCAGGGGCGACGCTCTGCCCACCAGGGGGTGATGCTCTGCCCATCCTGGACGTCGCCATGTTGCAACCAGAGCCACTCTAGCGCCTGAGGTAGAGGCCACAGAGCCATCCCCAGCGCCCGGGCCATCTTTGCTCCAATGGAGCCTTGGCTGCGGGAGGGGAAGAGAGAGACAGAGAGGAAAGCGCGGCAGAGGGGTGGAGAAGCAAATGGGCGCTTCTCCTGTGTGCCCTGGCCGGGAATCGAACCCGGGTCCTCCGCACGCTAGGCCGACGCTCTACCGCTGAGCCAACCGGCCAGGGCGCAAAAAGATTTCTTAAACAATGCAGTCAAATCATTCAAAAATAACTGTAAAAGCCCTGGCCGGTTGGCTCAGTGGTAGAGCGTCAGCCTGGCATGCAGAAGTCCCGGGTTCAATTCCTGGCCAGGGCACACAGGAGAAGCACCCGTCTGCTTCTCCACCCCTCCCCTTCTCCTTCCTGTCTCTCTCTTCCCCTCCCGCAGCCGAAGCTCCACTGGAGCAAAGTTGTCCCGGGTGCTGAGGATGGCTCCATGGCCTCTGCCTCAGGTGCTAGAATGGCTCTGGTTGCAACAGAGTGACGCCCCAGATGGGCAGGGCATTGCCCCCTGGTTGGCATGCCGGGTGGATCCCAGTCGGGCGCATGCGGGAGTCTGTCTGACTGCCTTCCCGTTTCCAACTTCAGAAAAGTAAAAATAAATAACTGTAAAGCATAATTGTAATACAGTAACATTTAAATGACATGGAAAATATTTTTCAGGTTTAATATATTTCAACTACTCTTACACAAAATATATAGGCTGTAATGCACCTCATAGAAAAAGAAAGAAAAAAAAATGTTCATTTCTGCCTGACCAGGCGGTGGCGCAGAGAATCTCGTGTTGGGCTGGGATGTGGAGGACCCAGGTTTGAGACCCCGAGGTTGCCAGCTTCAGTGTGGGCTCATCTGGTTTGAACAAGGCTCACCAGCTTAAGCCCAAGGTCGCTCGCTTGAACAAGGGATCACTTGGTCTGCTGTAGCCCTCCAGTCAAGGCACATATGAGAAATCAATCAATGAACAACTAAAGAGTCTCAACAAAGAATTGATGTTTTTTATCTCTCTCCCTTCCTGTCTGTTCTTATCTGTCCCTCTCTCTGACTCTTTCTGTCTCAGCCACAGACAAAAAAAATGTTCATATCTAAATAAAGAAATCATTAGAAAATTGTAAAATATTGAAAAAAAATCTTTAAACATTCCAGATTAAGTACACCATGCTAAAGGTGAATGAGAAAACAAATGAAAAACCTTATCATTGTTTTTGCCTGAAGTAAACTTACTTTAAGGAACAAACGTTGTTCTAAATTTAAAAGGATTGTAAGTCTGTAACTCATTTCTTACCAAAAATAAACATTCTAGCACAGTATTTCTCAACCTTTTTTGTGCCATGCCCCACTTTAACTTTTCTAAAATTTTTATGTCCCCCCCTATGTAACATACATAATTTTTAACATTAAAAAATTGATTTGTTCACTTAATAAACATAAATGATAGGTTCTAGGAAGAAATCACTATGAAATTGTTAACAAAACACAGTAAGTAAAATTTCAAAACATATAATGGAAAAACAGAAATTTAAATTCCAAATAATTTTAATACAGATTTTTCTATATTAATTTATTATTTTAATTTAGTGTGATCCTTGCGCTTGATGCTTGCTGCACAGAGATTTTATAGTAGGTTCCAATTTGGTTAGCTTTAGTCTCAAGTCTCCACGTTGTGTTATATCCAGCCGATTTCTTTTTTTTACCAGTAAATCATTTACAGCACTAAATCCACATTCAGCTAAAAATGAAGATGGAAACGGTAGCAATAGTTTTCTTGCACATTTGGTTGAATTTGGGTATTTGATTTCTGTTTCCTCACAAAGCCATGCCATCGCTCCTTTGATATTAAATAAAGCTTTAACTGACTCATCATTTTGCAATTCTGTGAGTTCTTCTTGATACTGCATATTTGATATATCAGACAAATATACTAACATTGGCTGCATCATCCATGTTGGGAAATCAATTTGTTTTAAATCAGAAAATCTTTCTTTTAAATCAGCCGATAGAATATTCAAATGATTGACAATAACAAGTAAAGCAGTATCAGTTACTTCACATTTTTGGAGCCAATGAAACTGTTTAAAGTTTTTGTTGTTAATATGTTTCTGACATAACTAAGTATTGGTAATGAAACCAAATATCTTTGCTTTTGCATCAACAAGAGTTTTATTTGTTCCTTGAAGTTGCTTATTTAATATATTTAGTTTTTCAAAGATATCGGCTAAATAACTCACAAATGCTTTACCATCTATTGTTAACAGATACTTCACTTCAGGTTTGTCGCTTAAAAAATCACTAAGAGTATCAAACAGTTCCATAAATCTTTTCAAACAGTTTCCTTTAGATAGCCATCTTACTTCAGTATGAAGTAAAAGTCTCACATGGTCTTCATTTTGTTCTTCACAAAATAGCTTGAAAAGACACTCACATTTGGCACTAGCTTTAATAGCATTAACACACTTTATTATTATATGTAATACTTCATTCAGAACAGGCGAGATGTTTTTAGCTACCAAGTTTTCCCTATGAATAACACAACGCACAAGAATCATTTCTGGATTCGCATCTTTCATCAATTTTAAGCAGCCATTTTTCTTGCCCATCATATTGGGAGCACCATCTGCAGCACAAGATGTTATATTTTTCATTGGTATATCATTGACACCTAAGTAGTTTTTTAGCTTATTTTATATATCTTTGGAGGTAATGGTGCTTTCTAATCTTTTACAGAACAACATTTCTTCAGCAAAATGTCCTTTATCAATATATCTTACGTAAGTTATCAATACTGCCTCACTGTCTCTCAAAGTTGATTCATCCATTTGCAAGGAGAATTTTCTTGTTTTCAGCTTTTCAATAAGTTGTTTTTTAATATCCTCACTCATTTCATCTATTCTTCTGCTAACAGAATTGTTACTGAGTGGCATAGCTTTTACATCTTTGTCATCTTTTTCAAGAACTGTTTTAAGAAATGCTGATATTGATGGTTTTATTAAATTCTCTCCTATAGTGTGATTTTCTTCAGTTTTAGCGATGAATAAAGAAATTTGATAACTAGCCTCAAGAACACGATTATTAGTTGAAATATGAGCAGTAAATAGAGACTATAATGTTCTTTTTTCAAAAATTTTTTTAACGTTTTAAAGTAACTCAAATCTGAATTAATATGAGCACTATGTTTCGCCTTCAAATGCGCCTCAAGATGACCTCATTTCATTGATTCGTTGGTCAAGCATTGCTGGCATAAAAGACAAAAAGGAATCCGCTCATCGTGAACAGCGGGTATGAACCCAAATTTTAAATATTCCTCCGAATATTGACGAGTTTTTTTCTTGCTTGCACCACTCATTTTACTATGGGCTATAAGAAACAAAAATAAGATCAATTAAAAACTAATATTAAAATATGTGTTAAAATATATTCAATGTGACATAGAGTAAACGTATACTAAAAATTCATATTTATTTAAATGTATATAACACATTTACTACACTACCACCACAAATCAAAAGGTATCTATATTTTTTCCACTTGACAAAATTTTCTGGAAAGTTATGCTTCTAAAATTAAAATTGTCATGCATGCACTATTATAGCCCCAATAATATTTATAAAATATTAGTGCTTTCTAGCCCCGATGCAAGAAGTACTTAATAAAGAGTTTAATATTGATAAAAATAAAATCAAATACTTACCAATTATATCTATACAATATATATATGTATATTTATTAAATCAACGAGCTTTTACAACAGTTTTGACTGACACTTATTTCAAATTAACACCAGCTGAATGATGTGAAACACTACAGAAGTTGCGATGGGCCAATTAGGTGAGAATAACTGCGTTATTTAGCAAGTTTTTAAAACGTCTGGGGTTCCCCGCGGCAGACGGCACGCTCCGGGGTGAACCCAGGATGAAGTTTACTTGAAGGCGCCAATCACCCAGTTGATATTTTGGTTTCGTCAAACGAAATTATACTTAATAATTATTTACCGCAATTATTTAAGAATTGCATTTTTTGTTAAATTTGGCACCGATATCTAGCATTGCATTTAAATGGCCCGGGGCGAAAGAGTTAAAGTCGTGTTGAGTCCATTTTCAAATTGCCCCCCTTAACTATCGAATTGCCCCCCTGTGGGGCGTGGGCCCCACGTTGGGAAACACTGTGCTAATCCCTGGGCTCTCACCCTGGAATCACCTGGAGCAGCTCATGAAAACAATAATGCTACCTGATCTGCGGTGGCGGCGCAGTGGATAAAGTGTAGATCTGCAACACTGAGGTTGCTGGTTCAAAACCCTCGGCTTTGCCTGATCAAGACACGTGGAACTTGATGCTTCCTGTTCCTCCCTTCCTTTTCTCTTTCTCTCTCCCTTGCTACTCTCTAAATTGAAAAAATAAAAAACTAAACAAAACAAGTATGCTGCTCCACCCAGAGCAGCTCTCCAAGTTTGAGGGGGATGGCACTGGTGATGTCCTTTCTTAAAGATCAAGCCATCTAATAGGATCCCAGAGGGAAATGGTTTAGCTTCAAAAAGCATGCAGATCCCTTGGGGATGAGCACTCCACTTGAAGTTGTGGTTCTGCAGGTCTGCAGTGGGGCCCAGGATATGGCATCTTTATCTAGGTCCCTGTGGTGACTGCACTGCTCCCTCAGAGCTGTTTTCAGCAGCACTGGCTGATGGAGATCAGACACAGCACAATCACACTTCCGGATACTATGAGGGCAGTTTCACCTTTTCAGTTACTAATTCAACAAATCACAAAAAAAGAAAAAGCTGCTGAACATTTGATGAACTCAAGACACAAGGCGCTGACTGCTAAGATCAGACACCCTTACCAAGTGCACAGTGAAATAGCCTAATATACTTTACTAAATACCAATGGCTGTTTCACCATATGATAGACTGGAGAAGAGATGCAGGGCTCAGAATTGAAACTTGACACAATATATTTAAAAGGAAAACTATACGGAATCTTTTTAAATGTAACGACTTCTAGGATCAAGAATTTAAAAAGTTGAGACTGCCTCATATTTGACAAAGAATTATAAGCTTTGTTTATGGCCTTCGCCAGTTGGCTCAGTGGTAAAGCATCCGCACAATGTGTGAAATCCTGGGTTCGATTCCTGGTCAGGGCACACAGGCTAAGCAACCATCTGCTCCTCCACCCCTTACCTTCTCCCTTCATTTTATCTTTCTCTTCCCCTCCTGCAGCCATGGCTTTATTGGAGCAAGGTGGCCTCAGGCACTGAGGATGGTTCCATGGCATCACCTCGGGCGCTACAATAGCTTGACACTAAAATAGCTGGACTGCAGAGCAACAGCCCGAGGTGGGCAGAGTACAAGTAGTGGGCTTCCAAAGTGGATGGATCCCGGTGGGGGCGCATGCAGTAGTGTCTTTCTGCCTCCCCGCTTCTCACTTAAGGGAGGAAAAATAAAACAATTATAAGGTGTGCTTCTGCGATATCACCAATGCTTATTTTTAAAGTTAATAACTACTGCAAGAAAGCAGACATTCAACAGACACCACTGTCTCCAGTCCACCTGCCATACTCCTGAATAGCACAGAGAAAACACAAGGGAAAATGCATACATGACTGTGAGCTAAAATTTTAATGGAATTTCTTGTTCTCAAGGAATATGATTCATAGCAACCAAAAATTTACAATACATAATAATGTTATAACCAGATATAGCTTAGTTTGCTGTGTGACTCCTCTTTGAAGCAAACATTCAGTGAAGAGTAGACCTTGAATTTTACTTCAAAAATAATCTACAATTTTTCAAAAAAAAACAAAACAAACACAATACAAACACCGGCCCATAGTCATAAGAAATTTCATAAACATCTATAAATGTTTCTATAAACTGATAAAAATACTTCTTAAGCAAGAAGAATATATAGCTCAAATAATGTTAACATGTTATACACACAGACATAACAGGAGAACTAGGTACAATTTGAAAGTGATAGAGCCCCACCTGTGGTGGTGCAGAGGAAAAAGCATCAAGCTGGAATACTGAGGTTGCCGGTTCAAAATCCTGGACTTTCCTATTTAAGGCACATACTGGCGTTTATGCTTTTTTTTTTGACAGAGACAGACAGGAAGAGGGACAATCAGGAAAAGAGAGAGATGAGAAACATCAGTTCTTAGTTGCATCTCATTAGTTGTTCATTGATTCCTTTGCCATATGTGAGCTGATGAGGGTGGGGGGAATTACAGCAGATCTAGTAACCCCCTTGCTTACACCTTGGGGCAAGACAGCAATTTTGGGCTTCAAGCCAGAGAACTCTGTGTTTAAGCAAGAGACCATGGAGTCAAGTCTATGATTTAACACCTGGGTCCTCTGTGTCCTAGTTCAACCCTCTATCCACTGAGCCACCACTGGGTCAGGTGATACTCATTTTTAATAAAAACAATAGCAAGTAAAACATAACAATAATAGAAAAGAATTTAAAGCAATTTTTTTCTTTTAACTTCATTGAAAAAAAATTATTTTTATTTATTTATTCATTTCAGAGAAGAGACTGAGAAAGAGAGAGAGAGACAGAAATGGGGGAGGAGCAGGAAGCATCAACTCCCATATGTGCCTTGACCAGACAAGTGCAGGGTTTTTAACTGGCGACCTCAGCATTCCAGTTCGATGCCTTATCCACTGCACCACCACAGGTCAGGCCTGTCTGAAAATTTTGATACACATCCATGGAGAGCTCTGCTGTGACACTGTAGACACACAATATGAGTAAGAAAATTATCTGAAAATGGTCAAAAAAATAGTAATTTTTGAAAATGTCCATCCACATGTACCCTCCATGATCTGTTCTTTAACACTCTTAAAATAAAGACATTCTCAGCCTGACTTGTGGTGGCGCAGTGGATAAAGCGTCGACCTAGAAATGGTGAGGTCGCGGGTTCGAAACCCTGGGCTTGCCTGGTCAAGGCACATATGGGAGTTGATTCTTCCAGCTCCTCCCCCCTTCTCTTTCTCTGTCTCTCCTCTCTCTCTCTCTCTGTCTGTCTCTTTCTCTCCTCTCTAAAAAAAAAATAAATAAATAAAATAAAGACATTCTCAGCAATCTAGTGAGCAGGTCTCTTCTAGCTGCTCTTCTCTGTCAGAACTTCCTCAGCTATTCTGACCCGTAGAAGGTTCATTTCCTTAATCCTGTCCCTCAGAGGTGACGCTGCAGCCACATGGAACTATAGCCTACTTTCCCTTCTTACTGATGCCCGAGCCTCTGACCCATCCTCATAAGGATGTTGGACACAGTTGCTCTCCCAGGTTGACCTTACAAAGGAGATATTTCTAGTACTTGAAAGTCATTACAGAGTAATGGCGGCATGAGAGATGCCCTTGATCTCTCCCTTTGAAATTTCAACAAATTGCACAATTACAACACAGTGCAGAAATCCCAGCTGGGCTCACAGAGCACCTGAAGGATCCCCACACCGAATGGACTGAAGGTGAAGCGGATGAAAGGGCGAAAGATAAAACACACTCAGTCAGCTCTGAAGGGGAAAGAAACCAGCCTGACCAGGTTTTTCTTTCTTTTTCTCTTCTGCACTGTGGGAAGGAGGAAGGGCCATGCTGCCTGGGTCTTGTTTACCAAGAAATGAAGAGTCAAGTCCACAGTCCCTGAGCCTCCTTCAGATAGGAGAAGCGGAGAGGCTGAGAAGCAGAGGAGAAGGTGCTGAACTAAAGAGGGGAGAGGAGGCAGGCTTAGCTCAGGGTCCCGGCCACACTTCCCGTGGTCTGCCTGCAGCTACTCTCTGCACCGAGACAAAGTGCAGCGCCCCAGCCTCCCAGATGCCAACTCACTCACCTCATGGGTAGGAAAAGTGGCAGTGGCAGACCCCACAGCTAGCTCTCCAGAGCTACTCTCTCACCTGAGAAATAGAGCTACTCCACATCCGGTCCCCTGGTTTTTGAGTCATGGGGAGGAACTCCCAGAGACCTGAAATCTCCACTACTAAAACCTAAAGCAACAGAGCTGTAAAGGTATAAAGCTGAAGCCGAAAAACCCTCACTACACACCACCCACCACTGACTGCAGCCTGGCCTGCATCATTAACAGGAAGGTCGCAGTGAGTTCTTTCCTAAAATCTGAAAGCTAAAACTTTCAGGACTGCAACACCTACTGTAAAGAAACAGTAACCTCACAAACCTGAAAAAAACATTTCCTATTATTTCTTTTCCTCATTTTATTTATTTGAATTATTTTTCTTTTTCCTTTGTTTTTTAAATTTGAATCTTACTACGTTTAATTTTAATTTTTTGTTTATTTTTCTTTTTGTATTTTTCCTACTTTTCTGTAGTTTTTCATTTTACTTATTATGTATAAAATTTTTATATTATTCATGATATTCTTTTGTTTTTATTTTTCATATGTTGATGTTTCTTTTTAGAGTTCTTAACAATACCGCTCTCAAATGTCATCAAGACAGAAGAAATCAAATACCATGAATACACAAGAAAGAGTAAAATATCTCCATAAAGAGATCACAGTAACATGGAAACCTTGACATAAAAACAGAATTTAAAGCTGAAGTTATAACAAAACCTCAATATATATAAGTTGCGAGGAAACACTGATAGGCTACTTATTGAGATGAAAAACAAATTAATGAAAAAAAGTACTTCACTAAAGAGATTTAAACTTTCAAAAAGAAACATAGATAAACTCAATACATGAACTGAAAAATAAGGTAGCAAGTTTAGATAATAAAACAGACCAGACAAAAAAAAGACTCAGTAACACCAAAATAGGCAACCAGAGATACTACAGAGAGAAAAGAAAATAAACTCACAAATAATAAAAAATAAAAGCACCACAAGAATTTGACTGCTTCCATCAGAAAGACCAATATAAGGTGTGACCAGGTGGTGGTGCAGTGGATAGAGTTGGACTGGGATGCAGAGGACCCAGGATTGAAAGCCCATGGTCAACAGCTTGAGCATGGGTTTTTCTTGGAGTGTGCATTGATGGGATCATAAACATGATACCATACTAACTGGCTGAGCCCAAAAATTACTGGTTTGAGAAAGGGGTCACTCACACTGCTGTAGCTCCTCATCAAGGCACATATGGGAAAGCAATCAATGAACAACTAAGGAACTAAAACATAGAATTGATACTTCTCATCTCTCTCCCTTTCTGTATATTTGTCCCTATCTGTCTCTCTCTGTGTCTTTAACAACAACAACAACTACAACAACAAAACAGAAAAGAAAGCAATATAAGAATAATGGGTATATCAGAAAAAGAAAAGTGGGAGAAGGGGATGGAGAGTCTATTCAAACAAATAATGGATGAGAACTTTCCAAGCCTATGAAAAGAGTTAGAGCCTTGAATGTAACAAAAGTAAACACAATGCTGAGTTACCTCAACCCAAACAGACCTACACCCAAGAAATGCAACCATCTGCTTCTCCACTCCTACCCATCTCCTTTCTCTCTATATATCTCTCTCTTCCCCTCCCACAACAAAGGCTCCAAAAGATGAAGTTGGCCTGGGCACTGAGGATGGCTGCATGGACTCACCTCAGGAACTAAACTGGCTGCAGTTACAATGAAGCAATGGCCCAAGATGAGCAAAGCATCATTCTATAGTGTAATTGCCAGGTGAATCCCATTCACACACATGCAAGAGTCTGTCCTCTCAGCCTTTTTACTTACTATCTAAGAAAAATACATAAAAAACAAACAAACAAACAAACAAACCAAAAATAAGTGTAGCCATACTCAGATCTAACAATGCTGACTTCAAGCCAAGAAAAGTAACCATACACACAGATGGATATTTCATAATGATACAGGGGACACTGTATAAAGAAGACATAAAAATTCTTTATGTGCATCGAATCAGAAAACACCAGAATATATATGACATCTACTAACTGATCTAAAAATAGAAGCACAGAAAAACACAGACGTTCTTGGGAGATCTCAACACACAATTGACAACTTTAGATAGATCATCCAAACAGAAAATCAATAAAGAAATATTGACCTCAAATGACACACTGGATGAAATGGAGATAATAAACATTTACAAGACATTTCATCACAAAATACCAGATTATACGTTCTTCTCCAGTACGAATATAACATTCTCAAGAATAAACCGTATGTTGGATCTCAAACTAATATCAACAAATTCAAGACTGAAATTATACCAAGTATATACTCTGACCATAAGGCCTTGAAAATAGAATTCAGCCTGACCTGAGGTCGCACAGTGGATAAAGCGTTTACCTGAAACACTGATGTCGCCGGTTCAAAACCTAGGCTTTCCTGGTCAAGGCATATAAGGCATTAATGTTTCCTGCTGCTTCCCCCTTTTCACTCTATCCCTCCTCTAAAAAAAATTTTTTTTAAAGAAAAATGAGAACTGACCTGCAAAAAGAAATTAAAGAAACCAAAAAAATGTGAAAATTAAACTTTACTTCTAAAAAATGCCTGGGTTAAAGAAAAAATAAAAGCAAAGATCAAAAGGTACATACAACCTGAACAGTGCTGGCGCAGTGAATAGAGCATCCGACTGGGATGTACAGAACTCAGGTTCTAAATACCGAGGTCGCCAACTTGAGTAAGGGTTCACTCACTCTGCTATAGCCCCTGGTCAAGGCACATATGAGAAATCAATCAATGAACTAAGGGGCTGCAAGGAAGAATTGATGCTTCTCATCTCTCTCCCTTCCTGTCTATCTGTCCCCCTCTGGCTCTCTCCTTGTCTGACACACACACACACACACACACCAGAAAGTGACAATTTGATAAATAAAAATTTAAGGGATTCCGGTCCTGGCTGGTTGGCTCAGTGTTAGAGTGTCGGCCTGGCGTGCAGGAGTCCTGGGTTTGATTCCCAGCCAGGGCACACAGAAGAAGCACCCATCTGCTTCTCCACCCCCCCCCCTTCCTCTCTGCCTCTCTCTTTCCCTCCCGCAGCCAAGGCTCCATTGGAGCAAAGATGGCCCGGGCGCTGAGGAGGGCTCTGTGGCCTCTGCCTCAGGTGCTAGAGTGGCTCTGGTTGCAACAGAGCGACGCCCCTGATGGGCAGAGCATCGCCCCCTGGTGGGCATGCCAGGTGGATCCCAGTCGAGCTCATGTGGGAGTCTGTTTGACTGCCTCCCTGTTTCTGGCTTTGGAAAAATACAAAAAATAATAATTAGAAATTTAAGGGATTCTGCAAAAACAGTAGTAAGAGGCCTGACCAGGTGGTGGCACAGTGGATAGAGCACTGGACTGCAACGCTGAAGGCCCAGATTCAAAACTCTGAGGCTGCTACCTTGAGCACAGGGGCAACTGGAATGAGCATGGCTACCAGCTTGAACCCAACGTCACTGGCTTGAGCAAGGGGTCACTCAGTCTCTTGTAGCTCCCTGGTCAAGGCACACGTGAGAAAGCAATTCATGAACAACTAAGAAGCCACAACAAAGAATTGATGCTTATTTCTCTTCCCTCCTGAATGTCTTTATCTGTCCCTCTCTCTGTCTTCATTCCCCCCCAAAGAAACATCCTCCCTAAAAATAAATGTCCAGGACCAGATGACTATACTAGCAAATTCTACCTAACATTCAAAGATTCAGTTCCTGTGAATCTCAAACTCTTCCAAAGAGAACAAGCAGAACTTCTTAACACATTTTATATGATCAACAATATCATGTTACCAAAACCTGGCAAGGTTACTACAAAAATAAACAGAAAACAATGGACCAGTATATCTAATGAATATGATGAAAAAATCCTAAAAAAATACTAACAATTAGAATACAACAGATGAAAGAAATAATATACATCATTATTGAGTGGAATTTATTCCAGGTACACAAAGATGGTTCAATATATGTAAGTCGTTTAACATAACACATATCAACAAAAGGAAGAAAACTCATACAATCCTATCAATAGATACAGAAATGCCATTCAGTAAGATACAACATCCCTTTATATGTTTAAAACACTCAATAAAATTGGAATTAAAGTACCTCAACATAACTGCCATATATGACAAATCATCAGCTAATATAATATTAAATGAAGAAAAACTGAAAGCTTTTACACTAAAATTAGGAACAAATCAAGGGTGCCAGTCTCTTCACTAATATTCAACATAGTGCTGGAAATTTTAGCCAGAGTATCAGGCAAGAGAAAGAAATAAAAGGCATTCATATCGAAAAAGAATTAATGGTATCACATTTTTCCAGACGATATAATCCTGTACATAGGACACTCAATGCCCTGGCCAGCTGTCTCAGCGGTAGAGCATCTACTCAACCTATGGAAGTCCAGGGTTCAATTTCCTGTCAGGGCACACAGGAGAAGCACCCATCTGCTTCTCCACCCTACCCTCTCTCAGTTGCGCCTCTTCGCCTCCTGCAGCCATGGCTCAATTGCAGTGTGTTGGCACTAGGCACTGAGGATGGCTCCATGGTCTCCGCCTCAGGTGCTAAAATATTTCTCCAGGAGCAACAAAGTAAGAACCCCAGATGGCAGAGCATCACCCCTAGTGGTCTTGCTGGATGGATCCCTGTTGAATGCATGTGGGATTCTGTCTACCCTCACCTCCTCTCACTGAAGGAAAAAGAAAGAAAGAAGGAAAACTCCAAAAATTCAACTAAAATAAATTAAAAACTAAACACCAATGCAGTAAAGTCACAGGATACAAAATCAACATCCAAAAATGTATTCCTTTCATATATGCCAACAGAGAAACTCAAGGAAATGAACTAAAAAAAAATTCCCTTTACAATAACAGTTAAAAATAAAATAAAATACTTTGGAATAAACTTAATAAATGATGTAAAGTATCTATAAAAAACTAAAAAGCATTATTAAAGAATTAAAAAGGACAAAATAAAATGAAAAAATATTCCATGTTTGTGGATTGGAAGTGTCAACATAGTTAAAATGGCCATATTACCCAAAGCTATAAACAAACAATGCAATACCCATCAACATCCCAAGTCATTTTTTAAAGAAATGAACCAAAAAAATCACCAAGTTTGTATGTACCCTTAAAAAAAACTTCAAATAACAAAAGCAATCCTGAGAAAAAAAAGAACAAAGCCAGAGGTATTTTAAAGTAATTCAAAATAGATCAAAGACCTAAATATAAATATAAGAGCTGAAAGAGCCTTACCAGGCAGTGGCGCAGTGGATAGAGCACTGGACCCAGGTTTGAGACCCCGAGGTCACCAGCTTGGGCGCAGGCTCATCTGGTTTGAGGAAAAGCTCACCAGCTTGGGCCCAAGGTCGCTGGCTCGAGCAAGGGGCACTATCAATAGTTCTGCTGAAGGCCCGCGGTCAAGGCACATATGAGAAAGCAATCAATGAGCAACTAAAGTGTTGCAACACGCAACGAAAAACTGATTGATGCTTCTCATCTCTCCGTTCCTGTTTGTCTGTCCCTGTCTATCCCTCTCTCTGACTCTCTGTCTTTTAAAGAAAAAAAAAAAGAGCTGAAAGAGTAAATTACATAAAACAAAACATAAATACTAAAGTCACGACCTTGACCATACAGAGCAACACAACACCCTGTCACCTCCCTGACCATCCCTGCTCCCCATTCTCACTAATGCATCCCGGGCGCTCTCCTTTCTGGGAATGTCGGTGCCTCCCCACTCACCTTTCCTTTTTGGCCTCTGAAACCTGTTACCTGAGCTGAATTCTACTTCTGTGACTGATTTCATTCGATGCGACAGAGGGGTGACAGATAGGTGCAGACAGACAGGAAGGGAGAGAGATGAGAAGCATCAATTCTTCATTTTGGCTCTTTGGCTGTTCATTGATTGCTTTCTCATAAGAGCCTTGATGGGGAAAGGGGAGACTACAGCACACGAGTGACCCCTTACTCAAGCCAGTAACCCTTGCCTTAAGCCAGGAAACTTGGGCTTCAAGGCAGCGACCATGGGGTCATGTCTATGATCCCACACTCATGCCAGTGACCCCGCGCTCAGGCCACTGACCTCAGTGTTTTGAACCTGAGTCCTCTACATCCCAGTCTTACATGTTATCCACTGCGACACCACCTGGTCAGGATACTTATGACTTTTAATAAAATTTTTTGTATAAAAAACAAAAAAACAAATGTATGCAGGATCCTTCCTGCTAATTCCTGGGCTCACTCTAAAATCATCTGGAGCAGCTCACGAAAACAACAATGCTACCTGACATGAGGTGGTGCTGTGGATAAAGTGTAGACCTGGAACACTGAGGTTGCTGATTCAAAACCCTGGGCTTGCCTGATCAAGGCACATATGGGAGTTTATGCTTCCTATACCTCCCTCCTCTTTCTCTATTTATTTCTCTTTCTTTCCTCTCTCTCTCTCTCACCCTAGCTACTCTCCAAATTGAATAAAGAACTAAACAACAATGGTGCTCTAGCCAGAACAACTCTCTGAGTTTGAGGGGGATGGTGCAGGTGATCTCCATTCTTAAAAATCAAACCATCTAATAATAGAACCCCAGAGGGGAATGGTTTAGCTTCAATAAGCATGCAGATCCCTTGGGGATGAGGGCTCCACTCTAAGTTGTGGTTTCACAGGTGGGGCCCAGGATATGGCATCTTTATCTAGGTCCCTACGGTGCCGCCTGCATTGCTCCCTCAGAGCTGTTTCCACAGCACTGGCTGACAGGGATCAGACACAGCACACCTCACACTTCTTGATACTATGAAGGTGGTTTCTCTTTTTCAGTCACTAATTCAAGAAATCACATGAATAAAAGCTGCTGAACATCTGATGAACTCAAGACACAAGGCTCTGACTGCTAAGATCAGACAGCCTTACCAAGAGCACAATTAAAGAACCTAATATAGTTGACTAAATACCAATGGCCGTTTCAACATATGAAAGACACTAAAATGGATGCAGGGTTTAGAATTTAAACTTGACACGATATATTTAAAAGAAAAACGATATGAAATCTTTTTTAATGTAACAACTTCTAGGATCAAAGATTTAAAATTTGAGACTGACTCATATTTGACAAAGAATTATAAGCTCTGGTTATGGCCTTGGCCATTTGGTTCAGCAGTATACTATTGCCTTGTTGTGTGAAAGTCCTGGATTCAATTCCTAGTAAGGGAACTCAGGCTAAGCAACCATCTGTTTGTCCAACCATCCCCGTCTTCCTTCACTCTTTCTCTTTACCTTCTGCAGCCATTATTTTATTGGAGCAAAGTGGCCCCAGGCACTGAGGATGTCTCCATGGCCTCACCTCAGGCACTAGAATAGCTAGACACTTAGCTAGACACTAAAACAGTTTAACAGCAGAGCATCGCCCCCTAGTGGGCTTTCAAGGTAGATCCCAGTAGGGACACATGCAATAGCGTCTTTCTGCCTCCCTGCTTCTCATTAAATGGGGGGGGGGGAGAATTATACGCTGTGGCTATGAGATATCACCAATGCTTTTTTTAAAATTCAATAACTACTGCAAGAAAGCACATAGTCAATGTTGGGCAGATAAAATATATTATGCTCACTTTGTTAAAGATGGCGCTGCCCACATGGAAGCCCATCACCCAGGTGATAATATTAGTTGCCCTTCTTGCTTGGGATAGGCATGATTATACTAATGTGTGTTGGAGGAGGCCTTTTATGCCAAAAAGTTTTTTGTTTTTTTTTACAGAGAGAGTCAAACAGGAACGGAGAGAAATGAAAAGCATCAGTCATCAGTTTTTCATTGTGACACCTTAGTTGTTCATTGACTGCTTTCTCATATGCCTTGACTGCGGGCCTTCAGCAGACCGAGTAACCCCTTGCTCGAGCCAGCGACCCTGGGTCCAAGCTGGTGAGCTTTGCTCAAACCAGATGAGCCTGCACTCAAGCTGGCAACCTCGGGGTCTCGAACCTGGGTCCTCGCATCCCAGTCTGAAGCTCTATCCACTTTGCCACCACCTGGTCAGGCGCCAAAAGGTTTTAAAAGGAAGACAGATCACGTTTGTTGGGCAGATAAAATATATTATGCTCACTTTGTTAAAGATGGCGCTGCCCACGTGGAAGTCTGTCTCCCAGGTGATGATTTTTGTTGCTCTTATGCTTGGAATGGGCGTAATTATATTAATGTGTGTTGGTGGTGGGCTGTGAGCAGGAAGGATTCTTGTAGCCTGGGCCTTGGTTTTAGAACTAAACCTTTCCCACCCTTTTTGATGTGGGGTGGTGCAATCCCATCATGCCTCAGATAAGTGACTTTGTATTAGAGACTTCCCTATTTTGTATATTGGATTAAAGGTTTTGATTTCTACACTATAAAATGGGGCAGACAGGGAGCTTCTTCTCTTGGTTCCTGACATTAACATTAGAGAGGAGAGCAGAGAAAGGCCACGTGGAGGAGGCCAGGAGAAGCATCCAAGATGGCGGAGTGTTGAGTGAGAAGCTAGTATGTGCAGAGTTTGTGCAGGGAGAAGGAAGGAGATGGGGAACAGAGGTGATTAAGTCTGGTGATCTTAGAAACCTTTGATTCTAGGAAACTCAGATAACTCAGTAGCTTTGTGAACACTGAATGTGAGTGGGTTTTGGAGCCCAGTGTGTGTTTTTACTTGCCCGCTGTGTGCAAGCTAGGATTAAAGATAATGGCCCACCAGTTCTTGGCTCCTTCATTTCATTACCGTCTGTCCAAATCAAATGCGAACCTCCACGGGCAAGGCAGCTGTGATGGTGCCCGTAGCTACTGGCCTTACAGTTAACATACTAAGATTTATCTCAATATGTTATTTTTAAAAGGAAATACATGTGAGATGTGTAAAAAAAAAATAGGTAAATCCATTAGGCCAAAATATATATTTTTTCTTTATCCCCACTTCTGCTCCCCAGCCCCCTCCCTATGCCCTTCTCTCCAGGCCCCTCCCTCTCCTCGGGGTTTCTCCCTTCTTCCCCTCACGCTCCTTTCCCTGGTTAGTCTGTTAGATTCAGGATAGTGTGCTGTAGCTGCCAGAGTGCTGGCAGGAACAGGGAGTGCTGGCAGGAACAGGGAATGCTGATAGGGCCCCTGTGAGGCTGAGAACAAAGAAGGTCAGAGACCCTTATCAGAAGTTTATGTTTGAAATTCTCCACTAAGCTAACCAAACCCCTGTTGCTAGGCTGCCTGTGACCTCCCTAGCGAATAGCTAACTGCCACATCTGCTTCTGTAAATGCTTGCTCACTTAGGATATATAAAGACCTAGCTATAAGCGCCAGGCTCGACTCCTGTTTGCAGCTCCTTGTGAGTACGGTGTCTCTGGACATCTTGGGAGTTCGCCCCTGCGCAGGTTAAATTTGGCCAATAAAGTACCATCTAAACTCCTGAAAGTCTCCGACGTTTGTTCTCGGACCCGGTGGATGCAACAGTCACTCTCCCAGTCGCGGTCCCGTCCCCCGCACCCCCACGTGGCCGTCTCTTCATGGCCCCTCACTGACCTCTCCTCCCCTCCCGTGTCTCTCTCCGTCCCCTGACCCCTCCCAGCCCCGCTCTGCGCGTCCCCGGGGCCCCTTTGCTGTCGCTGCGCAGGGCCGGGGGCTCTTCTGGGGACCCCGCGTTCTCACCCCAAATCCACACCCCATGAAGAGTGTGCTCCTTGTGGACCGGAGCCTCTTATTAAATGGGGGGAATCGCAGGAGGGGGTCCGCAGGTCCCCATGCCTGTGGCGAGCCAGTCCGGGCTCTACCCGCCTAGACAGGCTGGGCGGGGGAGGGGCGCACACTGTCCGTCTCCCGAGAATTTAAACTGTGCGATGGGGGGGGGGCTGCCCCCTCGGACCGAGGCAGGAAACTCTGAGGCAGGGCT
Source organism: Saccopteryx bilineata (assembly GCF_036850765.1). Taxonomy (NCBI): domain Eukaryota; kingdom Metazoa; phylum Chordata; class Mammalia; order Chiroptera; family Emballonuridae; genus Saccopteryx; species Saccopteryx bilineata. Next base: position 298,398,050 of record NC_089492.1, read on the forward strand.
GGGGGGCAGGGGTGCCCCGCCGTCACACGTGTGGGGCGGCTTCAGCTTTTCCCCAGGACAGACGCGGAGCCCCCACTCGGGGAGAAGCGGGCGGGTTTAGGGCTTCTCACCGAGACTCCGCACTCACCGCTGGGGGCTCGGGAGCGGGGATCTCGGACTCCTCAGCGACCCTCCAGCTTCCCGCGTGGAAGGCTGCGGATGGGGAGCGCCATGTTTAAACAGGAAAGATCGTTACCAGACCCTGCGTGACCTAGCTATAGCCGCTTCCGGGTTTCTGGCACCTGCGCGTGCGCATTGCCTTAAAAGCCGGGCGGGACTATTGACTGTATAAGCGCTTCTGCAATTGGCCGTGCGTTTCACGAGGCGGGTCTATATCTAAAAAAAATAAAAAGGAGCGGGTTCCGGGTCCATCCACGTGCTTTCATTCGTTAAAGCCTTTTTTTGTGTGTTGGTTTGAACTTTGTAATTATTCCTAAGATTGCAATGGCTGACTTTCTTGCCTAGAGTTGCCAAGAGACGGATATAGGAATATCTCCCTAGCAGTTTTTCTGTATTTTCTTGTCCCAGATGGGTGGCAACATGGAAAGCTTGGATTGCTGACCCAACAGGTGGGGAACGACAACGCTACCGTCTGGAAATTGCAGCTATCCGCCCTTTACCTCTTCGGCTGCTTCATTCTCCATCTACCTTTTCTCTCCTTCAGAATATCTGGGTAACAGTTCTGGGGCCCAAGAGGTCAGAGGGGCTATAGTAGCCTCGTGGTAGGGCAGGGTAGAAACCCTCTTTGGCTCTGCATCTGTTCTGCCATTTTTCTACTGTTCTTCCCTCAGGTGTCCTCGGCAGTGGGTCACTGCTACTAGTTTTGACTTCCAGACTTCTTCCAACAGCTGGAGAATTTCTCCTGGATATTTAAGATCTTTGCCCCCAGCAGTTAAGAGTCCTCTTTCTTTGTAAATTGCCCCATGTACTTAGAGAGTGAGGAAGGCAAAACTGGAATCTGTAAAGAGATTCATTCTTTTTCTTTCACTGAGCTTTAAGGCTCTAGTCAGGGCAATCAGTTCTGCCCGCTGAGTGGAAGTACCTTGGGATACAGGCCACACCTCTGTAGTGTGTGTTAGTGGTGGTACTGCATACCTTGCCTGCCTTTCTCCCTGTGAATTTGAAGGAGCTGCTTTTGTCCACATACAGTTCCCAGTCTAACTCCCTTAAGGGTTGATCTAGCAAGTCTGGCCGCCTGGAGTATACTACATCAAGCACTTCCAAGCAATTGTGTTGTGGCTTTTCTTCATTCACTGGGAGCAGTGTTGCTGGATTTAGAGTGCTATATACTTCTATTACCAGTCATAGATTTTCACGTAATTAACTCTGTTACTTAGTGAGCCAGGCATTTGTGAGCCAGTGATGTCCCTTGGCATTCATCAGAATCACTATAGCATGTGGCACCCACACCTTTAGATCTTGTCCTAAAATTAGTCTGCCTCTTGTATCAGCATGACAGTGGCTGCTAAGGCTCTTAAGCATGGTGGCCAGCCCTTTACAACACCATCTAATTGCTTGGAGAGGTAGGCTATACAGGTCTAGGCCATGACCCTAAATCCTGGGTTAATACACCCACTGTGTTTTGCTGCTGAGACATACAGTACACAAAGTTTTGCTAGGTTACAAATATCTAGTCCTGAGGCAACTTGTAGTTCCTTTTTAAAAGTTTGAAAGGCACAGTTCTGTTCCAGCCCCCAGTTCATGGGCTCTTTTTCTCCCCATTTTGTGACTTCATAGAGGGGTTTAGCCAGTAGTGCAAAGTTCTGAATCCCCAACTTTGTAGTTCTGGCCAAACCGGCCTATGAAGTTACATGGAGGGGGGAATGAGCCCACAGAGTGTGAGCTGAAACAGAAGAGTGCTTTACTGACTCTTAAAATGGAATTACAAGTTGCCTGAGCATTTGGTCTTTCTAACCTAGAAAAAGCTTTTGTGCTGTATGTCTCAGAGAGGAGCAAGACAACTGTGGATGTATTAACACAGGACTTGTGGTCATGGCATAGACCAGTAGCCTACCTCTTCAAGAAATTAGAAAGGGTTGCAAAAGGCTGGCCGTCATAGCCTGACTGGGTGGTGGCGCAGTGGATAGAGCATCATACTGGGATGCAGAAGACTCAGGTTTGAGACCCCGAGGTCGCCAGCTTGAGTGAGGGCTCATCTGGTTTGAGCAAGAGCTCACCACCTTGAGCCCAAGGTTGCTGGCTCGAGCAAGGGATTACTCGGTCTGCTGAAGGCCTGCAGTCAAGGCACATATGGGAAGGCAATCAATGAACAATTAAGGTGTTGCAATGCGCAATGAAAAACTAATGATTGATGCTTCTCATCTCTCTGTTCCTGTCTGTCCCTGACTATCCCTTTCTCTGACTTACTCTCTGTCTCTGTAAAAAATAAAAAAATTTTAAAAAGGCTGACCATCATGCTTGAGAGCCCTAGAAGCCAGATGTATGCTGGTACAAGAGGCAGACAAATTAACCTTGGGCCAAGAACAAAAGATGCAGGAGCCACATGCTGTAGTGACTCTGGTGAATGCCAAAGGAAGTCAGTAGCTACTAATACCTGTCTCACTAAGTAGCAGAGTTTGTTATGTGAAAACCCAAGACTGGTAATAGAGATGTGTACCACTTTAAATCCAGCAATACTGCTCCCAGTGAAGAAGGGAAAGCTGCAGCACAATTACTTAGAAGTGCTTGGTGCGGTATACTCCAGCCAGCCAGGCTTACTAGATCAACCCCTAAGGGAGCCCGAGTGGGAGCTTTATGTAGATGTAAACAGCTGTCACTCAAAGGGAGAAAGGAAGGCAGATATTGAGGTCCAGCCGCGATGAGCCTATTATGAGGTCTAGAACAAAAAAAGGTAGGAAACTGAATAAATGATAGACAGAGACTTAAATATATATACATACAGATGGGTTCAGGAGGACAGCACAGCGAACAGAATCTACTGTTCCTGAGCCAATGCAATGGCAGCCCCTAGAAGCACATCTGTCTTTATTCAGGGAAAAATCGTGGTCCATTAGCAATTCAATTGTTTCCAAAACAACTCAAAGACAACCCCCACCATACCATTTAAATCTAACTTTACACCAATAAGAAACTAGCTCTCACCCTGCTCTGGAGAACATGGGTGGGACAAGCAAGAATCAGGTATAGCTCATTGTTAACTAGGCAGGTGAGGTGGGGGGTTAGGCCTAACACCTCTGTCTTCTAGACATATACAGATTGCAAAAATACCTTGTTTATATTTCAGTCCCCAACAGACCCCCCTTCTATATTTTTTAAAACTTCAATTCGTGTGCTGTGACTCATACTCATCTGAATTCCCATGTTTTGATTTGGAAGCAGACTGCAAAAATATGAAATAAACAAAAAAATTAAAATAGCCAATGCTAACAGATACTATATCAAGTGTTCAAATGCAATGAAGTGATTAAAGCCTATTAGATTATCTAGCAAAGTCTTAACTAGTAAAATAGGACCTAAAATAAAATTCTTAGTCTTAAATGTCATTAACATGTTACTGTAATTTCACCAAGTCCATGTTGACACAATCACCGCTTCACATTATTTTTAAATGTAACCCAACCCTGCTTCAGTCTGAGAACTGTCCCAAGGAGCAGGAGTCACACACATTCAGGAAAAGTCCACAAGGCACTGGAGTTGTGGTCACATTTCCATACTTTGCAGCTAGAGTCCAAGTCCCAATGACCACTGCTTCTAGCTGGTAACGATTCAGGTAGACTGGAAAAGCCGTCTGCAGCACATACGAAGATGGAGCTTCTGTTTTCTTTAAACTGGAGAGATGAACCCAGGGGGCCTTTCCCTGGAGATCTGCAACCGTGGCATAGTGAAGAGAACCTTAACATACACTATGCTGGTTGACAGAGGTAAATTAATCTAAATTAGGAGCAGGTCCCAACCTAAATTGGCATGGGGCATTGAGGCAGGAGGAATAAAAGAGACACTATACTGTATATTAAACAAAGCAGCAGGAAATAAGACTATCAACACCCACAACAGAGATCTGTGAGGGATGAATAAATACTCAAATATTCAGGCAAGGCATAGTAAGTGGTCCTCATGTCTGTAAGAAATGAGATCAGTTTACCTGCTACTTCGAAGAAATATTCTAGGCTCGTCCACAAAGATGTGAGAGGGGGCCAAAGGCCCTGGGCACTTTTAGCCTTCAGTGGCAAGTCCCAGCAGGCTGGGCAAGGACAGGTCATGGGTGGCTGGAGCAGGACTGGAAGAGGGAGAACCCTCCCTTAGAGGAGGGAGGAGGAAGCTTATCTTCAAGTGTCCCTTTTTCCCATAGCAAAGGCATGTCCCTGGTGGGGGCCAAGAAGCCTGGTAGGCCTTAGCTCAATGACTTTCTTTCCACTCTTGAAGCAGGGCCCTGATGGAGTCCTATGAAACCCCTTCGGGGTGTTGAAGCCTTTAAGGGTGTATGCCAAGAGCTGGTATTTTGCCTGATCTCTTTTGGGCTCTGTCTCCTTTTCTGTTCCTCTTGGTCATTATAGACCTTAAAAGCCATGCTCAGAAGATATCGCTGAGGGGTTTGAGGGTCCTCTTCCACCTATATAAATGTTTTCTGTATATCTGGAGCTATTTGGAAAAAGACAAAACAGCATTATTAGCTGCATCAAATAAAAGGGGGTAGAAGTTTGCAGGAGAAAGAGATTTGGTGTCTCCTGTAGAATTCCAGAGTCTCTCAGCTGCTGAATAACCCTGTACATCAGCATTCAAAATAAATTTTTTATTTATTTATTTTTTCATTTTTCTGAAGCTGGAAACAGGGAGAGACAGTCAGACAGACTCCCGCATGCGCCCGACCGGGATCCACCCGGCACGCCCACCAGGGGCGACGCTCTGCCCACCAGGGGGCGATGCTCTGCCCATCCTGGGCATCGCCATGTTGCGACCAGAGCCACTCTAGCGCCTGAGGCAGAGGCCACAGAGCCATCCCCAGCGCCCGGGCCATCTTTGCTCCAATGGAGCCTTGGCTGCGGGAGGGGAAGAGAGAGACAGAGAGGAAAGCGCGGCGGAGGGGTGGAGAAGCAAATGGGTGCTTCTCCTGTGTGCCCTGGCCGGGAATCGAACCCGGGTCCTCCGCACGCTAGGCCGACGCTCTACCGCTGAGCCAACCGGCCAGGGCCAAAATAAATTTTTTAAATTAAAAAGCATGATAAAAAAAATTTGCAGGAGTTCCATGATATGACTCTCCCCCCTTTTTTATATTATTTACAAATGACCTTTAAGCATTTGTTGGGCACACTTTATAACACCTTGACTTTAAAGATTGTAAGAAATACTTGACTTTATGTTAACTTCTAACAAAATATAGTAATGCATTTTCAAGTAACATTCCCATACTTATTAAAACATTTCTACCCCATTAATTAACATGAGAAATAAAGAGTATGTTAAAGCTGGAAAATTCCAATGTGGCTTTCATTATTTTCCTATACTAAGCAAATCCACACTACTTCAAGCTTTTCAGCTTGCAGCTTGCAGCAGTTTGGCCAAATTAACAAGTCTCTAGGATCCACATTCTACCCCTTTTGCTCACTTACAATCTAAAGCACAGGTATTCTTGTACAAGGAAAATAGGCACATTACACAAAGTACAACATAACAAATTATACAATTTTAATAATTACACAGATAAATCTCACCAGTCTCTGAGCACTATGCCAAGGGCACAAATTATCCTCAGACTTCTTTCTAGCCATGGATAAAGCTTCCCAGTTCAGGGGGAGGGCCTCCAGCAAAGCTGTCCCCCACCCCCATCAGTGTATTTCACATTGTCCAAAATCCATAAGTCCATGCAACAAAGGAGCTGGTGCCCACTTCGGTCGTAGTCCAGGAATCAGTCCACGCACATGGGGCCTCAGCAATCCCCCTCACTCCTGCTGTCCTGGCAGGTCTTACACTGTCCCAAGGAGGAGCATGTGGCAATGGCAGCCAGCATTTCCATGTTTGCTCTGGAGAACATGATGGTATCTACCCCTATGTCCTAAAATCACAGACCTACCAGGGGTGTAGTAGGTACTCCTTGCTGCTGGGCTCTCACATTCTGGAGACTGCAGATCACAACTCCAGCCTGATTCTCCTCATCCTCCAAAGAGAAACTGGAAATGCCAACTCTTGCCACGAGGCTCGAGCCCCGGACCACCACCGCCTCCTTCTCTATGTGTCTTGCAGTCTCAGCCCTGGCCTCTCATTGCTGCTGCCTCTCCACAACATTGAGGGCATACTGCAACTCATGAACCTGTGATTCCTTCTTCAGCAGCTGCTCTATTTCCCAGTGAACTTCATGAACCTGGCTGGCCTCCTCCAGTGCTTGCTCCAGCTCCAGGATCAGCATCTCTTTCTTCCAGGTTTGCTCCACCTCCTTCCACTGCCCGGTTTGCAGGACCCATGCAGCCTCTTCCACAGAGCTCTTGGTTTCCTCACACATGCCTGTAAAAGTCAGCCAGCCTACAGTCCTTAAAAGGACAGACATGGGGAACCATAACAGCAGCCAGTCTTCTACTCCACTGCTCAAAAGTGGTGATGGCTCCATACCAATCTGATTCAAATCTTGCCACAGACTACGCCAAGTATAAAACCAGTAGCTGTGGTCACCAACACAGCCGCCTGGGCCATGCAGATTCAGGTTTGATTCAAACAGTCGGTAATGAAACAACAGAGCCAGAACTGGTGAACCATTATCTTTAATCCTAGCTCGCACTTGGCGGGCGAGTAATACACACAATGAGAAAACACTTCCCTTTCCATTCAGGGCTTCCAAAGACACTGACTTATCCGAGTATTCCTAAAATCAAAAGTTTCTACCTCACCAGCCTTATTCACCTCTGTTCCCCATCTCCTTCTCTCTGTACAAACTGGCTTCTTCTTCTTCAGCACTCCACCATCTTGGTTGCTTCTCCTTGACATGCTAATAGTGGGAACTGAGAGATCAAGCCCCTAGTCTGCCCCATGTCATAGTGTAGAAATCAAAACCTTTAAGCCAATATACAAATAAGGAAGTCTCTGATACGGTCACTTATCTGAGGCATAAATGGGATTCCTCATAAAAGTGCACCACCCCACATCATGCAACAGTCAAGGGTGTGGGGAAAAGCCTAGTGTTGAGAAGAGTTTAGAATTCAAAGGGTGGGAAAGGCTTAGTCTTAAAACTAAGGCTTAGGGTATAAGGACCCTGCCTGCTTACAGGCTGTCACCCACACCCAATGCAAACTATAAGCAAGTGAACATATACATCATATTTGCAAACTTATTTGACCCATATCCCATTTTATTTAAATTTAAATGAGTGCACTTTACTTATTCTAATTAAAATTTAAAATTTGTAGGGATGATATCATTGTATTTTTTCAATATTAGAGCTGGCATTTTCAATTTCTATTCATTTTCAATTTTTGCATACAAGAAATTAATTCAGGCCTTAAAAACACACATTTAGACATTAAACAAAGAGTTCACATGCAATCACACAAATCAAGAGTGAAACTCAGAATTTTAGAGATTAGAACGTGGCCTGCTTGATCTCTACACAGGGCTATTTTTATAGGAACATAATAAAGGATAAAAACTAAACAGAACACTGTCTTGAAAAGTCTCAAGATGGCTGTATGAGATATCTGTTCAGCCACATCCAAACAGACGTTTCCTTCACCCCCTTTTCAGGCACAGAATAGGAAAGAAATAAAGTGATAGTTTAGAGAAAGTTAGAGAATAACAGAAAAAAGCTGTAATTTTCACAAACTCTTAACTCTTTTTATTTACTAATGAAAATCAGATAAAAATACAACTTTGAAAAACATCTGGGTCTTCTAAACATTCTTAAATTCTAATAGCTGCTGTGTCTGGCAACCTAAATCCCTCCATTTCAATCCCCACTGAAAGGCAGGGGAAGGCTTTCCAGCTCCCCTTTCGGGGCTTGGCCTCCCAGCTGAGCCACTCCCCACCCATATCAGGGTCAGCCTGTCATATCACAGCCACCGCCACTACCACTACCGGGATCTGGGGCACAGAACCTCAGTGGCGCTTCCTCTGCTGCTGTGGTGTGAGCTCACGAAAGCCGCACATTCCAGGAAAGGAGGCTGTGCTGCCCACGCTGCCTGGGGGACACGCCCCCTTGGCCGCCTGCATGCTTGGCCACCAGAGCTTCCAAGAGGTAACCATGACAGGCCTGCTGGCAACCACTCGGGTGCAAGGCAGCAGTAGCCTTCGCGGCTTCTCTGAATACTTTGCTCCTCCGCATTATATCATATCTAGACTTACACTTGTTCACCCAGTGTTTCACTTTTTTACAGTGCGGGCAAAAGTCTGGGTCCTTAGGAGCCAGCTGGGCTTGAAAAAGAGGTCAAGGATGATATTCAGGGGGAGCAAGGCAGTTTCTAGCAAAATGCCCCAAATTTTCCACATTGGAAACAAGATCCACTGGCATAAATATTTCCCTGACTTTCCTTCTTTCGTTTGTTTTGCCTTTTATCAAAATGCCCTGGAATTCTTGCTTAATGCCTGTGGCAAAAGCAAGACCTTCCATGTATAAAGGCCAATATCAGTACATATTCTGATATAAACTTCTTTTTTTACTACTATTCTTTCAACTTCCGGAATCAGCCCTGAAACAAATTGTTGATATTGCTCATCAGAACCTTGCCTACTATTGCTGAATTCCTTCATTTCTTCCCCTGCATCTCAAGCCTGATCCAAAGCTTGTTGGAGCAGAGATCTCCCAGGGTCTGAGACAAAGACCTTGGGAGCAGAGGGCACAGAGGTGCAAAGTTTAAAATGGCCACAGCCATAATATTCTCATCTCCTGAGTTATTCCCAGACTCCAAGTTCTTCTCATATTTACATTCCAATGTTTTTACCTCATTCTGATCAAACAACTTATTCTCAAATAAAAACATTTGTACAAAAAGAAAAAAGTCCCTCATTTTTGAACCTATTCTGCCCCATGATTATTTACTCCCAAATTACTTCATTATTATTCTCTCCCCCAAACTTTACTTACAAGTTTCACTTGCTCAAAGCTTTATACTTACTTTGTGTGCACACTTCTGGGGAGTTCCATTACATCTCCTCTTTCCCTTTTTCAATGGCCACACTTATGGGCACCAATTGTCGTGGTCCAGCTGCGACGAGTCTATTATGGGGTTTTAAATGGGAAAAGGTATAAAATTGAATAAATGATAGACAGAGACTTAAAGATACATACATACAGATGAGTTCAGTAGGACGGCACAGCGAACAGTCTCTACTGTTCCTGAGCCAATGCAATGGTGGCCCCAGAAGCACATCCATCTTTACTCAGGGAAGAAATATGGTCCATTAGCAATTCAATTATTTCCAAGACAACTCAAAGACAACTGCCACCATACTATTCAAATCTAACTTTACATCAATAAGAAACTAGTTTCCAGCCTGCTCTGGTGAACATGGGTGGTACAATTGAGAATCAGGTATAGCTCGTTGTTAACTAGGTAGGTGAAGTGGGGGGTTGGGCCCAACACCTCTGTCCCTAGACTTATCCAGATTGCAAAAATACCCTGTTTATATTTCAGTTTGCAACAGGCAGGGTATGCAGAACTGACTCTAACAGAGAGTATAGAGGTGTGGCCTCTAACCCCGGGCACCTGTGGTCAGGTGGCAGAACTGTTTGCCCTGACTGGAGCCTTAAAGCTCAGTGAAAGTAAAGGAGTAATACCTTTACTGATTCTCATTCTGCCTTCCTCACTTGTAGAGGAAATGGGGCAATTTAGAAAGAGAGGGGACTCTTAACTTCTGGTGGCAAAGATACAAAATATCCAGGAATAATTTCTAGCTGCTGGAAGCAGTTAGGAAGCCAAAACAAGTAGCAGTGATCCACTGTTGAGGACATCAGAAGGGAGAAATGGTAGAAGCCCAAGGAAATGCCAGAGCAGATAGATACAGAGGCAAAGAGGGCTCCTACTCTGCCCTATCACAAGGCTAATTGCCCCTTTTATTTCATGGGCCCCGGATTTTGCATTCAAATATTCTGAAGGAGAAAAAGGTGGATACAAAAGGAGGAAACAGAAGAATTAAAAGTCAGCTGGATGCAGCTGCCAGATGGTAGAGATGTCATCCCCCGCCTACGGGGACCGGCAGCAGTTTAGGCTTTGTACACTGCCACCCATTTAGGACAAGAAAAGACAGAAAAACTTCTAGAGAGGTATTTCTACATCCCTCTCCTAGCAACCTTAGCCAAGAAAGTCAGCCTTTGCTGCCAAACCTGCCACCAGAACAATGCAAAACAAGAAACTTCAGTGCCCCCTGGCATCCAGTCTTATGGGGCAGCTCCCTTTGAGAATGCACAGGTAGACTTCACCGAGATGCCCAAAAGTCAAAGTTACCAGTCCTTGCTGGTCCTACTATGTATCTATTCCGGATGGATAGAAGCCTGCCTCACTGGACAGAACAGGCTAGGGAAATAACCAGGACATTGCTCACAGAAGTTATTCCAAGATTTGGAGTGCCAATTAAGCCCTTGCTTTAAGCTTAATGGGGATTCTGGACCTCTCTGGAAATTGGTTGCTTCCTCCAATATGAGGCTTCACCTTCCTTGTTCTTGGCTGGCATTAAAAGCGGACCTGTTGATGACAAAATTGGAACATATCCTCGCCCCCAATTTAGTAATTTGCTTGAATTTAGCCACTTAGTACCAGTTAATATATTCTGATATAACATGAGGAGTAGGCTTTGCTGGGCTGATATATATATACCTCTCAGCTGCAGTAAGTATTGAGCAGAAAATGGTCAAAAATATTTTAAGAGTAAACTAAGCCTTATATAATTGCTCTTGTAGGGTGAGCCATTCCTCTTGACTCATGATGTCTTGTCAAACATTCTGAAACCCACCAAAAAGGCTCAGCAGACCTAGAAAAACACACAAATCCTTGGCCCCACAAGAGAACAGAATGGCACTTGTCAGATCCTGTAAGCGTGTCCTTCCATCGTACTTCAGGGAAGGCCTTCCTTATTGGATTCTTAGCCACTGAATGACCCTGTACATTAGTATTCAAAATTTTTTATAGTAAAAAGAGTGTTACAAAGATGATTTGCAAAAGTTCCAGGGTATGATTTCCACATTTTCATTTTCTAATTGACCATTAAGAGCTTGATGAACACGCTCTACAATGCCTTGGCCCTGAGGATTGTAAGGAATACCTGTCCTCAGGGTGATTTCAAAAGTCTGACAAAATGTAGTAAATGCTTTTACTACATACACAGGAGCATTGTCACTGACTACCTTATTAGGACTGACAAGTAAGGCTTACACATCTTTCAAAACATATTAATCCCAACCTAGAGAGCACATAAGGCTGAAAAAGTCCAATATGATTTTTATCTTTGCATTGGAAAAAACTTACAGCTTTGTTAGGGAAATGTACTTTTCCCTAAGCCTTTCAGCTCAGTGACTGCTTCATGCGTGAACCAGGGAGAAGGCCAACATTTCTCAGCAATAATAGATACAATATCTCTTGTCTCTAAATGTCCTCTGAATTTACACCCTTGTATTATTAGTTCCATTTCAGGGCATCCCTTAGCTATTTTTTTAATTCAATAGGCAAAATCAGAGAAACTAAATTCCTCATCTCCTCAGGGCCCCTTTTGCAGGATGTGGCCTGAAAAGCAGAATTCGCATTCTTATACTATTCTTCCCACTGCCTGAAGCAGGCGGGTGAGACACACTCCTGAGATGACTTATCAGGGCACTGCCTAATTTTTCTTAATTTCTTTGTTTCACAGACCTGAGTACAGTTTCACACACAAACAATATAACTTACAGTACAGAAATATACATATAACACAGAAATCTGACTAATCCTAATATCTGAGTTGCTATTAGCTCCCAACTCTGAAGACAGTAGAGAATATACCTCACAAAACACAAATTAAATTAGTAAGTCTTTATGATCCAAATTACATTCTATTTACATTTAAATGAACACTATGTGCTCTTATTTTTAAGCAAAAATGTAGGAATAAAACTATTTTATTTTTTCTTCAATATTAGAGCCAGTATTTCCAATTTTTGCATGCAAGAACTTAACTTAGGCCTTAAAAATCACATTTTAGAAAACATCAAACAAAAACTAAACAGAAATTAGAATCAGACAAACCAGACTAGACAAACCAAAGAAAAACCCGGGATTTCAGAGCACAGTCAGACTAGAAAGATGCCTGCCTGATTTTAATCAGGGCATTTTCTGACAGAGGGACTGATGATGGATGAGACTAAACAAAATTTCCCCAAGAAAATTCTCTTGGCAGCTGCTGGGATATTTTCTATAGTCAGATCCAACATATGTCCCCTGCCTCAGTTTCCAGGCAAAGAATAAAAAAGAAACAAAATGATAGCTCAGAGGATCGTAGCTATAACACCAAAGAAAATTAGTATTTATTTATTTTATTATTACAAAGACTAGAGAATCCTAAGGACTTCATGATTTTTCTATACGTCCTAATTCTAATTGAATTTCTATCAACTGATGTAAAGCTGCAAGCTTTTTTCCCTTGTCTCTGTCTCCAGTGATTTACATCCAGGCTTTAAGACAAGCGATCTAATCTAAGCTTCTATAACAGCATCAGTATAACCAGTTTGTTGTCCCACAGGTGCATAAGCACCAATGCCGATGAGCATTTCAAAAGTAGCTCCCGGGGGATTATTTCTGGCATTCATGTGAGATATTAGAAGGTCCTCCTCTCTCCACCAAGATTTGAATTGTAAATATTGTCCTGGTTCCAAAACCATACTAGCAAGCAAATCCCAATCCAAAGGAATCATTAAATGATCATTACAATAGGAAGAGATAAAACCTTGAACAAATGAGGACTGAGGTCCATACATAGCAACAGATTGTTTGACTTGCTTTAAGAAAGTAAATTCAAATTGGTCAAATTGGATATTATGCCCTCCCCCAGAATCTGGAGCATTAAGAGGAGAAGGCTGTCAAATAATTGGAAAATTAAATGCAGAAAAATTACTAGAATTAGATTCTAAATCATCATGATGCATAAGCACTTGTTGCATTTCAGAGATTTCAGGGAATTGAAAAATCCTTCCCCTGCCAGTACCAATTAATTTTTTACCTTGAATTGGAGGAGCCATAGGCTCACATATATCTTGCTTTTGAACAGGATAAGCAGTATACTGATTTCCATTCTCCTGTTGTTCCAGTATAAATTGTAGTTTACTTAATAAATGTTTTAGGCAGGCAACATCATCCATAGGGGCTCCCTCATTTTTTAAGAAAGAGTGAAGAAAGCCTTTGGATGGCTGAATTTCATTAACATTATCAGTAACTTCAGAAGCAGAGACAGTATTGTCCAAGTCATTATTCTGTTCATTCTGTGCTGAATCAAATTCTTCAGGCTTATTAAAAATAAGCTCACTCAAGTCTTTAACAGAATCTCCATCTGATTGCAAAGGTCCAAGGGCTGTAGCAATAAGATTATAGGCAGCCCACATTTTAGCATCAAGTGGATTTCCGTGCTGATGAACACAGCATAAAGATTTTCCTACTTGTTGCCAAACATTCAAATTCAATTGATTACAATGTTCAGGAGTATACCAATAACTGTGTTTCTGAATAGCATTTAAAAGACGTAACAAAACCTTGTCTTTTATCTGAATCCCAGATTCTTTTAAAAGGGATTTCAAAACCTGTACATAATTGTCACGTAATGAATGGGAATTTCCCATGACTTTGCTAGTTACCCAAAAGTATCGCATACACAGCACGTCCAACTTACCCTTTCGGGGTTCCATCTGTTCCCAACCTCTTCTTAAAGGCCCCATGTTGGGCACCAAATGTTGTTGTGAGTCAGGGTCGCAGAGAGAGAGATCAGCAGACGATATCATCAAGGACTAGCACAGGACCACCGCTCGCTCAGGCAAATGGCCCCGAGTTCATGCAGTGTCCTAATTTTATTCACAAGACTTCAAAATGCTTGTTTACTGAGAAATTGGCATAACATCAAGAGTAACTTTTACTTAAAGATACATGGAGTGCACCTACAAGATAGCTTAGTAACAACATAATATCAGAAGGCATTAATTGCTATTGCTTCTATGGATCCCACAACATTCCTCTCCTTATCTTAAGGGATAACCTTGGAAGGTACTGAAATCTTATGAGAATGTTTTACTGAGAAAAGCCCAGTAACTGCCGTCAGTCACATACACCTGTTTCAGTGACCCACCTTCAAGTCGCAAAACAACTTTCTTGGCAAAACATTCTTTTCTTCTTGGCTGTGTTCCCATCCAAGGCCATGCAATGGGTTATTCCACTACACAAAGGGGATGTTTCCAGTAGTTGAAGGGCATTAATTCATGGTGAGAATTTTTCATGCCTCAATAGACAGTCACATCAGAAGTAGGGAATTAAAGATTGCAGGTCCTAAATCCACTGACTATAGAAGGAAAAGTAAACACTGCCTTTGCCCAGGACATATTGCTTACCTGAGAAGCAGCCATTTTGTCCTGGTCTGGCTCCTGCTTGTTTTCTCAGGTAACAATGTGTTGAGGAGTCAAGTCTGCATTTTGAGAATGTGTCACCACAGGTGTCCACACAGCCCCTCTATCCACTTCCACCACACTCACAGACAGAAGGACCTGGAAATGCTGAGAAGGACACACTCTCCTGTCCTTCCTCACTGGAGTCAGCCAAAAGTGCTCCTGCAGGGAGACCACACTGTATTATTTTCCTGTCTTCACCTGTCTGTCCTCCGTCAGACGTCCACAGATTTCCACAGCAATGAGAACAGGCGCTGCTCTCCTGAATGCCCAAACCCAACACAACAACCTGTCACCTCCCCTGACCATCCCTGCTCCCCACTCTCACTAATGCTTCCCAGGTACATTCTCCTCTCTAGAGAATGTCTGTTCCTCCCCACTTACTTTTGCCTGTCTCTCTCAAAGTTTGAGAATTCCTCTTTTGTAAGGGACCAAAAAATAAACAAGGTATTTTTTAGTCCGGATTTTGGGGACAGGGGTGCTGGGTGCTGGCTGAGGGCTGGCAGTCTGCCCAACCCCTCACCTCACCTGCCTAATTAAGTTAACAAAGGGCTGTGCTTCTCTGCTCCTTCTGCCTGCCCAAGTTTCTGGAAGGATTGGAAGCTAGTAAGTTCTTTGTTTAAAAGTTAAGATGGTAGGGGTTTCTCTGCACCTGATGGTTTTCTTGAGTTGCCTTGGAAACTTAATTTAATTGCTAATGGCCCAAGTTACCCTGGAATAAAGAAGAATTTCTTTCTGGGGATAGCCATTTTTTGCGGCTCGAAACAGTAGTGATTTTTGGCAATGCATTGGCATTTTCTTGAACCCATTCTGTACATATAATTTTAAGTCTCTTGTCTATACTATTTAATTCAATTTTGTACCATTTCCCACTCAAGACCCTGGAATATACTTGTCACAGCTGGCCCATGACACTTTTACCTCTAAAATTTGTTCCTTGAGCCCACTTCTAATTCTGTGACTTATTTTTATCATTAAGACAGAGAGGGGAACTAATATGTACTGTCAGGCTGTAACAAAGAAAGATGAGAAGCATCAATTCTTCATTGCAGCTCCTTAGTTGTTCCTTGACTGCTTTCTCATATGTGCCTTGATGGGAAAGGGGGGGACTACAGCAGAGTGAGTGACCCTTTTCTCAAGCCAGCAACTTAGGTTTCAAGGCAGTGAAATATGGGCCCAAGGCAGCGACCATGGAACAATGAGGTCTCTGGTTAAACACCCTGGGCTTCCCTAATCAAGGCACATATGGGAGTTGATGCTTCCTGCTCCACTCTCTCTTTTCTGTCTCCCTCCTTCTCTCCATTGCTACTCTCTAAATGGAATAAATAACTAAACAAAACAACAATGCTGCTCCACCCAGAGCAGGTCTCCAAGTTTCAGGGTGATGGTACAGGTGATATCCTTTCTTAAAAATAAAGCCATTTAATAGAACCCCAGAGGGAAATAGTTTAGCTTCAATAAACATGCAGTCCCTTGGAAATGAGGGCTCTATTCTAAGTTGTGGTTCTGCAGTTCTTCAGTGGGGCCAATGATATAGCATCTTTATCTAGGTCCCTGTGGTGCCTGCATTGCTCCCTCAGAGCTGTTTTCAGCAGCACTGGCTGACAGGTATCAGACAGCACACCTCACACTTCTGGATACTGTGAGGGTGGTTTCAACCTTCAGTCACTAATTCAACAGGTCACAAGAAAAAAAACTGTTGAACATTTGATGAACTCAAGACACAGGATCTGACTGCTAAGATCAGACATCCTTACCAAGTGCACAATGAAATAGCCCAATATGCTTTACTAAATACCAATGGCTTTTCAATATATGATAGACACTAGAAAGAATGCAGGGCTCAGAATTTAAACTTGACACAATGTATTTAAAAGGGAAATTATATGAAATCTTTTTTAATGTAACGACTTCTAGGATCAAAAATTTAAAATTTGAGACTGTCTCATATTTGGCAAAGAATTATAAACTCTGGTTATGGCCTTGGCAAGTTGACTCAACAGTAGAGCATTGGGTTGTTATGTGGAGTCCTTGGTTTGATGCCTGGTAAGGGCACACAGGCAAAGTAAAGATCTGTTTCTCCACCCCTCCCCTTCTCCCTTCACTTTATCATTCTCTTTCCCTTCTGCAGCTATGGCTTTTTTGTCCAAGGGGCCCCAATCACTGAGGAAGGCTCCATGGACACACCTCAGGAACTAAAAGAGCTCAACTACTGAGAAACAGACCCAGATGTGCAGAACATTGCCCCTACTGGGCTTGCAAGGTGGATTCTGGTAGGGATGCATGCAGGAGTATATTACTGCCTATGTGCTTCTCATTTAAGAGAGGAAAAAAATTATTATGTTTGTTTATGTTGTAAGGTACCAAAAGTTACAAAATTAATATTAAGCCTGCTGGAACCTGTCACTGAAGGATTTAAGGTGCCCAAGGCCATTGGCCCCATCTCATGACACCATTTATGAGCCTAGAGAATTTCATCCAAGTAGCAGGTAAACTGACCTCATTTCTTGTAAACACGAGGACCATTTACTATGCCTTGCCTAAATATTTAAGTTTTATTTATCCCTCAAAGATCTCTACTGTGCATATTAACAGTCTAATCTCTATCACTTTTTTTAATGTATAGTGTCTCCTTTATTCCTCTTGTCTCAATGCCCCATGCCTATTGTAGGCTGAGACCTGCTCCTTATTCCAGCTAGAAACATTAATCATTAGGACTTAAATTCTAGCTATAAAATGTAGAAATATGACCACAGTTCCAGTGCCTTGTGGACTTACCCTGAATATAAAGGACTCATACTCTAGGACATTACTCAAACTGAAATAAAAATTGGGCTACATTTGTAAATAATATAAAACAACAATAGTATCAACATAGACAGTAAAATTATGTTAATATATTAAGAACATTTATAACTGTAAGAATTTTATTTTAAATACTGTTATATTAGTTAGAACTTTGTTTCATTTAATAATGTAATAGGCTTTAGTCCTTTTATTGTATTAAGACACTTATTATAGTATTGTTAACATTAGCTATTTATATTTTATTGTTTATTGTATATTTTTTCAGTCTGCCTCAAAATTGGGACATAGGAATTCAAATAAATAGAAAGATGCCACCCAAAACCAGTGGGGTTTGGGGACCCTTTTTGCCAAAGGCTTATTCAAAACTAATTAGAAAAAGATTTTAGCCTCCCCCCAAATTTCCCAGGTGAACATTTAGAAATAAACTTAATAAATAATTGACAAATAAATAAAAGCTTTTCCTTCTAAAATAGGCTATAGTAACAATTGTTAGAAAATTACTATATAGAATTTTTTCCAGGTTTAGTTTGCCCATTCTAATATTGGATGTTCATTTGTGTCCACAATCTCAAAGCTAGTAAGAAAGAAACCCGATATTAATTAAAAACTAACTTGAAGTTACATTGTACCCACAGGTACCCAAAGGTCCAGGGCAAGTAAAATACATGAACCAAATTGTAAAGGAAATGTAACCACCCCTTCCCTATGTACTGGCAGGATTTACAGGTTACTCAGCAAACTGTTCAAAAGACTGCCCAAGAGGCACTTCCAACATTACTAGGAAATCCAGTACATCACCCAGGGACTGGCTCCCACATGGACAGGTCCACATACCGTGATCTTGAGAACCCCCACTGATGCCAAGATAGGCTTGCCTTACTCCAACCACAAACTAGAAGCTGGTTGGTCTATGTATGGTGAATTTATGAAAAAACTCACTGAGGACTTCCTTTTTAATCAGACCTTGGGTAAAAGGAAGCTAGGGTAAAAAGAAAACCAACTTAATTGTCACTAAAGGTTAAAGATTTTAAAATTAAAATTTCTGACTAAAAGTAAATTGTTATGAAAGCAGTTAATTTTATGTAAGTTACAAAAGGTTTTGCAATTTATGGGAAATCAATCAGTAATATTTATTTCTCTAATGATCTGTATTACTATTTTCTATTAAATATCTATT
Source organism: Saccopteryx bilineata (assembly GCF_036850765.1). Lineage (NCBI taxonomy): Eukaryota > Metazoa > Chordata > Mammalia > Chiroptera > Emballonuridae > Saccopteryx > Saccopteryx bilineata. The sequence continues at coordinate 298,416,622 of NC_089492.1, forward strand.
ACATATTATAAGTTAATATTTTCTACACAATTATTTTATATTATTCAGTAAATTAAGTATTTGACTTAGGCAATAAAACCAGTGGGGATTGTTGTAAGTTACCAAAAGCTACAAAATTAATATTAATATTTTAGGAAGCTTAAAGAACATTTTATTAATTTGGGCAAGCGTGCAGAGAGATTTTGTAAATGATCTTTGTACTTGTGTGATTAGCATCAAACCAAGATGGCTGATAGCATTGTATTGTAAATGAAGAGGGGAAGGAGATTTGGATTCCCTGACCTCCTCACTCACCCCCAACCACCGAAGCTGTAAGAAAATAGGTGAATAACGAGCCAGGTGCAGGAAGAGAAAGGTTAAAATAAATCTTTTTTTATATTGATGGGCCATTTACAGGCATTTGTCCCCATGGAAACTACCCCTCTCCTCCTGAAAGCATGTAGTTAATGTATATATCTCTAAACAAAGGAATAGCAAATGAACACTAGAAAATATAGGAATATCTTTTAATATGTAAAGTGACATTTTCCCATTGTGTTACCTTGTAAGTTTTAATGTGTAGAAATGTTTTTTTTTATGAATCCTATAGACAAATGTTATAAACTTGCTAATGAATTGTGTTCCATCCCCCCTTCATTCTTTCCCCAAACCTGTATAGGTAAAAACAAAGGTTATAAACTTTTCTATTTATCCTAGTTTCCCTTTTCCCAAAGCCTGATTAAAAGAGTCCTTAGTTTTTTCATATATTTGCCATACATAGACCAACCAGCTTCAGATTTATAGTTGGAGTAAGGCATACCGTTTTTCTACTGTAGCAGCAATGGGAGTTGTCAGGATCATGGTGTGTGGACCTATGTAAAAGTCAGTCCTTGGGTGATGTAATGCTGGAAGCATTACATCTTGAACAGTCTTTGAACAGTTTGCTGAGTAACCTGTAAATCCTGCAAGTGCTTAGGAAAAGGGTGGTTACATTTCTACACTTTGCAGTTGAAGTTTAAGTCCTAGTGACCACTGCTTCTAGCTGGAATTAGCAGCAGGTCCCAGCCTATAATAGGCATGAGGCATTGAGATAAGAGGAATAAAGGAGATACTATACATTAAGTAAAGTAACAAAATCAGACTGTCAATACCCACAGTAGAGATCTTTGAGGGATAAATAAAACTTAAATATTCAAGCAAGGCATAGTTGATGGACCTTGTGTTTACAAGAAATGAGGTTAGCTTACTTGCTATTTGGAAAAAATACCTCAGGCTCGTGAACAATGTCCTTGGGCCTTCAGTGGCAATTCCCAGCACGCTGGGCAAGGTCAGGTCACAGGTAGCTGGAGCAGGGCTAGAAGAGACTGAACCCTCCCTCCATGGAGCAAGGGGGCATCTTACCTTCTCATGTCCCTCTTTCCACAGCACAGGTGTGTCCCTTGATGGGCCCAGGAAGCCTGGCAGGCTTCAGTTCAATGACCTTTCTTTCCACTCTGGAGCAGGGCCTTGATAGGATTCTATGAAGCCCTTTAGGTCACTGGAGCCTTTAAGAGTGTATGCCTAAAGCTGGTATTTCCTGACTTCTTTTGGGCCTTATTTGACTTTTTTGTTACTTCCTTGGCCATTATAGACCTTAAAAGCCTCAAGGAGGGGCTTGACTAAGAGAGCAAAATTGGAAATCCAGTGTTTAAAGAAGCCTATTAGACAGAGGAAAGAAAAGATTTCATCTGTGGTGGTAGGTGGTTGGAGACTGCAGAGGGTCTGGGTTTGATTTAGGGTGAGACCTCAGGTGGTGGGTGTTAAGGAGATGCCTAGATAGACTACAGACTGAGAGTCAAGTTGAGCCTTAGCAGAGAAGACGCAATATCCTTTTACAGCAAGGAAGTTAAGAAGGGTGGTGGTGTGTCTCCTTGAGGCAGGCAGGGAGGGGCTGCAGAGGAGTAGATCATCTACATATTGTAAGAGTACTAGTTTTGAGATTGCATGCTGCTAAATCCTGAGCTAGTGCCTGCACAAACAGGTGTGGGCTATTTTTGATCCCCTAAGGTAAGACAGTCTATGTAATTTGCTGGACTGTATTAGTGTCAAGGTCAGTCCAAGTGAATGCAAACAGAAAGTAAGAGTCAGGGTGTAGAGGAATGGAAAAGGCATTTTTGAGGTCTAGGACCCTGAAGTGAGTGGTATTTGAGGTAATGAGTGACAGTGACTTGTAGAGATTAGGGACTAATGGAGGGGAACTATTGCCTCATTGATTATGCATAAGTCTTGTATGAGGTGATAAGCCCCTGAAGGTTTTTGAACAGGAAGAACGGGGGTATTGCAGGGAGAGTCCATGGGGATGAGTAAGCCTTGATTTAAAAGGTGGGTAATGCCCTGGCCGGTCGGTTCAGCGGTAGAGCGTCGGCCTAGCGTGCGGAGGACCTGGGTTCGATTCCTGGCCAGGGCACACAGGAGAAGCGCCCATTTGCTTCTCCACCCCTCTGCCGTGCTTTCCTCTCTGTCTCTCTCTTCCCCTCCCGCAGCCAAGGCTCCATTGGAGCAAAGATGGCCCGGGTGCTGGGGATGGCTCTGTGGCCTCTGCCTCAGGCGCTAGAGTGGCTCTGGTCACAACATGGCGACGCCCAGGATGGGCAGAGCATTGCCCCCTGGTGGGCAGAGCGTCGCCCCCTGGTGGGCGTGCCGGGTGGATCCCGGTCAGGCGCATGCGGGAGTCTGTCTGACTGTCTCTCCCTGTTTCCAGCTTCAGAAAAATGAAAAAATAAAATAAAATAAAATAAAAGGTGGGTAATTATTGGTTTAAGGCCTTAGAAAGACACAGTTACATATTAAACAAAAACTTCACATATTATGAATTAAATTTAAATGAGCGTGCTTTACTTGTTTTAACTCAAATTATACTAGAGATATTTTCTGACAAAAAGACAGATTACTTACTCACATAGCTTATTATACAATTGTTTTTTTTAAAGTTTTTCAAGATGACAGGGAGTTGCCAGTATAGAGGGGAGGGAGATTGAAAGCAAATGGACAGTGTGACTAGCTGGATGGAAAAGGAGGGTCAGAACCTGCAGGAGGAGGAGGGTCAAGTACTGGTGTGGTGCCTTGTGGTCAGAGGGTCAAAAATGATTTAGAGCTTTGAGGAGAGGAGAGGGGGCAAGGAGGAAAGAGGCACAGTCACAGTTTGTAAGGAAGGAGGAGGGGTCAGAGAAGAGACAGGCTTCACAGCTGGAGTCACAGCTTCTGAGGGGGGAGGGGATGAAGAACACAGTAGAAAAGGGAGGGGCCCCTGGCCAGCAGAGGAGGAAAAAGAGACTGGATTTGCTGGTGAATGAGAAACAGGTTTCTGCAGAGGGAGGGGGCTCTTAAAGGGAAGAAACTCCAGCGAAAGACATTTGCAGAGGGACTAAAGAGGGGTCCTGAGAGGGGTGCCCCCAGGGGTCAGGCAGGAGGGGGAGAGAGTTGGGAGCCTGTGGAGAAGGAAAGATTAGGAGTGGAGGTTTTAGGTGACATTTCTTTGGCCAAAACAGCCTGCGAGTAGAACAGAAGGCACAGAAATTAAGGACAGGAGAGAAGGGAGAAGAAAAGCCCGCATGTAAGGAATCTCTGATGCCCTCCCCTTCCAGTGGCAGAAATGGTCAAGATCTCTTAGGATACTGTAATCAAATGTCCCGTTTTCAGGCCAATGGGAGTCATTGTCTAGTCCAGGCATCCCCAAACTACGGCCTGTGGGCCGCATGCGGCCCCCTGAGGCCATTTATCCGCCCCCCCCGGCCACACTTCCAGAAGGGGCACCTCTTTCATTGGTGGTCAGTGAGAGGAGCACTGTATGTGGCAGCCCTCCAATTGTCTGAGGGACAGTGAACTGGCCCCCTGTGTAAAAAGTTTGGTCTAGTCTGTACTGAGGCCATGCCATGTTACAGAAGATTAATTTCTTCGGTTTGAGGTCTGAGAGACCGAGTTTGGTGAGGTTTTTTATGAGACATCCTAGAGGGGTCCGGTCGGAAGGCTTAGACTCTGAAGAACCATGGAGACAGGTGAGCAAGAGGGGGCATTCCCGCATTTTGTCACTATACCAAGAGGAGAGAATCTCCATGTAGGGGAGTCGTCTCTGATAGAGGTTGTCACCACCTGTCAAGGAGCTCCAAGGACTAGATGTCCGAGAGAGTGGAGAGGTTTAGCTAGGCTCCTAGTCTCCCGTGCAGTCCACTGAGACTGAAAGTCAAACCCCTCAAAATTTGAGGTGTGTCAGAGAAAACCGTCCTACCAAGGAGGGGTTTTTTTAGAGAGAAATTTAGAGTCCAACCAGGGAAGGGGAAGGGAGAAACTCCTTATCTTCTGGTCCAGCAGGGTTTAGGACAGGGTTAGACTGCCAGCCAATCGACCTACATTTACACATACAAACAGAATCAGGGAGTAAGCCCGGGATGAGCTGCCACTGCCCATTGCTTCCCTGGTTGTAAGTTTGGATGGCAAAGCGGGATCGTCCAGGCAGTTAGTACCCTGTCCCAGTTTTCGGCACCAAATGTAAGAATGAGACGGCATTTGATCACCAGGTGTGCAGGCTTTATTAGAGAAAGACCTGCTAGGGCACTCTTTCGGGAGAAGTGCACCAGTACAAGCTAGGGGGACAAATTATACGGGGTCAAGAAGAATTTCAAGCATGTGGGTGTTCAATCAAAAGTCCTGGTATGTCAGGAACCCCTCCTTAGGCCAGCCTGTCAGCTTCTTCGAATTCCTCTGTCTCAGGGGAGATAGTCCAGTAAGGGTGAGGTCTGACAGATAAGCGGAACATCAAGAGGGCAGTTTGGAATTCACATATCTATCATTCCCCTGTGTGAGTTCTTTGATGTACAGTAAGACTTGATACTTGGGTAAAACCTTTGCCACATTGTTTGCATGTGTATGGTTTCTCTCCAGTGTGACTTCTTTGATGTACAATAAGAGTGGAGGAACAGCTAAAGGCTTTGCCACATTCTCTACATTTGTATGGTTTCTCTCCTGTGTGAGTTCTTTGATGTACAATAAGAGTGGAGGAACAGCTAAAGGCTTTGCCACATTCCCTACATTTGTATGGTTTCTCTCCTGTGTGAGTTCTTTGATGTCTAGTAAGAGATGAGGAAGAGTTAAAGGCTTTACCACATTGTCTGCAATTGTATGGTCTCTCTCTTGTATGAATTCTTTGATGTACGGTAAGTATTGATTTCCAGATAAAGGTTTTGCCACATTCTAAACATTTATGAGACCCCTCTCCAGTATGAATTTTCTGATGCTCAGTAAGAGTTGAGGAACAACTAAAGGCTTTGCCACATTCTCTACATATGTATGGTTTCTCTCCTGTGTGAGTTCTTTGGTGTATAGCAAGTATTGATTTCCAGATAAAGGTTTTGCCACATTCTAAACATTTATGAGAACCCTCAGCATGAATTCTCTGATGTGCAGTAAGAGTGTAGGAACGGCTAAATGCTTTGTCACATTGTCTGCATTTGTATGGTTTCTCTCCTGTGTGAGTTCTTTGATGTATAGTAACCTCAGAGGAATACCTAAAGGCTTTGTCACATAGTTTGCATTTGTATGGTTTCTCACCAGTGTGAGTTCTTTGATGTACAATAACAGTTGAGGAACAGCTAAAGGCTTTGCCACAATATCTGCATTTGTATGGTTTCTCTCCTGTGTGAGTTCTTTGATGTTTAGTAAGACCTGAGGGTCGAGTAAAAGCTTTGGCACATTGTCTGCATTTGTATGGTTTCTCTCCTCTGTGAATTCTTTGATGTACAGTAAGAGTGGAGGAACAGTTAAATGCTTTGCCACATTTCCTGCAATTGTCTTTTGTCTCTCCTGTGTGAATTCTTTGATGTTGAGTAAGGTGTGATGTATGGATAAACGTTTTGCCACATTCTAAACATTTATGAAACCTCTCTCCCATGTGAATTTCCTCATGTTTAAAAAGGGTTGAGAAATTGCTAAATTTGTGAGGTCTCCCTTTGTTGTGAATATTTCTCTCATTTAAATTAAGACATAAATGCCAATTAAATGCCTTACCAGATTTTTCATATTTAAAATGGTTTTCTCCTCTATGAACTAGGAGAATAAATAACATTTACCTCTTAATGCTTCTCAGTCTTTTTACCCTTCACATAGTAAGGGGACAAGATCACTGGGTCTTCTTGGCCGAAGAAGAGCCTACAAATGAACATGAAACACTTCTTTTAGCTCAAGCTAACTGCTCTCTCCAGGGCTGCCAGGAAAGAATATCTCTAACTTTACCATGGAAGAACTTTCACCCCCGCTATACAACCCTCCTTATCTCTGCATTCCTGATCTCCAAATACTTGCCCCCTTCTTTATCAAGTTCATACAGGCCCGGATGAGAGAAATCTCTAGAATTACCTATAATCAAATGCTCCTACACTCCTATTCCCCAATCCCCAAGGAGAACTTCACGAAGGAAATATCAAATAGGTAGGGATGACAGCAGGAAGAAGCCGCCCCTCAGCCCGAGAAGTTCCCTCCTGAATGTTCTCCAAACCCCCTTCCTTTTCAACCACACATACCCAGTCCTTCTAAAACTTACACCAACAGGTTCCCTGTCTCTAAAAATCTCCACATGTCCTCCCATTTGAGAGGAACCAGACCAGCACGTCTCATGAAGCTCATCCAGGAGACCGTGTATCACCATGTCACTCTGACTACTTGGCACTTGCAGCAAGCAATTCACAATTATTACCTCGCAAAATTTTTTTATTTCCTCACTCAGGTGTTCAAAGACATCGCCTGGTTCAGACCTTACAGCACGGAAATTGATGACCTCCTTAACTGGATGGGGGACTTGGCTTGGCAAGGCTCTTTTCTTGAGTTCTCTCCAGAAGTAGCAATAATTTTCCAATTTTTTCTCCTCTTTCTCATCACCCCTCACCATATATTATAAAATTAATAACTGCCTTTCTTTTATATGTAACCAGAGTTGAGAAATGATAGATATGTGCATTCCAAACTGCCCTCTTGATGTTCTGCTTATCTGTCAGACCTCACCCTTACTGGACTATCGCCCCTGAGACAGAGGAATTCCAAGAAGCTGACAAGCCGCCCCAAGGAGGAGCTCTGGCCATACCAGGACTTTTGATTCAACACCCACATGCTCAAAATTCTTCTTGACCCCATATAATTGTCCCCCTAGCTTGTACTGGTGCACTTCTCCCAGAGCAAGACTTCTCCCACGGGTAGACTCAGGCAGGCTGTGCTGTTCCTCCATGAATCATTCATGTGTCTGTTTTATCTGCCTTGTGGTCTCTTCTGTAACTGCTGCTCACCCTCCAGTATCACAGTGCTCTGCTTCACAAATTCTAGTAATTGAAAATAATCCACCCTAGTATAATTCTTTTTAAATGTTGAACCTATGTGTATTATTTTATATATTTTTATTTGAGTCAGTGTAAACAAATTTCCATGGTTTGATTCACAAAATTGCATTAGATACATTAGTAACCTGAAGATGTAACATGATTAATAACCTGAAGAGTGCCCAGGCAGGTCTTTCTCCTCTAATAAAGCCTGCATACCTAGTGATCCAGTGCCATCTCATTCTTACAGAAAAAAACCAAACAAATGCAGACAATGTGGCAAAGCTTTTACCCAAGTATCACATCTTACTGTACATCAAAGAATTCTCACAGAATACAAACCATACAAATGTACGCAATGTGGCAAACCTTTTAGAAATTTATCAAGTCTTTCTTACTAACCATCAAAGAGTTCACACTGGAGAGAAGCCCTATCAATGCCCAGAATGTGGCACAGCCTTTAATTGCTCCTCACACCTTACCTGACATCAGAGGATTCATACTGAAGAGAAGCCTTACCAACAAAAAGAATGAGCAAAGACTTTGGCCAGTCCTGGCACATTGCTCGCCATCAGGAACCTCATACTGGACAGAAACCTTACATTTGTAGGGAGTGTATTAAGGGTTTTTTTTGGCAGGGGAATCATAGTAAATATTCAGGAATTCATTATCAAGAGAAGCCTTACAAATATGGAGATTGCGGCATAACCTGAAATGACTGCTTTCACCTTCCTAAACAAGAGAACACATGCCAGAGAGGCACCTTGCAAATGTAAAGTATGGGGCAAAGCCTTTTATCTGCGCTGGAAACTTGCTCAACATTGTGGAATTCATGATGGAGAGAAACAGTAGAAATGTAAGTAATTTGGCAAAATATTAAACCTTTGTTAAAACCTCTTTGAGCATCAGAGGCTTAAGGCGTAAAGTGCAATTTATGTTCCAAAGTCTTTGTCCTAATTTATATCTTAATGTCTGCTAAGACTGGATAGAAGAGTAACAAAGAACATGGGAAAACTTTAGCCTTACTGCACCCCTGTGAGCAATAGAATTTCTCCCACCTCAGACCTGTCACCATGTTTCACCCTTAGCTATGTTCTTTGTGTAACTTACCAAATACGTGCTTTTTACAGTTTATTTTTAGCAACCTAAAACTAACTTCAGAATGCTGAGGAGTCTGCAGATGGATCCTGTTAAAAGCTTTTGCGCTACGTCCTGCTTCTCTCTTCCTGCATTCTGCCAAGGCCTCCACGGGTAGAGTCAGGCAGGCTGTGCTGTTCCTCCAGGGCTTGTGAGTCATCCATGTGTCTGTTTTATCGGCCTTGTGGTCTCTTCTGTAACTGCTGCTCACCCTCCAGTATCACAGTGCTCTGCTTCACAAATTCTAGTAATTGAAAATAATCCACCCTAGTATAATTATTTTTAAATGTTGAGCCTATGTATTATTTCATATATTTTTATTTGAGTCAGTGTAAACAAATTTCCATGGTTTGATTTATAAAAATGCATTAGATACATTAGTAACCTGAAGATGTAATGTAGGAGTGAGAGGACTGAGAAATAAAGAAATGTGTGTGCATGTCTTCATTAGGGTAGGGAAATAATGCATCAAAAGAAGTAATTCAACAATACTGATAAAGTTATTTGCCAAGTAGAAATCTCACCACTTTCTAATATGAGTGATTTTCTATACATTGCATTTCTGTATAATTAACTTTTCCCCAAACTCATGACTCTTGGTTATAGAAACTCACTATGCGGTTATCTCTTTTACTTTAATAAAAAACCTACTATAGGCCCTGGCTGGTTGGCTCAGTGGTAGAGTGTCGGCCTGGCGTGCAGAAGTCCCAGGTTCGATTCCGGGCCAGGGCACACAGGAGAAGCGCCCATCTGCTTCTCCACCCCTCCCCTTCTCCTTCCTCTCTGTCTCTCTCTTCCCCTCCCGCAGCGAGGCTCCATTGGAGCAAAGATGGCCTGGGCGCTGGGGATGGCTCCTTGGCCTCTGCCCCAGGCGCTAGAGTTGCTCTGGTCGTGACAGAGTGATGCCCTGGAGGGGCAGAGCATCGCCCCCTAGTGGGCGTGCCGGGTGGATCCCGGTCGGGCGCATGTGGGAGTCTGTCTGTCTCTCCCCGTTTCCAGCTTCAGAAAAAACAAACAAAAAAACCCTCCTATAGTTATTTCCTTTTATGGTCATGGAATGTTATTTATATGACCTGCTTAGAGATTTTAAGAATGGCTTTTTTGGAATATAGTGTTATAGAGAAATCAACTGGAAAATGCAGGTAATTTCATTCAGATCACAAAGCTTTATCTTGTTTAGTGTATTTTGTTTTTCCATTGGAGAATAACAGCATTATATCACAGTTTTAAAATTCTCGGCCCTGGCTTGTTGCCTCAGTGGTAGAATGTCGGCCCAGCATGTGAATGTTTTGGGTTTGAGTATGAGTCGAGACAGAAAGGAGAAGTGCCCATCTGATTCTCCAGGCCTCTGCCTCTTGTTTCTCTCTCACTCCTCCCACAGCCATGGCTTAATTAGAGCGAGCTGGCTTCAGGTGCTTAGGGTGAATCTCTGGCCTCCACTTCAGGTCTTAAAAAATGGCTGTGGTGCCTGACCAGGAGGTGGCGCAGTGGATAGAACATCGGACTGGGATGCAGAAGACCCAGGTTCAAGACCCCAAGGTCACCAGCTTGAGCACGGACTCATCTGGTTTGAGCAAAATCTCACCAGCTTGGACCCAAGGTCGCTGGCTCCAGCAAGGGGTTACTCGGTCTGCTGAAGGCCCGCAGTCAAGGCACATATGAGAAAGCAATCAATGAACAACTAAGGTGTTGCAACGTGCAATGAAAAACTAATGATTGATGCTTCTCATCTCTCTCCATTTCTGTTTGTCTTTCCCTGTCTACCCCTCTCTCTGACTCACTCTGTCTCTGTAAAAAATAAGTAAATAAAAAAATGGCTGTGGTTGCAAGGGAGCAAGGGCCCCCCTCGAGCAGAGCATCACCCCCTAGTGGGCTTGTCACGTGGATCCCAGTTGAGGCAACTGCTGGAAACTGTCTCTGCCTCCACTCCTCTCACTAAATTAAAAATTTCTCAGTTTTTGTTAGTGATGTTATCCAAGTCAGTTCTTTGTCTCTGCCAATGTGTTTATCTGAATATTAGGTGATGTCCTGTCACTGTTCTTCTGACATTGCATGAAGTGAGCACACACAGGACAGTGCTGTCACTCTAAAAGGTGCTTTGTAATAAAGTACCCTGAATCCAGTAGCAGTGAGGCTGTAGGACCAGGTGGGAGATGACGAACACCCAAGATGCCGATTTGATGTGAGTGCTGTATGTGGAGAGAGGACACCTGTTTCCATGCTGCACAACTGGCTCAACTCAGGAAAATGAAGTTAGTGTTATCCCTTCCTGGATACCATGGTTGGTTAGAGCATCGTCCCAAAGCACACAGTTTGCAGGTCTGATGTCTGGTCAGGGCACATGCAGTAACAGATTAATGTACTTGACTGTTTCCCTCTCTAAAATGAATAAAAAATTAAAATAAAAACTTATGTGTTGTTTAGAACAATTAAAGTGCTATCAGAAAACAGTATTTATTAGAACATTGTAATATTGTGCCATGTTTTTTCACCGGGGCACCAAATGTATTGGAAATTGTAGAATTTATACCAACATTCTTGTTCCCTTTTAAAATAAGCATGTATTACTTTTTGGAGCAAGTGTAGGAGCGTTGGGATGTGAAAAAAACTGTATCCTTCCACCCAGGTAGGTGGGATGAGGAGGCAGATGACACAGGTGAGAGATCTAAAGGTCATGGAGGAGGCCAGACCTTACAGTGTGGTTGGGAAGCTGCTGCAGTGGAAAGGGCTGTGAGAAGCAGGTTTACTTTTGTTGCTGTCATAGAGGGACAGCTGGACTCTTCAACACATCCTGTCCTCCTGCATTCTCTCTGGACCATGATTTTGCTCCAGTGATGACCATCATCACATTAGCTGTGTAGCCCAAGTCCTCCCCTTGGACTTTGAGGGTCACTATTATCTGGCTCCTCTTCCATTGCTTCAGGGACCTGGGAAACCTGTGCACATAGCTGACGTATCTGTGCTAAGCTGTTTCTTTTAAATGTAGAAGTTCACGAAGGAAGTGGTAGAGATCCTTTAATTGGGTGCAGAAATTTCAAGATACCTGGGAACATATGTCAGGTTTACACTTTTTTATTTTAATGTAAGACAGAGGAACATGGACCGACAGGAAGGAGAGAGATGAGAAGCATCAATTCTTTATTGCTACCCTTGGCTGTTCATTGATTGCTTTCTCATGTGTCTTTTACTGGCTTGGTTACAGCAGAGTGAGTGACCCCGTGCTCAAGCCAGCGAACTTAGGTTTCAAGCCACCAACCAGTGTCATGTGTATGATTTCATACTCAAGCCAGCAGTCCTGTGCTCAAGCTGGTGATTTCACTTTCAAGCCATGACTCTGGCGTTTTGAACCTGGGTCTTCTGCAACACAGGGTGATGCTCTCTCCACTGAACCACCACGTGGTCAGAGATGATGTCGGGAGCCAATCCACTAATGCTGGCTAACAAGGTCACAGCAGGAGAAGATCCACAACTGCTGATTGACAAAGTCACAGCAAAAGAAGATCGATGGCTGCTGGTTGATAGAGTTACCGCAGTGAAGACCAACGGCTGCGGGTTGACAAAGTCACCGCAAAGGAAAGGCACAACGATACTTCCCCTTTGACCTTTTGAATTAATCTGGCCTTATATCCCCCCTTTTCTGGGTGTGTGCTATTATTTATGGCACAGGGATAATAGTACTGTGCTTCCCCTGTAGATTCGTAGTAATTTCTTTGGAAATGAGACAGAAGGTGTAAGTTCCACAGAAAAGCCTGTAAGCCCCTTTAACTGGGCTCATAAATAAGAGGCTGGCCATGATATCCCCTCATAAAGAATTAAGTTTGTAGGAGAATTTCTTCTTATTAATCATGTTAGAAAGAATAAAGTTAGAACTTAACTAGTGTATGAATATAGTAAATGAATAAAGTTGAACTAGACATTAGAATCTTAGGTAAAGTGGAGTGGAGTGGCCTGTTGTGTGGCCTTGGATGGGAGCGCAGCTGGCAAGTAAAGAATGTTTTGTTAAAAGACTTGTCACTGAAGGCAGTTGCTGGGCTTTTCTCAGTAAAACATTCTCATGAGATTTTTGTATTTTCCAAGAATAAGAAGAGGAATGTAGTGGGATTCATAGCAGCAATAGCAATTAATGCCGTCTGATATTATGTTGCTACTAGCTATCTTGCAGGTGCACTCTATGTATCTTTAAGTAAAAGTTACTCTTAATGCTATGTCAGTTTCTTAAATAGCAAGCCTTTTGTAGTCTTGTGAAAAAAGAATTAGGACACTACATGAACTTAAGGCTATTTGCCTGAGCAAGCGGTAGTCCTTTGCTAGTCCTTGATGATTTTGTCTGCTATCTCTCTCTGTACCCTTGATTCACAACAACAGTAAAATAGAGTTATTAATTAGTACTAATCTTTTAGAAATTTGTACCGATATTGTTATTACTATTCAAGTTATTGTATAACTGTACTTTGAATGACTTACCACCTGATTTATAGCTTATAGATATGAATTAACTGTTATCTGGAAATATGTAACCATAGTGAAACTAAAACAATGATGTATTCAAAATACCATGTGATTGTAACTTAGTGTGTGTGCATAAAAAGTAAAGTTAGACCAGCCATTGGCAGAGATGCCTGGCAGTAAATGCTAACTAGAGAATAAAGAGAAAGAAAAGAATTCGGCTCTCTCATTCGAATTCGCCTATGGCGTCTCTTCCTCTGGGACCCCTGGATTCCCCCCCGGGGCTGAACCCTGACAAGACATGTTTTCAGGTTTGTCATTTCTAATCCTGTGGAGGTTTCTCACATGACCCTACAGAGTGTAGACTCAGTGACTTCTTCTCAGCACAGGACACCTCCCCAAAATGCAAAAATCTAAGTCCCTTCAAAACTTTTTTTAGCTTAGTATGAACTATCATTAAAAATTTTCAATCTAATTCCTGGCCATTTGGCTGAGTGGTAGGCTTCAGTATGGTATGTTGATGTGATTGGTGTAATTTTAGTCTGGGCATACATGGGAAGTGACCATCTGCTTTTCCACCCATCTCCTCCTCCCTTCTCTTTCTGTTTTTTCTAGCAGTCATGGCTCAATTTGTTTGAGTGCATTGGCCCCAGATGGGTGTTGCCAGGTGGACCCCATTTGGGGTGCATGCAGGTAGAATGTCTATCTCCCTATGAGTTGAAAAAGAAGTAAAATATTTCCAGTCTCTATTTCCTAATTGACCACATTAATTTCATGACTCACTGTATCTCATAGAGATTTTCAGTAAGTCACTTATATAGGTGACCTTAGAGTATGTCCCAGCAGGTAGGAAAATGTCCAGTTACCTGTTTTCATCATCACTGTCATTCTGCCTTTCTCTTACACATCTGAGAGCTACTTAGGACTATGTCTTGTGTTTTCACTTTTTACTAGATCTTTGTCATATTTCTGCTTTGAGAATCATAAGTGCTGATACAATAAGCAGAATTTTTCTTTGGTAAGAATAGGAATACAGCATTAATGGGCACTTCATAATTAGGAAATGTTTTTGCTTTTTAATTCAAGTTTACTTCAGGAGAAACTAATGAGGTTTTTCATTTGTTTTCTCAGTATGTTCCTTTACATGGTGTACTTAATCTGAAATGCTTAAGAAATGTTTTCAATTAGCAATAATCGCTCCTTCGATAAACCTCATTGGTATGATACTGCCACTGTGCAAAGCTTAATCTGAAATGTTTAAAGAATAGTCTTTCTCTTCATATTTTATAGCTTTCTAATGGTTTTTATTTAGAAATAAAGGGTTTTTGCCTGACCAGGCGGTGGTGCAGTGGATAGAGCATTGGACTGGGATGCAGAGGACCCAGGTTCGAGACCCCGAGGTCGCCAGATTGAGCATGGGCTCATCTGGTTTGAGCAAAAAGCCCACCAGCTTGAACCCAAGGTTGCTGGCTCCGGCAAGGGGTTACTCGGTCTGCTGAAGGCCCGCGGTCAAGGCACATATGAGAAAGCAATCAATGAACAACTAAGGTGTTGCAACGCGCAATGAAAAACTAATGATTGATGCTTCTCATCTCTCTCCGTTCCTGTCTGTCTGTCCCTGTCTATCCCTCTCTCTCTTTGAAAAAAAAAAAAAAGAAAAAGAAAGAAAGTAGAAATAAAGGGTTTTGCTTTTATTCTGTGAGGATTATAGCCTGCATGTTTTTGTAGCATTAGCTAAAATATATTAAACCAGAAAAAGTCATCATGTTATTTAAATGTCTTTATTAAAATTGTACTTTATAGTTATTGTTGAATATGAATACATTGCCTAAGAAATGTTTCTTCTGTATAATGTCACAATGCAAAATGTTTGCTATTTCAGGGTCCACTCATTTAAAAATTTTAGTTATAAAGATGGATTGTTTATCAGTTGAACTTTTATGTACTCAGAATTCTGGGGATAAATTTTTTATTCTTTTGCATTTTCTTTCATTCAATATTATTTTGAAATAGTTACAACTGTACCATATAGTGGTTAGACCTTCATGTACTTTACAAAGTCTGAACTATTTTTTTTAGTGTTTTTGGTTGCTTATTCATGTATATTCTTTAGATTACACATATAATTGACATGAAATGATAGATGTCTTTCTCTTTCTGACTTATTGCACTTAAGACAATGTGTGTCCATACTTCTGCAAATGCTATGGTTTTATACTTTTTACAATCTATGTATTTCTTCATATTTATATTCTCATTCTTTTTTGTGTGTGACAGAGACAGAGAAACAGATGGAGGGACAGATAGGAACAGAAAGGAAGGGAGAGATGAGAAGCATCAATTGTTCCTTGTGACATCTTAACTTGTTCACTGATTGCTTTCTCATATGTGCCTTGACCGAAGGGCTACAGCAGACTGAGTGACCCCTTGCTCAAGCCAGTGAGTTAGGAATCAAGCTGCTGAGCCTTGCTCAAACCAGATGAGCCCACACTTAAGCTGGTGACCTCAGGGTTTCAAACCTGGATCCTCTGCGCCCTAGTACGATGCTCTCAACTGTGCCACCACCTGGTCAGGCTGGTTATTTTCTTATATGTAGTTTTATCAGGGGCTCTAAGCTAGTGACCTTGGGCTTCAAACCAGCAACCTTTAAGTTCAGCTACCATGAGGTCATGTCTATAATCTTACAGGCTGGTTAGCTCAGCATCTTGAATGTGGGTCCTCTATATCTGAGGCCAATGCTCCATTTACTGCACCACCATCTAATCAGACAAGGAGTATTTTAAAATTCTACTAGGTTGAAGCATGTCAACTTTGTGCTTTTTTTTTTCTGAGGTAGAGCAGGGGCCTGACCTGTAGTGGCAGTGTGGATAAAGTTAAAGTATAAACCTGAAATGCTGATGTCAGTTAACCCTGGGCTTGCCGTATGAAGGCATATAGAAAAAGCAACTAATATGAGTTGATGCTTTCTGCTCCAACCTTCATTTCCCTCATTCCTTTCCCTAATAAAGAAAATCTTTAGGCCCGACCTGTGGTGGCGCAGTGGATAAAGCGTCAACCTGGAATGCTGAGGTCACTGGTTCGAAATCCTGGGCTTGCCTGATCAAGGCACATATGAGAGTTGATACTTCCTGCTCCTTCCCCTTCTCTCTCTCTCTCTCTCTCTCTCTCTCTCTCTCTCCCTCCCTCCCTTCTTTCTCTAAAAAAATGGAATGAATAAATAAATAAAAATTAACAAGAGACAGCTTTAAAAAAAATAAAGAAAATCTTTAGAAAATGAGTGAGAAACCTGACCTATGGAGGCACAGTGCATATAGCATTGACCTGGAACCCTGAGTTAATCAGTAAGAAACCCTGGGCTTGCTTGGTCAGGGTACATACAGGAAACGATTAATAGAAGTTGATACTTCCTGCTTCTCCCTTCTCTCTTATCTCTAAAAATTAACAATTAAAAAACATTTTTGAAGTAAATTAAAAATAAATAAGAGGAGCAGAGATAGAGACAGTCTCTACCATGAACTCCAAATGTGATCCACCCAGCAACCCCTGTCTGGGGCTGATGATCTGCCCAGCTGTAGCTTCTCACAACCAAGCTATTTCTAGTGACTTGTCAGGCAACAGGCTGATTCTGAAATGGAGTTGGAAAAACTGTGTGGACAGTAAATTGGAGCAGGAAATGAGGGAGTGGAACTCATGCTCCTGAAAACTGATTATTGTGACTGCTGCTTTGGCATGTGTAAAAGGTGACCTCCCCTCCCTTCCATGGCTGAGACACCAAGGTTCCATTAGAGACAAAGATCCAAGTGGGGGAATCACAAGCTTTGGGGGGGGGTCTATGCCACACAATTCACTTCTCCCACAGGGGTGCTCAGCTCTCTCTCATGACACGGGGATGTAGGCTTTACTTCTCACACATTTTCACCTGACATTATATTTCTGTGAGCAGGGGGATATTCGTCTACCCAGAAACCAGCTGGTAGATTAGAGAGTTGGGAGAAAGCAAAATAAAAAAGTCTGGGATAGGATAAATAGTATAGACTCAGAATTCTTTTACACAGACAAGGTTAGGATAGGTAACAGTTAACAATTTATATAACAATAAATGGGTTCCTTGGTGTTTGCTCTGGTGGGGTGGTTGTGCCAGGAGGGGGTAGAAAAGGATTACTCTTTCATTACAAGGGTATGTTAGCCTATACATTATTGTAGATGCAAAAGTCAAGAGACAGGCTCAATGAAGGTAAGCATGCACCTTTGTTAGCAAATACTGTTCTAGGACAGGACTACTCACCATGAAGTGCTTTTAGTTAGTTTTAGTATCAGACCATCCTGTGTGGTTACTTCAGGTCTCTGAGTTTGCAAGGCCACCATGCGAGCCTCTTCCCAGTTTGTCATGTTCACAGTGTGGCCCCTTTTTGTCCACAGTGTCTAGAGTTTTAACTTTCCAGCCATAATGACCTCAAGTGCTTTACCCACATCACTTCCAACAGTGATCATACTATTGCATTTAAAAGTTTCATTTTTCTCTTTAATATTTTTTAAATGCTTTATTATTTTAGTATTTTGTTCCACTTCACAAACCCCTCACCTTGGTTGCCCTCAGCTAGTTATTCATATGTTTGTGTTAGTGGATGTTTTGGGATTTTTTGGTTAAGTTTTCTAGCCCTGTCGACCCTTTTCTGTTAAAGAAAAAAGCATTTTTTCTTTCTGACCTTTGAGACCCTTGTAGATCTTGTATTCAGTGCATTGTTTTTAGAGTTACAATATTTTTTTCCCCTCAGATTAAAGTTGGGTCTGGGTACAGGGCTTCTTACCAAAATCCTCCAGTAGCTGGGTTGAACTTTAGGTGACCCTGAATAGGGCAGATCTCGTAACCCTCCACCTGAGCAATCCCAGTGATATCTTACCTGCTCCACCCTCAGGCCCTTGAACATTGTGCCAGTGAGTCACCCCCTCATCACTTATCTGAACATTCTCATACTTAGCACCACGCCCTCCCATTGTTTTACTGACCCATGTAACAACTTTTTACCCTGCAGCTGAAAATACTTCTACTACTGGTGAGGTGACAAAATCTTGATTCCTGCCTTGCTGGAGAAAAATATTTCAATCAAGGGACAAATAGCCTGACCAGGCGATGGTGCAGTGGCTAGAGCATTAACATGGGATGCAGAGGGCTCAGGTGGAAACCCCAAAAGTGTTGGTGTAATTGCAGGCTCACAGTTTGCACATGAAACCATCGACATGGTCCCATGGTCACTGGCTTGACCCCAAAGCTTGCTTGCTTCAGTAAGGAGTCACTGGCTCTACTGCATCCACCCGGGTCAAGGAACATGAGAAAGCAATCAATGGACAACTAAGGTGTCACAATAAAGAATTGATACTTCTCATCTCTTTTCCTTTCTGTCTCTCTGTCCCTATCTGTCCCTCTTTCTGTCTCTCTTGCCCAAGAAAAAAAAGTCAAAATTAAAGTGGTTTTGAACATATGAAACCTAAAGTAGAACATAAAAAAAGAATCAATATGCAATAAGCTACAGAACATCACCAAATGAAGAAACAGCCTGGATTGTAGAGTAATAGCTAGTTAAAAGACTAAGAAAAAGAGAATAATAAGTATGTAGAAATCTCACCAAACAATGGAGGAACACATTACCAGAATGAGAAGCTTCAGCCTGGGCTCCACAGTTGCCCACCCACCATATGCATCAACCAAGAAGAGTTTTCTGGAGCTTCAAGGACTGTACCTATATTTTTATTATTATATTTTCTTGTATTTTTCTGAAGTGAGAAGAGGGGAGGCAGTCAGACAGACTGCTGCATGCTCCCAACCTGAATTCACTGGGCATGCCCACCAGGGGGCCATACTGTGCCCATCTGGAGCTTTGCTCTGATGCAGCCAGACATTCC
Organism: Saccopteryx bilineata; assembly: GCF_036850765.1. Taxonomy (NCBI): domain Eukaryota; kingdom Metazoa; phylum Chordata; class Mammalia; order Chiroptera; family Emballonuridae; genus Saccopteryx; species Saccopteryx bilineata. The sequence goes on from NC_089492.1 coordinate 298,435,422, forward strand.
AACGCTTGAGGTGGAGACCATGGAGCCATCCTCAGCACCCAAGCCAACTTTGCTCCATTGGAGTCTTGGCTGCAGGAGGGAGAGAGAGACTGTTGGGGACCGAAAAGCCAACAGGGTTTTTACACTTTAGATTTTAGGGGTCAGAGGTGTGGGGAACTGGTTATAGGCTGACAGTCTCATCAACCCCCACCCCCCACCTCACTTGCCTGATTAAATTGCAAAAGGCTAAGCCCTTCCCCACACCTCCATGTTAGCTGTGATGCTGGATTGTTTATGCTCATCCACCACATGTCCCCTGGAAAAGACTGAAGGTAAGTTTCTTTTACCCTTTGTTTCGTGTGAAGTTAAGATGATATGTATGGTGCAGGTTTTCTGCACTTGGTAAGATTCTTGGGTTGCCTTGGAAACATGATCAGAAATCTGATTTGCTGATGGCTTCACTTTGCCCTATAAATTAAAGGGGAGAGCAGTTTTTTTGTTGTTTTTTTTTTAACTTTTTTTTTTTTAAATAATTTTATTTTTTTAATGGGGTGACATCAATAAATCAGGATACATATATTCAAAGATAACAAGACCAGGGTATCTTGTCGTTCAATTATGATGCATACCCGTCACCCAAAGTCAGATTGTCCTCTGTCACCTTCTATCTTGTTCTCTTTGTGCCCCTCCCCCTCCCCCTTTCCCTCTCCCATTCCCCCCTCCCCCCCGTAACCACCACACTCTTATCAATGTCTCTTAGTTTCACTTTTATGTCCCACCTACGTATGGAATAATGCAGTTCCTGGTTTAAAACTCAACAACAAACAAACAAACAATCCCATAAAAAAATGGGAAGAGGATATGAACAGACACTTCTCCCAGGAAGAAATACAAATGGCCAACAGATATATGAAAAGATGTTCATCTTCGTTAGCTATTAGAGAAATGCAAATCAAAACAGCAATGAGATACCACCTCACACCTGTTCGATTAGCTATTATTAGCAAGACAGGTAATAGCAAATGTTGGAGAGGCTGTGGAGGAAAAGGAACCCTCATACACTGTTGGTGGGAATGTAAAGTAGTACAACCATTATGGAAGAAAGTATGGTGGTTCCTCAAAAAACTGAAAATAGAACTACCTTATGACCCAACAATCCCTCTACTGGGTATATACCCCAAAAACTCAGAAACATTGATACGTAAAGACACATGCAGCCCCATGTTTATTGCAGCATTGTTCACAGTGGCCAGGACATGGAAACAACCAAAAAGCCCGTCAACTTTTTTTTTTTTGTATTTTTCTGAAGCTGGAAATGGGGAGGCAGTCAGACAGACTCCCGCATGCGCCCGACCAGGATCCACCCGGCACGCCCACCAGGGTGCAATGCTCTGCCCATTTGGGGCGTCGCTCTGTCGCGACCAGAGCCACTCTAGCGCCTGGGGCAGAGGCCAAGGAGCCATCCCCAGCGTCCAGGTCATCTCTGCTCCAATGGAGCCTTGGCTGCGGGAGGGGAAGAGAGAGACAGAGAGGAAGGAGAGGGGGAGGGGTGGAGAAGCAGATGGATGCCTCTCTTGTGTGCCCTGGCTGGGAATCAAACCCGGGACTTCCACACGCCAGGCCAACGCTCTACCACTGAGCCAACCGGCCAGGGCCAAGGGGAGAGCAGTTTTTGAGTGCACTGTTTTTGTCAGCAGCTTTGCAGAGCCATACCAAACCCATCCTTTTATTCTTTACACGTATTTCCTTACTTCTGCACCATTCCCACTCAGGACCTGAAATTACTAGCCGCACTTGTTCAAAACAAGTGGCACTTGAATAGGGACTGAGAAAGGAAAAACTAAACTAAAGGCAGGTGATGGAACTCCCCAGGTGCACACAGTAAATAAAATATTTGAGTAGTTTTGAGGGAGAGTATAATCGGGAGTAATAAATTATGTGACAGGGTAAAAAATAAAGGACCTTTTTGTAGAAATGTTTCCATATGAGAATGAATTGTCTGAAGAGCATCAGGGTGAGGTAGAAATGGAGGGATGTGAATATGAGAAGACCTTGGAGTCTGAGGATGACTCGGGAGAAACTAAGAGTATCGCAGCTATGGCTGCCTTATCCATGGCGCCGCTGCCGCCCACTGCTCATTACGCTCAACCTTCTGCTCCTCCGTGCCTTTATTGGGTTGCTTCCAGAGTCTCTAGCTCAGACCCTTGGAAATGCCAGCTCCAACAACCTGTACATCAGGCTCGAAATATAGGGGAAACAATGATGGCGTTCACTGTTTTCTTGTTGTAGAAAGACGGGACAATCAAGGGAATGTAGTATGAAAGCATGAACCTTTACCTTTTAAAAATGAAAGAATTTAAACTTGTTTGTGTTAAGTATGGGCCTACCGCCCCTTTTACACTTGGTTTATTAGATACTATTAGTGCAAAGGATCTTCCTCCAAATGACTGGAAGGCAGTTGCTCGTGCCTGTGTCTCTGGGGGTGATTATTTGTTGTGGAAATCAGACTTTTATGAAAAGTCCACTGAGCAGGATGAAGAAACTAGCAAGAGCAGGTTGCTGTTACTGCCGATGTGTTAACTGGAGAAGGACAATATGTCCCTATGCCAGCTCAATTAGAGTATCAACTAATTACACTAGGGAACAAAATTTTTGTTGCATCACAAAAACACATAATTCGAGTGTGCTGATCTCAAATCTGACATTAGTTTTTCTCTGTAAGCTACAGATTTTTTGCAATTCAAGATTTTAGGTTTTCACCTTATTGTAAAAGTTTCAACATTTAGTTTAACATAATGAAGTAGAATGTCTTCTTGGGCACCATCTTTGTGAAAATATAATAATTTATATAATGCAGTAAATAAACTAATACACTATGAGATATGATTGCATCAGAATTTGTTTACAATTTCAAAATAGAACATATTAAAACACTTATTTTACTCATAAAATTTGTGCAAAACTTATTTAAATTCTATTCAGGCAAAAATTTCCGTACGTAGCTCTTGCGTTTGTGTACTTGATGAGGACAATCTCGTTTGATGCTCCAGCAGTAGTCTGCTCATCACTAACAGCTCCAAGATTTTCAGGAAACATCAAGGTGACTATTCAAGAGTGAATCTTAATGCTCATGTTATATCCAATGTCGCGGAAAGCCAACAGCATCCTTTGAACCAGAAGTTCATAGTTTTTTGCTTTTTTGTTGCCAAGGAAGTTCTTTGTAACTGCCACAAAAGATTGCCATGTTGCTTTCTCCTCTTTATTCATCTTCCTGGCAAATTCTTTGCCACGTATGAGGGTTTGAGTTTAAGGTCCATCAAATACACCTACTTTTATCTTCTTGAAAGACAAGGCAGGAAAAGCAGAAATAATATATTAAAAGCATTCACTTTCTCTATTCAAAACTGAACAAACTGCTTCATTAAGCCAAGTTTGATGTGAAGTGGGGGAAAAATGATCATGTCTCAATTAACTACAGGTTAATTCACAATATTTTGCATCCTTACTTCCAGAGCTTCACATTTCAGCCACTCCTTCTGTATCCAGTGTTTCTCCTGAGCTCGGCTGTTGCACAAACACAGAAAGCAAGGATACTTCGTGAAATCTCTCTGTTTTCCTAGCAGAAAATTTACCATTTTAAGATCCATACAAATGATCCAGTTATGCTCCTTGTACTTCAGTAAGTCAAGGATAATTTTTATGTCGCTATAAAATTCTTGCAGATGAATTGAATAAAATATTGGGACTGCTGCATAAACATTACCGTTGTGTAGGAGAACACATTTCAGACTCCACTTAGGGCTGTCAAGAAATAGCTGCCATTCTGTTGGACTGTAAATGGTAACACCTAGCTGCTGAGAAGACTACTAAAATCATGCAGTAAACAAAGTGTTTGTCTTCAAAAAAAAGTACACAAAACTTTGTTCATGCTTCCTGAAATGGGATACTTTAGCTGACCAGTGAAGTACATTCTTTTCTTGAAGCCTGGAGGCTAATAAATCAGCTGCTTTTTTTGATAGGCCCAAATCTCTTCCTAAGTCATTCAATTTGGGTTGGCTAAACTCCTGAGGGATTAATGACTGCTTGGCATCAGAAGAAGACCCTTCAGATTCTACAAACATTTCCTCATGCATCTTATCAAAATACACTTGATCACCATGTTCACTTTCTTCATCCTTAGAAGATATAAAACCATTGAAAACTGGAACCGGGAGTGTCTCAGAATGTGGGATAGGTCATATTGCTGAAGGAATATTAGGATATGTGATCATATGCTGTTTTATCTTGCCGATGCCCTTTGTATGGACCAGACAGAAATAACAGTCACTGCTGTGGTCCTTAGGTTCATGCCAATTCATGGGAATACCAAAAGGCATTCTTTTGCTTTTTCCTTTTGTCCAGTCACAAAGCATTTCCTCACAATTATGACACACAATATGAGGAGCCCAATTCTTGTCTTGATTGCCAAGAGGAACTTGAAAATAGGCAATATATGCATGTGTCACAAATGATGAAATATTGCGCCTTTGATGTTGAAGTATGTAAGAGCCACATATATAACAAAAGGTATCAGGACTATTCTTCAATTTACACCTACTCAAAGAAGCCATGATTCAATCTTAAAACAAAATAAGAGGGTGTTTTTTTTTATCAGATAATAATCTTTTACATTTAAAAACAACTACAGCCTGACCAGGCGGTGGTGCAGTGGATAGAGCATTGGACTGAGATGCCGAGAACCCAGTTTCGAGACCTCGAGGTCGCCAGCTTGAGCGTGGGCTCATCTGGTTTGAGCTAAAGCTCACCAGCTTAGACCCAAGGTCACTAGCTCGATGGAGGGATTACTAGGTCTGCTGAAGGCCCACAGTCAAGGTACATATGAGAAAGCAATCAATGAATAACTAAGGTGTTGCAATGCGCAACAAAAAACTAATGATTGATGCTTCTCATCTTTCTTTTCCTGTCTGTCTGTCCCTCTCTCTGACTCTCTCTCTCTGTCCCTGTTAAAAAAAAAAGAAGAAAAACTGATGATTGATGCTTCTCATCTCTCCATTCCTGTCTATCTATTCCTGTCTATCCCTCTCTGTGACTCTCTCTGTCCCTGTAAAAAACAACAACTACAATTATGTAAAAGTGATGTTTGTAAAACATTAATTGCCTTGTGGTTATGTTCAATTCAAGAGTTGTTGCCCTTTAACTCCAATTTAAAAACCAATTCATGCCATTAACTGTAACAAAAAGAAATTAAAATTGCATAAAAACTAGAGCATGCACCAAAAAATGGTTTTCAGATTTGGAATCAGCAATGCAGAAATATATAGAAAAAGTTCTAAAACCTCATGCAATAGAAAATGAAAAAAAAATTGTCCCCAGTGTAATAATTTAGTCCAAAGATTACATAAGTTCTTTAGCTTTTCATGATCTCTTTTTAAAAAATATGTAATAGTAATGAATAGTTTGGTTTTTTAAATTTTTTTTTCATTTTAGAGAGAAGAGAAAGAGGCAGAGAGAGAGAAGAGAAGAAGGAAGCATCAACTCCCATATATGCCTTGACCAGGCAGCCCCAGGGTTTTGAACTGGCCCCCTCAGCATTTGCAGGTCGACACTTTATCCACTGAGCCACCACAGGTCAGGCTAAGAATAGTTATTGATCTTCATTTTTTTAAATTTTTTATTTTATTTTATTGGAAGCATAGGAAGTAGAGAGAGAGTCCCACATGCACCCTGATGGAACAGAACAGACAAGGCCAACAAGGGGCAATGTTCTGCCCATGTGGGGATGGTGCTCCATTGCTCAGCAACAGAGCCATTTTTTAAAAGTGCCTAGAGAAGAGACAACGGGGCCATTCTCATTGCTCAAGGCCAGCTCACTCGACCAATCCAGCTATGGCTGTGGGAGGGGAAGAGAGAGAAAGAGAAGCAACAGGGGGATGAGTAAAGAAGCAGATGGTTGCCTTTTCTGTAGGCCCTGACCCAGAATCAAAACTGGGACATCCACTCTCTTGGCCACTGTACCACTGACGAAACTGGCCAGAGACAATCTGCATTTTTAGAAACTATCTGATAGGCAATGTAGCTGATGTAAAGAGGGAGTTTCACAGATGTGTAATATTTTTGACCCATTTAGAAAACATACTTAAACACAAATAATAGTCCTGCCCTGGCCAGATAGCTTAATTGGTTGGAGCATCATCCTGAAGCACAAAGGAAAAAATATGACAAAAATCTAATCAAAAAGTGAAAACAGAGAAAGCCAGAATTCCAGGCAGCTCTCAACTGCACAAGAAAGAATTACAGAATGAAGGTGATGGTGAAAGCGGGTAACAGTGGACACTTTCCTACCTGCTGTGTGATACTCTAAGGTCACCTATAGCAGTAACTATTGAAGGACTCCCTAAGATACATAGAGACATGAAGTTATTCTAATGTTGAAAATTAAAAATACAGACTGGAAATATATTTTTATTTTGTTCCAAGTTAAAGGAGGGTAGATAGACTCGTGCATGCACCTCAATGTGATGCACATAAAAACCTTCGTCTGGGGCTGTTATTTTATCCATCTGGGGCCATGGCCACAACTCAGCTATTTTTAGTGCTTGAGGTGGAGACAGCACAGAGACACCCTCAGCACCCCAAGATAATATGCAGGAACCAAATGAGACATGGCTTCAGGAGGGAAAGAGAAAGGAAGAGAAGAAGAGAAAGAATGGCTAAGGGGAAGGATGGAAAAGCAGATGGTCACTTCCCCTGCATGTCCTGAGTGGAATTGAACCCAGGACATCCATATTCCAAGATGACGCTTTCCCACTGAGACAAAGGGCCAGGGCCCAGACCAAAAATTTGTAATCATAATTCATACTAAGCAAAAGAACATTTTGAATTAAAGCAGAATTAGATCTTCACACTTTGGGGAGATGCTTTATGTTGTAATGAAATCATTGGGTCTTCACTCTGTATGGTCTTGTGGGAATCCTCCATAGAACTGGAAACAATAAACCTGGCCTGATGTGGCAGTGGAGCACTGCATAGAATGTTGAATGGGGACACAAAGGACTCGTGTTCAAAACCCAAAGGTCAGCACATTGAGCGTGGGCTCACCAACTTGAGCGCGGGATTGCTGGCTTGAGCATGGAATCACAAACATGACCCATGGTTGCTGGCTTGAGCAAGGGGTCACTGACTCTCCTGTAACCCCAGATCAAGGCACATAAAATAAAGCAATCAATGAACAAGTAAGGTGCTACAAAAAAAACCCTGATGCTTATCTTTCTCTTTTCCTGACTGTCCCTACCTGTCCCTCTCTGTCTCTGTCAAGAAAAGAAAGGATGGATAGAAGGAAGGAAGGAAGGAAGGAACGAAGGAACGAAGGAACAAGGAACGAAGGAAGGAAGGAAGGAAAAAAGGGAGAAAGAAAGAAAGAAAGAAAGAAGAAAGAAAGAAAGAAAGAAAGAAAGAAAGAAAGAAAGAAAGAAAGATAGATGATAATTTTGAAAACATGGCATGGGTCCCCAGGATTCCTGAAATTTCTGCACATAATCTGAAGATCTCAACCACTTCCAACAAAAACTCCAAATGAGAAAACACAGCTTACCATGAACCTCCTCAGGTACATACACAGGTATTCCAAGGTCCCCAAAGCTATGGAAGAGGAGTCATCATGGCAGCCCTCAGTCCAAGAGGAAGACTTGCCTCCACTGCTAATTTGATGACAGAGGTCACTAAAGCAAAAGCAGAGTCCTGAGAGGATGCTGGAATATGGAACGTGTTGAAGACAAGCTGTCCCTCTCTGACAGCAACCAGAATACACCTGGGCTTCTCACAGCCCTTTCCACTGCAGCAGCTTCCCAACCACACTGTAAGGTCTGGCTTCCTCCATGGCCTTTAGATCTCTTATCTGCCTCATCTGCTTCCTCATCCCACCTACCTGGGTGGGAGAATACTGTCATTTTCCTTCACAGCTCCAATTTCTAATGCATTTTGTACCCAGGTGAGAAGACATGGTATTGCCTGGAACTCTTAACCTGCCTTTGTCTTACTTAAAATGTAATTTTGTCACTACTTGCTGGTATATCCATTTACTGTGTCATAACTGTCATATTTTGTATCTCTCAGCTGTGCCATCTGAAGACAACCAGACCTTGTTACAAAATCCAGGCATAGAAGATTTATTCTCTAAAACAATACTGGTAAGATATGGAAGGTGTGGTTTTGATCTTGTAAATGTAATGAAAACCTCAGAAATTTAGGAAGAATGGTAAGAAGAAAGGATATTAATGTGTACAGAACTAACCTGCCGCAATTTGTTTTGTTATTATATATAGAGAGTGGTACTTTGACTCATGAGTTTAATCTGTTTAATGACCATGCTCGTGACTCTCTTTGCTTCTGTGTCAAATCGAATTTCCCCATTTAAATTAATGAGAATGAAATTAATCTGTTCCAGCCTCCAAAAACAGCATGAATTTTTTGTTTTACGTATATTCTTTAAATTTTTTTAGTTTTTATTTTTTTGTACTTTTCTGAAGTGAGAAGCAGGGAGGCAGAGACAGAGACAGACTTCTGCTTGTGCCTGACCAGGATCCACCTGCCATGCCCACCAGGGGACGATGCTCTGCCCATCTGGGGCATTGCTCCACTGCAGTCAAAGCCATTCTAGCACCTGAGGTGAAGGTCATGGAGCCATCCTCAGTGCCCTGGCCAGTTTTGCTCCAATGGAGCCGTGGCTGCAGAAGTAGAAGCAAGAGATGGAAAGGAGAGGGGGAAGGGTGGAGAAGAAGATAAGTGCTTACCTGTGTGCCCTGACCGGGAATCAAACCCAGGACTTCCACATGCCGGGCCAATGCTCTACCACTGAGATTTAGAGGCAGTGCACACGTGTGGTTGTTACCGATCCAGACGCGGCTGTTCAAAGATCACGCGGGACTTGCAGACAGTCTTCCCGGCGCAAACCTGACCCTCCCCTCCCCCATTCCTACACACGGGAGCCTAAGGGTCGCTGCGGACGCTGAGAGCGCCGCTCCCGAGCCCCCAGCGGTGAGTGCGGAGTCCAGGTGAGAGGCCCCGAGCCTGCCCGCTTCGCTGCCAGGTGGGGGGGTTCAACGTTGGTTTCTGGGAAAACTCTGAGGCCAACCCACCCGTGTTCCCCTGCCTGTTCCCCTGCCGTCGGGCGTGGGGCAACCCCTGCTGTGGGGTTTCCTGCCTCGGTCAGAACCGGGCAGTACCCCTCTGGAAACCCTCACCCCATTTAATTTAATAAGTGGCCCAGGAACAGCACACTTTCCGTGGGGTGGGGATTTGGGATGAGAACGCGGGGTCCCCAGAAGAGCTTTTACTCAACCCTCAATTCTTACTAAATATCAAAGAAATCACACAGGAGACAAATCATACAATTTAGACAATGAGGCAAAGCCTTTAGCTTTTTCTCAAGACTTACTAACCATCAGAGAATTCATAATGAATAGAGGTCTTATAAATGTTTAGAGTGTGGTTAAACCTTTATCCAGAACTTGTCTTACCGTGCATCTAAGAATTCATATGGGAGAGAAACTATACAAATGTAGAGTCTGGCAAAGATTTTAGAATGTCATCTTACCTTACTAATAATCAGAGAATTCATACTGGAGACAAGCTTTACAAATAAAGAGAATGTGGCAAAGCCTTTGACCAGTCCTGAAAGCTTACTCTTCACCAAAGAGTTCAAACTGAATGCAAACCTCATATTTGTAGGGAGTTTAAGAAGGTATTTGCTTGGCAGTGGAATCTTATTAAATATTAGACAATTCATTCTCAAGAGAAGGCTTGTGAATATGGAGGTGTGCAAAACCTTAAATGACTGGCCTCTCCTTCCTTAACAAGAGAATACATATGAGGGAGGCACTAGCAAATGTAAAGTACATGATGAAGTTTTTTACCTGTGCTCAAAACTTGCTCAACATTGCAAATTTCATGATAGAGACAAACTGTAAAGTGTCAGTGATTTGGCATAACATTTAAGCTTTCTTCAGGTCTTATTGAGCATCAGATAATTAAACCTTCAAATGTAATTTATGTTCCAAAGTCTTTGTCCTTATCCATATCCTACTCAACATCTGCTTATACTGGATAGAAGAGGAGGAGACATAAAGAACATGGGAAAGCTTTACACAGTATGGTAACCTTACTCAACACCCTGTGAGGAACAGAATTTCTCACCTCAGGGCTTTCACCATGTATTGCCCTTAGATAAGTTATCTGCATAATTTACCAAATCCTCACTTTTTTGGCTTATTTGTAACAACCTAAATTTAGGTTGAAAATCACGAGGAGCCTGCAGATGGATCCAATGTTACCAGACCAACCTTCCTAGACTGAGTCATGAAGAAGCAGAAAGCCTAAACAGACCAAGAATTTCAACAATTACAAAGGTGCCTTTCACCATGTCTCTCTGAGCACTTAGCCCAAAGCGCAAAATGTCTTCAGAGCTTCTCTCCAACTGGATGAAAAGCTTCCCGGGGCAGAGGGCCTCCACCAGACTTGTACCCTTTTATCAGGGTTTTTCATATTGTTCAAAAACTGTATGTCCATCCAACAAGGGAGCCAGTGCCTCCTCTGGTTGCAGTCCAAGAATCAGTCCATGGACATGGGGCCTCAGGCCTCCCCCCTCATCTATGTCATCTTGTCAGCTCTTAAGAGCTGCCCGAAAGAGAAGCATGTGGCAATGGCAGCCAGCATTTCTACCTTTGCTCCAGATAGCACACTGGTATCCACCGGTCCCAAAACCACAGCAAATTACTAGGGGTATAGTAGGAACTCCTTTCTGTTGCGGTATTTCCTTCTGAAGTCTGCTGATGACAACTCCAGTCTGATTCTCCTCATCAAGAGAAGCTGGAAACCTCTACTCCGGCTGACTCAGATCCACTCTGCTGGCATGGCTCAATCTTAGGCTCCTGCAGCTTTTGGCTCTCAGCAACTTCCAGGGAAAATTGCAACTTGCAAATCCATAATTCCTTCTTGAGAGACTGCTCCATTTTCAGGCACAACTCACAAAAGTGGTCTCCTCCTCCAGTTCCAGGATCTGCATCTCTTCCTTCTGTGGCCATTCCAACTCTTTCTGCTGCTCAGTTTGCAGGCCTCCAGCTGCCTCTTCCACACAGCTCAAGGTTTCCTCTTGCAGGGCTGTAGAATTCAGCCAGCCTACAGTCCCCAAAATGATAGCCATGGGGATCCATAACAACCGGTTCTCCACCCCACCCCTCAAGGGTGTTGGCGGCTCCATACCAACCTGATGAGAATCCTGCCATGAACTATGCTAAATGTATGGCCAGTGGTCATGGCCTTAATGGCCAAGTACATGCAGGTTCACATTAGATTCTGTCAGATGGTAGAGAAACTCTGGAGCCAAGAACTGGTGGGAAATACCTTTATTCTAGCCTCATACCTGGCTGGAGAGTAAACACAAACACAAGGGGCTCCAAAACCCATTCATTCAGCACTCACAAAGCTACTGACAAATCTGGGTTTTCCCAGAATCAAAGGCCCCCACCAGCCTTATTCACCTCTGATTCCACATCTGCTTCTCTATGCAGAAACTGCAAAAACATGGCTTCACCTTCAGCACCCTGCCATCTTGGCTTTCTTCTCTGAAAAAAACGGACTCCTCCTGCCTCTTTTTCTCTTAAAGCATTTTGGTGCACAAAACCCTCCTCCACAGCAGGAAGGTGATTGGCAGTTTCACCTGGCAGTACCATTCACCTGACCAGTGGCCATTTTTTAACAATAAAAGTGAGCAAACCACAAAAATAGAGATTTCACAAACTTATTTGCCCAACAGGGCCAGTTAATATATCCCAGTATAACATGAGAGACTTAGGCTGTAGCTTGACTGGAGTAAAATGCCTCAGCTGCAGTAAGTCCTGAGGAGAAAATGTTTTAAAACTTTTTTTTTATAAATTTTTATTAATGTTAATGGGATGACATTAATAATTCAGGGTACATATACTCAAAGAAAACATGTCTAGCTTATCTTGTCATTAAATTATGTTGCATACCCCTCACCCAGAGTCAGATTGTCCTCCGTCACCCTCTGTTTAGTTTTCTCTGTGCCCCTCCCCATCCCTCTAACTCTCTCCCTCCCTCCTGCGCTCTCCCTCCCCCCACCCCTGGTAACCACCACTCTCTTGTCCATGTCTCTTAGTCTCGTTTTTATGTTCCACCAATGAATGGAATCATGTAGTTCTTGTTTTTTTCTGATTTACTTATTTCACTCCGTATAATGTTATCAAGATCCCACCATTTTGCTGTAAATGATCTGATGTCATCATTTCTTATGGCTGAGTAGTATTCCATAGTGTATATGTGCCACATCTTCTTTATCCAGTCTTCTATTGAAGGGTTTTTTGGTTGTTTCCATGTCTTGGCCACTGTGAACAGTGCTGCAATGAACATGGGGCTACATGTGTCTTTCCGTATCAATGATTCTGAGGTTTTGGGGTATATACCCAGTAGAGGGATTGCTGGGTCATAAGGTATTTCTATTTGCAGTTTTTTGAGGAACCACCATACTTTCCTCCAAATGGTTGTACTACTTTACATTCCCACCAACAGTGTATGAGGGTTCGTTTTTCTCCACAGCCTCTCCAACATTTGCTATTACCCGTCTTGTTGATAATAGCTAATCTAACAGGTGTGAGGTGGTATCTCATTGTAGTTTTGATTTGCATTTCTCTAATAACTAATGAAGATGAGCATCTTTTCATATATCTGTTGGCAATTTGTATTTCTTCCTGGGAGAAGTGTCTGTTCATGTCCTCTTTCCATTGTTTTATTGGATTGTTTGTTTGTTGTTGTTGAGTTTTATGAGTTCTTTGTATATTTTGGATATTAGGCCCTTATCTGAGCTGTTGTTTGAAAATATCATTTTCCATTTAGTTGGCTGTTTATTTTGTTGTCAGTTTCTCTTGCTGAGCAAAAACTTCTTAGTCTGATGTAGTCCCATTCATTTATCTTTGCCTTCACTTCTCTTGCCTTTGGAGTCAAATTCATAAAATGCTCTTTAAAACCCAGGTCCAGCCCTGGCCGGTTCGCTCACAGTAGGGCATCGACCTGGTGTGCGGGGAACCCGGGTACGATTCCCGGCCAGGGCACACAGGAGAAGCGCCCATTTGCTTCTCCACCCCTACCCCTCCTTCCTCTCTGTCTCTCTCTTCCCCTCCTGCAGCCAAGGCTCCATTGGAGCAAAGATGGCCCGGGCGCTGGGGATGGCTCCTTGGCCTCTGCCCCAGGCACTAGAGTGGCTCTGGTCAGAGTGACGCCCTGGAGGGGCAGAGCATCGCCCCCTGGTGGGCAGAGCCTTGCCCCTGGTGGGCGTGCTGGGTGGATCCCAGTCGGGTGCATGCGTGAGTCTGTCTGACTGTCTCTCCCTGTTTCCAGCTTCAGAAAAATACAAAACAAACAAACAAACAAAAAAAAAAACCCAGGTCCATGAGTTTAGTACCTATGTCTTCTTCTATGTACTTTATTGTTTCAGGCCTTATGTTTAGGTCTTTGATCCATTTTCAATCAATTTTAGTACAAGGGGACAAGCTGTAGTCGAGTTTCATTCTTTTGCATGTGGCTTTCCAGTTTTCCCAGCACCATTTGTTGAAGAGGCTTTCTTTTCTCCATTGTGTGTTGTTGGCCCCTTTATCGAAAACTATTTGACCATATATATGTGGTTTTACTTCTGAACTTTCTATTCTGTTCCATTGGTCTGAGTGTCTATTTTTCTGCCAATACCATGCTGTTTTGATTGTCATGGCCCTACAATATAGTTTGAAGTCAGAGAGTTTATTTTCTTGAAGATATTTCTTCACTGCAGGAACAAAGATGAGATATCCTATTCAATAAAAAACTGCTGCATAACCCATGCCCTAGCATTGGTGCACCACATAACCTGCAGTTTTTCTTTAAGAATCTTGTGACTCTTAAAGGCTCGAGGATTTTCAGAATGATACACTAGCAGTGGCTATACTTTACAGTCACCGCCAGCATTTGCACACAATGCAAGGGTCAGATGGTCCTTCTAAGGTTTATGGCCTGGCAGCTTCTTCTTTTCTGCAGTGATGAAAGTGTTCTGGGGCATTGTTTTCCAAAACAATCCTGTTTTGTCACAGTTGACCACATGTTCGAGGATGTAGCCTTTCTTTGTGATAAGTGCAGCAAAACGTGTGATGTATTCCTCAGCTGCCTTAACGTCAGCACTTGCAGCTTCACCATGCCTCACAATCAAGTGGATGCCAGATCTGTTCTTGAAATTTTCAAACTAGCCATGACTTGCCTTAAACGTATCTTCTGCCTCTTTTGAGATTGATGGTTCTTTCTTCAAGTTGCTTTAAATAATATGTGCCTTTTCGCATATTATAATTTCCATCACTATATCTTCTGCCAGCTCTTTTTTTTTTCACCCACATGAGCAGAACCTTCTCCATTACTTCATGGATATTTTCCTTAATTGGGACAGAATTGTAGTTTCTTTCACTGGATTTGCAATTTTGATGGCATCCTTTTGTTTAAGAATGGTACAAATTGGAGATGTATTGTGGTTGTACAGACTTGCCAGTTCACTCGTACACCACACTCATGTTTTTCTATTGTTTTTTGCTTTACTTCTATTGACATCATTCTCTTCTTCTCACCACTGTCCTTTACACTCACTTTCTTTGCCCCCATGATAGCACACAAAAAAGTTAGTAAAAAATGTAAAAATGAGCCCTGGCCAGTTGGCTCAGTGGTAGAGCGTCGGCCTGGCATGCAGGAGTCCTGGGTTTGATTCCCAGCCAGGGAACACAGGAGAGGTGCCCATCTGCTTCTCCACCCCTCCCCCTCTCCTTCCTCTCTGTCTCTTTCTTCCCCTCCCACAGCCAAGGCTCCATTGGAGCACAGTTGGCCTAGGTGCTGAGGATGGCTCTGTGGCCTCTGCCTCAGGCACTAGAATGGCTCTGGTTGCAACAGAGCGGCACCCCAGATTGGCGGAGCATTGCCCCCTGGTGGGCATGCCGAGTGGATCCTGGTCGGGCGCATGCGGGAGTCTGTCTGTCTCTCCCCTAGAGACTCTTCTAGAGGCCAAGGAGCCATCCCCAGCGCCCGGGCCATCTTGGCTCCAATGGAGCCTTGGCTGTGGGAGGAGAAGAGGGAGACAGAGAGAAAGGGGGTGTGTGTGTGGAGAAGCAAATGGGCGCTTCTCCTATGTGCCCTGGCCAGGAATCGAACCCGGGTCCCCCGCACGCCAGGCCGACGCTCTACCGCTGAGCCAACCGGCCAGGGCCTCAGTAACATTTTAAATGGCAGGCAAAAGCGAACCTCTTTGGATAGATTTTTATTCAAAAGTCTT